>NC_092384.1:18731505-19048302 GCF_030028105.1 Mobula birostris
GTTCAATTCAGAATTCATACAGTAGTTCCATCAATAATGGCGAGCCATCCTGGTCCTGAGGCACCACAGCAGGCCCAAACCATGACACTGCCACCATGTTTCACAGATGGGATGAGGTTGTTTTGCTGGAATGCAGTGTTAGTTTTTTGCCAAAAATAACACTTCTTATTTAGGCCAATAAGTTCTATTTTGGACTCATCAGTCCACAGAATATTCTTCCAATAGCCTTCTGGCTTGTCCACGTGGTCTTTAGCAAACTTTAGACGGGCAGCAATATTCTTCTTGGAGAGTAGTGGCTTTCTCCTTGCAATCCTGCCATGCACACCGTGTTGTTCAGTGTTTGCCTGAAGGTAGACTCATGAACACTGAAATCAGTCAATGCAAGCGAGGCCTGTAGCTCCTTCGATGTTACCCTGGGAATCTTTGTGACCTCCTGGAATATTACATGTCTTGCTCTTGGAGTGATTTTTGTTGGTTGACCACTCCTGGGGAGAATAACAACAGTATTGAATTTCCTCCTTTGGAAAACCAACTGCTTGACTGTGGATTGGTGGAGCCCAAACTCTTTAGAAATGGTTTTGTATCCTTTTCAAGCCTGGTCAGCATCAACAACTTTTTTTCTGAGATCCTCAGAAATCTCCTTCCAAAACCCTGTGTGGTGAAGATCAAACTTTGATAGTATAGACCCAGCTTTATGTTCTTTAAATAGGGCAGGGCCTCCCACACTCACTTGATTGAAACACCTGAGTCTAATTTCCCCCTTTAAATGAACTGATAATCTTTGACGTTCACATACTGCTTCCAACAAATACATGTAATATTGGATCATTTTTCTCAATAAATAAATAAGTATAATTTTTTTGTGTTATTTATTTAATTGGGTTCTCTTTATCTAGCTTTAGCTATTACGTGAAGATCTGATCATATTTTAGGTCATATTTGTGCAGAATTAGAGAAAATTCTAAAGGGTTCACAAACCTTCTAGCACCACTGCAATGGCACCCTGTGAATGGTAGAAAGGCCTTGGGATGTCAGGAGACGCTATTTTGCTGCAGGTTA
Source organism: Mobula birostris (assembly GCF_030028105.1). Taxonomy (NCBI): domain Eukaryota; kingdom Metazoa; phylum Chordata; class Chondrichthyes; order Myliobatiformes; family Myliobatidae; genus Mobula; species Mobula birostris. Next base: position 18,732,565 of record NC_092384.1, read on the forward strand.
CCCAGCTTCTGAACTGCTCGTGACCAAATTATTTATGTGATGGATCCAGTCAAGTTTTTGACCTATGTTTTCATTCCCCACCCCAAATGATAGTGGGGTCTCAGTAACCACAATGCCATTCAATGTCAGGATAGCTGATTAGATTATTATTGGAGACAGCCATTGCTTTACACGTTTGAAACAAATGAGACTACTATGGGTGACAGAAAAATAGAGGGCTATGTAGGAGGGAAGGGTTAGATTGAACATAGGCTAAAAGGTCAGCACAACATTGTGGGCTGAAGGGCCTGTACCGTGCTGTTATCTTCTACAAGGCTTGCCTCTTATCAGATTTATACAGGTCTCAGTGCACTCAGACAAGATTGCTTTACTTGCTGAGGAGCTGAAAATGGAACTGGAGATTGTGCATTCAGCCACATTCAGCCCAGTTCAGAGATTATGCTGGAACAAAGATCATTACTCAAGCAACTGAAATTGGTTGGGCCTAGGACACTGGCCAACAGAGCTCATGCAGTGACGTCCATGCAGGGATGATTGACATCCAACAACTACAACAATATCAGGAATCAAGATGACTGAAAAATGTCTTCTGTGATGGAGAGCATCTTGGACTGTCAGCAGTTTTGGCAGAACCTGGTCAGAAATAGTCACTAATTAATATTCCAACAGTCAAATAAAAAAAAAAAGCCAGTTAATTTATTTTAAATTGGTCACTAGAAAACTAATCTTTTACAAGGAGTGTATTGTGCTTATCAAATAATAACATGTGCAGCATCACATGCAGCAGGGTAAATGCTAGCTCAACAAACACACCAACACTTCCAAGAAACAGAATCACATTATCACACTTAACAGGAGTCCACTAGCATAAGGCATCAAACCAAGTCCAAGTCCAACAGCTCCCTACAGAATACTGCAAACCTGCAGTTCCTTCAGTTCAATGCATCAATCCCCATTTACTTAAACCAGATATGGAAGCAATCTGCTGCAACAAATTCTGAAGTATAAGTATAATCATCTTGATTCCTGATATTGTTGTAGTTGTTGGATGTCAATCATCCCTGCATGGACATCACTGCATGAGCTCTGTTGGCCAGTGTCCTAGGCCCAACCAATTTCAGTTGCTTGAGTAATGATCTTTGATACTGCAACTTAAGATTGGGAGTTGTTGGATTGGGGTGTAAAATTGTTATTTTTCTTGTAGTTTAACCTTATGCATGTTTGTATTTTTATATAATCACCTATAAACATGTAAATGTTCAGCGAGTTTCCCAGTTGCCTCTATATTTTTCTGGAGACCTCTTGGGTCAGTGGCTTATCTTATTGGTTAACTGTTATCAATGGAATTTCTGTTGTCAATAGTCTGGTATGAGAAGACCACACTACTCTCTCTTTGCTTTGATTCTCTCGCCATGCATCTTCTTCTATCCTCTTCTCTGCTCTTGTAACCCTTAATAAAACGATCGCAAACAACAATTATGCCTTATTCTTGACTTCCAAAGAACCTTTGTATTGCAAAAGCATCAGGATCCAGTGGAACCCATTGATAAAATGTACCACCCTGGGGCCAAGTCCATCAACTGACTGCAATAAACCAGGGATCTATCAGCTCATTAGTTTATTGCAACACACGGTATATCATTCAGCACAGAATCACTGCCACAATGTGACATTCCTTGAGATAAAGATACCCACTAAACAAAATTGCTCCAGCAAGAGACTCCAGTTAGCTCGGCTCCACGAATGCCAACTCACCTTCTGCATTACCCGCCTGGACATGGCAGAAATCTCCAGACTGTACACCTATGAATAAAGGAATAAGTAAACAAGTCAGTCCAGCTGTACATTCAAGAAATTTGTTCAAGAGTCTAGTAAACTGTGATTCTAAAGATTCTGCAGGAACAGAAGGGCTGCAATGTGTTATGCATTAATCTTTGAAAAGCATTAGGATCCTAGGGTGCATGGAGAGTGGAAAACCAAGGAAGTTATATTGAGCCTGCATAAACACTGCACAACTAACAACTGAGGCAGTGTGTCCAGCATCACCTGATTTCCTCAGATCTTAGAGAAGATGAAGAAAATATTTTGATATTTCCAGAGGCAAGCTATTTCAGCTTTTAGATGGACTGGAAATGCAGGAACTATCCTTTATGGATCAAAGAAAGTTGAGAAAAAATTTGTTTGAGGTGTACAAGATGATAATCAATTTATATTTGGTAAGTAGAGGGAAATGGCAATGACACAAGCAAATCTGCAGATCCTGGAAATCCAAAGCAATACACACACAAAATGCTGGAGGAACTCAGCAGGCCAGGCAGTGTTTATGAAAAAGAGTAAACAGTCAACATTTCGGGCCAAGAATCCTCATCAAGACAGTGGAAGTGGAATTGACACTGGCTCAGTGAATAAATCACCAGATTAATAGTCCAGATTCTGGACTAACAATCTAAACACTCAAATTCAAATACTACCATGGTAATTATGAGTTCATTTAAAATATGGAATTTTGAAATTCAAGTAGAGGAAATCTGCTATCCTTAGCAGATTTGAGTTGTGACTCCAGACCCATTCTTTAGGGTTAAATGCCTTCATGAAAGATGGTGGCCCCATCAGACCAGAGGTCCTTAAAAAGGACTGTGAGAACAGCTGAGAAGATCATAGGGGTCTCCATACCATCCATCATAGACATTTATCAGGAGCGCTGTTTATGCAGGGCCCTTAGCATTATTAAGGATCCCACCCATCCATTCAGTATCCTCTTTTAGACTTTCTACCATCAGGCAGGAGACTACGATGCATAAAATCAAGAACGGTCAGGATGAGAAACAGTTTCTTCCGCCAGGCCATCAGGCTTCTGAACTCCCAGCCGCATCATATTCGAAGTGTCACTGGTTAATCTGTTCCGTACCTTACAATATTTAATATTAATGCACTTTATATTGTTATTTATGTGTGATTCATCTGTAGATTTTATCCTTACTATCATAAGTCATCGTGTGTTTTGTGTATTACATATACTACTGTGCTTTATTCCCTGGCTCGAAGAAACATTGTCTTGTTTCTATATACATTACTGTATATGGTTATATATCTTACATAAATGTATGTAGTTAAATGGCAATAAGCTCGACTTGACTTCTCAATAGAGATTAGAGATGAACAAATGTCCTACTAGCAATCCCCAAAATAAATTTTAAAACAGCTGTTCCTATTAGTAAATCATTTATGTATCGAGGTACAGATCCAAAGCGGAACACAAGGCAAAACTTCTTATGCAAAGAGTAGTTATAGTTTCAAACATTGGTCAAAAGGATGGCAGAAACTAAAAGCAAAATTTTTTAGTAGATTCAGGAGGGAACTGGATGGACACTGCAGAAGCGCAGGAGGCTTCCGAGGATTAATCTAAACTTCTCCCACCAACTGCTGTCACTTACTTCACTCAAAAAGCATCAATCTTATTCCCAACCAGCTCAAAGTATTTTTCTCATAAGACCTTAAGTACACATACTTTCATTCTAGGTCACTGATCACTGGTTCTTCCAGCAATAAGAACAGTTCAGCCTTTTTAGACAGTTCATGATTTTAAGTATCTCCACTGACTTCCCCTCAGTGTAACCTGTTCCAAGGAGAACAAGCTCAGGTTCCCCAGTCTATTCACATATCTAAAGCCTCTTGTCCTGGTAAACCTCTTCTGCCGTTTTCATATATTTCTCCAAATATGTGCCTAGAACAGGACACAATACTTCAATTGTGGCCATATCTGCTTTAGCACTCCATACCTCTATTTACGAAGCCCAGGATCCCTTAACCATTGACTGCTTTCTCGAGCAACGATCTGCTGGAGGAACTTATCGGGTCGAGCTGATTCTAGCCTCTGCAGTCTCTTGTGCCTCCAACTGACTTCTCCACCTGTCCTGCCACTTTAAACAATTTATGCACAAATGCCCCTAGACTGCTCTACTCCTTAGCTTCTTTGAGATTGTTCTCTCTAGATTATATCACCTTATTGACTGTCCTACCGAAACATAAAATGCAGAATTTCAGCTGCCATGTGCGTCCATTCAACTAGCTTAAATGTCACTACTGTATACTATGTCATCTTCAAATATGGAAACCCGTCCAAGTTATTAATAAATATTAAGACAAACAGAGGATGTGGTACCATCCCTTGGAGAGCACCAGTACACACTTTCCTCCAAACTATAAAACACAGTTCACTGCTATTCCCTGTTTCATGTCAGTCAACCAATTTTCTATCCCTGCCATTACAGTCCCAGTTATCCACAGATTTTTGAACTTATTTTTCAAAGACACATAAACCACATCAATTGTATTTACCTCATCCTCACCAAAGTTCTTAACAAACTCTTACCAAGTTTGTTAAATATAATCTATACAATATAAATCCTAATTAATCCACATTTGTCCAAATGACCACTAAGCTTTTCATTATTAGTATTTCCAACTGTTTCGCCATTATTGTGGTAAGATTGACTGCTTGTTTTATTCGTATGTCCTTATCTAAACAAGGCTATAACATTTGCGATTCTATTGTCCCCAGGCCCCTTATCCATAGACAATGAAATACTACTGAAATTTCCACCTATTGTGTCCTAGGAGGCACCCTACCTAGACTAGGTGATCTAAGTGAAACTAGCCCAGTATCTACTCCTTATTAGTTTTCAACTGCTTCCCATAACTCAGTTCCATGTTCTTTGGCTGAGATTTCAACAGTTTCTTCTTGCTTGCTCAAGACCAATGAAAAATGTTCATTTAGAATCTCGACTGTGCTTTTTGTATCCTTTTTGTGTCTAATCATTTCCATCTCTCACAACTACCTTTGCTTACAAGCTTATAAAAGATTTGTTTATTGTCTTTTCTCATAATCTTTGCCCTAATTATCTTTTTCACTTCACCTTTGAACTTTCTAGTTAGCCTGGTTCTTATCTGTATTATCAACCGAACCTCAATCACAAGTCCCTTCCTCTGCTTTATTTCAATCTCCCGTGCTTTGATCATTGGTTATAATAGCCCTACCATTTTCTCTCGTGGGGACATACCTAGAATGTGCCACAGCCTCCTGAAAAGCCACACATCACTGAATTAGCTTTGTATGCAGTACTAACCCTTTCAAAAATGGTTACCTTTACCATCCATATCCATTATTGCTGTTATTCAAAACTCATGATCCAAAATTCACTGTTCTGTAAATATTCCCACTGACAATTGCATCATTTAGTCTGCTTCATTCCCTGCACCCAAGCCTCCATGATTAAGGTTTCCTGAAGGTTCTTCTACAATTCCTCTCTTCATACTGCCCGTATCAGCATAGTTCAAGTCACAAGTAATCATTGCTCCATTAACGCTTCACATTTAAAAACAAATCATATTTTTTACATCCTCTGCATCACTGACAAGGCCAGCGTATGTTGCCTGTCCCTAATTGCCCTTGAGAAGATGGTGGTGAGCTTCCTTCTGGAACCGCTACAGTCCTTCTGAAGGTACTCCCCAAATCCGTTGGCCAAGGAGATACAAGATGTATAGCCACTGATAATGAAGGACTAGTGTGAATGGGGAACCTGCAGGTGGGGATGTTCTTATATTTCTCGATTTCCCCACAGATTTATTTCATCATAGCTGATGACCTGTATTATCCCATACTTCTGCTATGGGAAATTGAGGTTGGGTTTGAGAGGATAGGTTTAATGCACTGGAAAATAGCAGAAATCAAATGAGTCAAAAGGGTTCGTTCTGTGTTGCAACAAATGTATGATTCCATTACGTTTTAGCACAACAATTCCGAACCAGGTATCCTTGTTAATGAAGGTGCAATTTGAGAAGTGGGCATGACTCAGCACTGTGTTACACTGTAAGCAATTAGGTTTCATCAAGGATTAAATTCCACTGCTGATCAGTAGAACCTCACCAACAATGCTCGAGCAGAGACATTTTGTTACTCGTCCCCAGTGCGGCTGCCTGACTGTCAGGAGAACACCGGAGGACAGCCGTCAGTGGCAGTGAAAAATGTGTGCGTAGGACACTCGGCATGATGTGAAAACTGAGCTCAGCAGCAAACTACACGTCCGAATATCACACCGATATCTTAGACCAGAAGACAAGAGCAGAATCAGGCCATTTGGCTCATTGAGTCAGCTCTATTATTCCATCATGACTGATTTATCATCCTTCTCAACCCCATTCTCCTGCCTTCTCCATGTAAACCTTTGACACTCTGACAAATCAAGAACCCACCATCCTCCACCTTTCAATATACCCAATGACTTGACCTTCACAGCTGTCTGTGACAATGAACTCCACAGATCCAATAGCCTCTGGCTAAACAAATCCCTCCTTATCTCTGTTCTAAATGGACGTTCCTCGATACAGAGGTTAAGCCCTCTGATTCTAAACTCACCCACTATAGGAAACATCCACTCCATCTCGGTCTTTGAACATTCAATAGGTTTCAATGAGTTCTCGCCCTCCCTTCATTCTTCGAAACTTCATCAAATACAGGCCCAGAGTCATCAAACACTCTTCTTACATTAATCTTTACATTCCCAGAATCATTCTCATGAACCTCCTCTGGACCCACTTCAATGCTAGCAAATCTTTTCTTAGGTAAGAAGCCCAAAACTGTTCACAATACTCAAAGTGCAGTCTGACCAATGCCTTATAAAGCCTCAGCATTATATTCTTGCTTTTATATTCTAGTCCTCTCGAAATGAATGCTAACATGCCATATGACTTTCTTATCACTGACTTAATCTGCAAATTAACCTTTTGGGAATCCTGCACAAGGATCCCCAAGTCACTTTGCACCTCTGATTTTATTTTAATTTTCTCCATTTAGAAAGTAAACATACTGTTATGTTGTCCCATCATGTATGACCATACACTTGCCTACATTATATTCCATCTGCCACTTCTTTGCCCATTCTCCCAATCTGCCTCAGTCCTCCTGCAGGACCCCCTGCTTTTTCAGCACGTCCTGCCCTTCCACCTGTCTTCATATTGTCTGCAAACTTGGCCACAAAGCCATCAATTCCATCATCCAAATCACTGATATATAACATGAAAAGCAGTCCCAACACTGAGCCCTGCAGAACACCACTAGTCACTGGCAACCAACCAGAAAAGGCCCCCTTTATTCCCAATCTTTGCCTCCTCCCAATCAGCCAATTTCTAATCCATGTGAGTATTCTTCTCGTAATACCACGGGCTCTTATATTGTTAAGCAGCCTCATTGTTAGTCAATTTCCCCCGGGATCAATAAAGTATGACTATGACTATGTCATGTACAGCACCTTGTCAAAGGCCTTCTGAAAATCCAAGTAAACAACATTCACTAACTCTCCTTTGTCTGTCCTGCCTGTTATTTCCTCATGGAATTCCAACAGATTTGCTTCTAAGAATCCCAAATCCTCAGAGTTAATAATGGAGTCCAACATCTTCCCAACCATTGAAGTCAGGCTAACTGGCCTATAATTTCCTTTCTTTTGGTTGTGGGTGACATTTGCAGTTTTCTTGTCCTCCAGAACCATTCCAAAATCTAGTGATTCTTGAAAGATCAGTCTCAATGCCTCCACAATCTCCTCAGCTACCCCTTTCAGAACCTTGATAGGTAGTCCTTCTGGTCCAGGTGACTTATCTATGTTTAGAGATCTCTTGCAGGATGTTAGGGATAAATTTGTCCCGGTGAGGAAGATAAAGAATGGTAAGGTGAAGGAACCATGGATGACAAGTGAGATGGAAAATCTAGTCAGGTGGAAGAAGGCAGCATACATGAGGGTTAGGAAGCAAGGATCAGATGGGTCGATTGAGGAATAAAGGGAAGCAAGAAAGGAGCTTAAGGGGCTGAGAAGAGCAAGAAGGGGGCATGAGAAGGCCTTGGCGAGTAGGGTAAAGGAAAACCCCAAGGCATTCTTCAATTATCTGAAGAAAAAAAGGATGACAGGAGTGAAGGTCGGATCAATTAGAGATAAAGGTGAGAAGATGTGCCTGGAGGCTGTGGAAGTGAGCGAGGTCAATGAATACTTCTCTTCGGTATTCACCAATGAGGGGGAACTTGATGATGGTGAGGACAATATGAATGAGGTTGATGTTCTGGAGCATGTTGATGTTAAGGGAGAGGAGGTGTTGGAGTTGTAAAAATACATTAGGACGTTTAAGTCCCCGGGGCCTGACGGAATATTCCCCAGGCTGCTCCACGAGGCGAGGGAAGAGATTGCTGAGCCTCTGGCTAGGATCTTTATGTCCTTGTTGTCCACGGGAATGGTACCGGAGGATTGGAGGGAGGCGAATGTTGTCCCCTTGTTCAAAAAAGGTAGTAGGGATAGTCCGGGTAATTATAGACCAGTGAGCCTTACGTCTGTGGTGGGAAAGCTGTTGGAAAAGATTCTTAGAGATAGCATCTCTGGGCATTTAGAGAATCATGGTCTGATCAGGGACAGTCAGCATGGCTTTGTGAAGGGCAGATCGTGTCTAACAAGCCTGATAGAGTTCTTTGAGGTGGTGACCAGGCATATAGATGAGGGTAGTGCAGTGGATGTGATCTATATGGATTTTAGCAAGGCATTTGACAAGGTTCCACACTGTAGGCTTATTCAGAAAGTCAGAAGGCATGGGATCCAGGGAAGTTTGGCCAGGTGGATTCAGAATTGGCTTGCCTGCAGAAGGCAGAGGGTTGTGGTGGAAGGAGTACATTCAGATTGGAAGATTGTGACTAGTGGTGTCCCACAAGGATCTGTTCTGGGATCTTTACTTTTCGTGATTTTTATTAACAACCTGGATGTGGGGGTAGAAGGGTGGGTTGGCAAGTTTGCAGACGACACAAAGGTTGGTGGTGTTGTAGATAGTGTAGAGGATTGTCAAAGATTGCAGAGAGACATTGATAGGATGCGAAGTGGGCTGAGAAGTGGCAGATGGAGTTCAACCCAGAGAAGTGTGAGGTAGTACACTTTGGAAGGACAAACTCCAAGGCAGAGTCCACAGTAAATGACAGGATACTTGGTTGTGTGGAGGACTAGAGGGATCTGGGGATACAGGTCCACAGATCCCTGAAAGTTGCCTCACAGGTGGATAGGATAGTTAAGAAAGCTTATGGGGTGTTAGCTTTCATAAGTTGAGGGATAGAGTTTAAGAGTCACGATGCAATGATGCAGCTCTATAAAACTCTGGTTAGGCCACACTTGGAGTACTGTGTCCAGTTCTGGTGACCTCACTATAGGAAGGATGTGGAAGCATTGGAAAGGGTACAGAGAAAACTTACCAAGATGCTGCCTGGTTTAGAGTGTATGCATTATGATCAGAGATTAAGGGAGCTAGGGCTTTACTCTTTGGAGTGAAGGAGGATGAGAGGAGACATGATAGAGGTGTACAAGATAATAAGAGGAATAGATAGAGTGGATAGCCAGCACCTCTTCCCCAGAGCACCACTGCTTAATACAAGAGGACATGGCTTTAAGGTAAGGGGTGGGAAGTTCAAAGGGGATATTAGAGGAAGGTTTTTTACTCAGAGAGTGGTTGGTGCATGGAATGCATTGCCTGAGTCAGTGGTGGAGGCAGATACACTAGTGAAGTTTAAGAGACTACTAGACAGGTATCTGGAGGAATTTAAGGTGGGGGTTTATATGGGAGGCAGGGTTTGAGGGTCAGCACAACATTGTGGGCCGAAGGGCCTGTACTGTGCTGTACTATTCTATGTTCTACCTGCAGACCTTCCAGCTTCCCAAGTACCTTCTCCTTAGTAATACTAACTACATTTACACTTGCACCCAGCACTCTCGAATTTCTGGCATTCTGCTGGTGAAGACTGACTGACGCAAAATACTCATTAAGTTCATCCATTTTTTGTCCCCAACTACTACCTCTCCAGTATTCCAATATCCACACTCACCTCACTTTTACTCTTTATATATCTGAATACACTTTTGGTATCCTCTTTTATATTATTGGCTAGCTAACCTTCATATTTCATCCTTTCTCGCCTTATTGTTCCCTGAATTGCAAAGCTAACCCACAATCATGTGGATGCCCCGAAACGCCATTTCCATCTCCCAGGGAAAATCAACCTCAATTCATGCCCAAGTACTCAACCTCCAACCCTACGATAAAATAACCTTTATCTTATAATGTTCATACCTGTACAGCACCCAGAAAATGAGCAAAGATGGAGAGCAGGCTTCCATCACTGACAGTCATGCACACAGCATCCGGACACAGAACCTGAAGACAAAACAAAGTAATTCATAAGTCATATGGTCAAAGGATGTTCACAGAATGTTTGTAGTTCAAGTACAAAGCCATATGAAATAATAGTTTCCTTTGTCCAGTATTTTTCAATTATATCTGATATGTGAGGATAGATTTGCTTTACAGACAGAACTTACTCTCTTCTTGGACAGAATGAAGTAACAAAAATCTTCTACAGCACACAAAATACCAGAGGAAATCACGTCTAATCTAGGCAGTATCCTCGGAAATCTCCTTTGCACCCTGAATCCCATCCCTGCCCATAATACATTGGATGCATGACCAAAGCCACCTGGTTGGATTTACATAAAAAGGTGCATTCTCCTCAATGCATGGAACCTTCTTCTAACAAGACACTACGAAAAATTACTCAAGCAATACCTGGAGTTTAGAAGAATGACAAGTGATAACACCGAGCGCACAACACTTGACAGGAAGCAACCGTGTAGGTGCTGACAGACTTGGTCTCCCAGCTGGCGATTCTGAAACTCAGATGGATGAAAGGTTGGCAATTCAGAAATTAGATGAGATTTGGAGATCTTTGGAACTTTCAACATCAAGAGAACAGTGGATTCTCACTCACTGAGGACAGTCATGGATGGTCTTCAGGTATAGGATCAGTTACAATTTTATTAAGGAATGGCGCAGGCTCGAGGCTGGCTCCTGCTTTCATTCGCAATGCTCTTTAAAGACCTTAAGATTGGAATTGAAATCAACTATTCTGTGCTGCTGCATGTACAACCACTGCAGAATAAACCAAGATGGAGCAAAATGGTGGTACTATAATGCAACACTGTGATTAGCACTGCTGCTTCACAGTCCCAAGGTCCTGGGTTCAAAACTGGCTTTAGAAGCTACCTGTGAGCAATTTACATGCTCTCCCAGTGACAACGTGGGTTTGCACTGGGCTTCTGATTTCTCCCCATCCTAACAAGAACTAACCACTGTAAATTAGCCCTTAATGTAGATAAGTGGCAAAAAAAATTAAATTGTAGAGATCCAAGGAAATAAGTGTAGAGAGGCAGCATTTACCTAACAGCCTGAGTGGCCTCCTTCTGCTAAGTACAGGGAGTTCCCTGAATCCCATCACAGCCCATGATTTGCTGGATGTTACCAATGTCCTGTCAAATATACTGTTTAGCCTATTTAGCATAAAGTGTCTGGGTGTACAAGCAGGTATTCCTAATATACTAATTCTCATACACCCAGAAATAAATGAGTAGTGACACTACTCCAGGTTGTCTGCTGGCTACTGAGGGACAAAGGTTCTATGAAACAAGCACTTCAGGAATTGGGAACTGACTTAACACAATTGTTGAAAAATGGCCAAAGTCTAGTCCATCCTTTCAATCCAAAGAATAATTTTCATTTCTTATTTCTTCAAGGTTTCCCCCTGTCCAAAACTTTCCTAATTTGTTGACATTAACATATCAGAGGGTCAGTCCTGGGACCAGCACAAAAAAGGCACGACAACGCCTCTACATTCTTGAATGTTTGCAAAGATTTGGCATGTCAGCATAAACTTTTTGACGAACTTCTATAGATGCATGCCGAGAGATTCCTAACTGGTTGCATTATGGCCTGGTACGGAAACACCAAAAGTAATCTCAGCACTTACACCCAATGACGACGAAGAAAACAACAATGAGTTTCCAAATCAGAATAGTGTGCAAAATAAAGAGAGACATAAGTGATGGTGATCCCATTTGCCTGCTGCCATTGTCCTTCTTAGAGGCTGCAGCTACAGAAGGTATGGTTGGAGTGGCTTAAATGAGTAATCAAAAGCTGCAGAAAATGGTGGATACAGCCCAGTCCATATTCCCACCAAAATGGAACACTGCCACAAAAAAGCAGCATCCATCAAAGACGCCCACTATCCAGGACATACTGTCTTCTCACTACCACCATCAGGTAGGAGGTACAGAAGCCTTAGGTCCCACACTACCAGGTTCAGGAAGTTATTTATCCTACAACCATCAGGCTCCTGAAAAGGTGTGGATAACTCCAATCCACCACCATTCTGAACTAATTCTTCGACCTACAGACACTTTCAAGTACTCTTTGCAACTCATACTATCGGTATTATTTTTTGTTATGTGCAGAGTTTTGTCTTCTTTTGCAATTGGTTGTTTGTCAGTCTTTGTTTATGTAGTTTTTCATAAATGTTATTGTATTTCTTTTCTTCCAGTCTGTAAGTGCCTGTGAGTAAATGAATCTCATGGTAGTATGCACTTTGAAAATAAATTTACTTTGAACTTTAACAGACCTCAGCCAGAATTTATTTACAAAACAGCAAATTCCCTTAGCAGACTTCAACCCTTCAACTAGTTTGCTCCTATTTATAATCTTAATTTAGGATATATGTTCCTCAGTTTATGTACGTTGCTTTAATTTTGTCTATTTGAGATAGTGAACACTTACTCACTCATGCAACATTCAAAACAGAAACCACTTTTGCATTTTGACTCAAAGTAACCTGCTGAATACTCATTTTTAATAAAATGTCTATTTTCTGACAAAGAGTCTCTGACCACAAGTTCTGTTTGTCCCTCCAAAGATGCTACCTGACCAGCTGGGTGTTTCCAGCATTTGCTGTTCCTTTTTCAGGTCTCTAGTATCTGCTTTTTGTATTTTGAGCTTTGTTTACCATGCACAGATTCCAACACTGAACTGCTTCTGTAACAAACTATTTCAAGGCACTCACCATTTTTAGGGCCTTGATATAGGCGTCATTCCTTTGTTGGTCATTTAGCTCTCCAAATCGCTGCCTGTTACACATGAGATGGGCCTGACAGGAGCAGAGGGGACGCTCATTCAGCATTTCAGCTTCATGCTTGTCACTGTGAAGCACAAAGATGGAGTACGTGAACAGATATATCACTTCTCATTTCTTCATTCCCGAGTTTTCTCAATCATGGAACTCTTCCAAGTGAAAGACAAATGAATACATGATTGAATTAATAGGCCAGATACCACAGCAAGCAAATCTAGATAAGGAAGTATGCACACGGTATAATTTGTACACACAAGGTACATCCTCAATGATCACATTAGCACATTAACTACATCGAATGAGCAAGTGTATTTAGGGATTCCCTCAGAATCCTTTGTAATTACTGGGATTAGAATGTTCAGAGTGTACTGGCCTACCTGTAATAATTCTTCATTCCTTACCTGCTACGATGTAGTTTATACCACAGAGAGTAGTCATCGTGTACCGCTGAAATACACAGACGTTCTCCTTCCTGGACAGGTAACTCCTGCGGTAAGAAGTACACACACTGCATCCAGTGATCCCGCCACTGATGAGCAAGAAAAATAAAACACCATCAGACCCAGACGTAAAGTGCAGTCAAGTCAAGCCAAAGAGACTGCATTGCTTATCTGAACTCTGTTTGCAGAAAGTGGGAAACATGAGAGCAACATGGTCAAATTATTTCTCAACCAAAGTGTAACGAACAATGTATTTTATGTTTTCATGAGTCACTTTACATGTAGATTATAGTTTTGCCATTTAGTATTAAGAGGGTTCAACACCTTTGTTTACTCTGCTTTTAATGAAAAAGAACAGTTTGACCACTTACTCTTTTCTGCCTTTTCTTCAAAATCTCTTTTGCTTAACCTCTCAACTTCACAAAGTTCCAATTCTAACTGCTGCAGGAGGTAGTATACAGATACAGACTGAGGATTTGTTAACCGACAGAAAGCAATGAGGTACTGCAGGACAGTATTCGGACCAGATTTTCACAATCTGTATCAATGATAAGGACAAGGAGAGCCAGGATAATATACTCAGATATGCAGAAGTTACAAGACTAGATGGCATGTAACTTGCAAGAGGGGTGCAGATAGGGTTCAAGGCAGATGGAACACAACATGGAAAATGTAAAGTTGTCCACCTTAATAAGGAAAAGGGCAGATTTTGTTTTTAAATGATGCAAAACTGAGTGGTGCTTAGAAGAGCAAATCTGAAAGCAAACATACAAAGAGAGCAACCAATTAAGACTCAGATTGCTTTATTGTTGTACACACCAAGGTGCAATGAAATTCCTTTCTCGGTGAAGCTCACAGTAAAGAGCATACATAGTAATAATAAATACGACAAGCAGAATGCTGCCAAGTAAACGAGTGCAGTCTGAAATAGTGCAAAAATAAAAGCTGAGGTAACAATAATGGAATAGCCAAGCGAGTGGAGCTAAGAGTCTGAGAACGTGGCAGTACCAGTTGGAAGGGAGCGTGAAAGACGTGATTGGTCAGAAGTCTGACAGCAGAGGGAAAGAAGCTGTTCTTAAAATATGATCATCCATGCTTTGAAGCCTCTGTATCTTCTCCCAGAAGACAGAAGAGATAAAAGGGATGGCCAGGGTGGCAGGCATCCTATCAAAACTGTTAGCATTCCTGAAAATAGAATGGAAGGAAGGAAGTGACAAGCCTGTGGTGGAATGGGCTGTGTTTACTGCTCTCTGCAGTTTCTCATGGCTAAGAGCAGAGGAGCAGCCATTACCAGGATCAGATGCAACCCATCAGTGGAAGTTTGAGAGCATCCTCATGGACATGCCAAGTCTTCTCAGATGCCTAAGGAAGCAAATATGCTGATGAAGGCCAACAGTTTTCTTGATCACTGCATTAGTGTGAAGGTCAGGTTGTTAGTGCTGCAGAGGCCAAGGAACCTGAAACTGTTGACCATCTCTACAGAATCTCCAATGATGAGAACAAGGCTTTGTTCAAATAGGAAGTTAAATAGATTGTCAGTTTTCAAGGGTGCCTAACTGAAATTATATGGCACCCTTGTGAAACCACACTTGCAGTACTGGTCACAGGTCTTATCTTGCTATCTTGGGACGGACATAGTTGCAATAGAGGGAATACAACAAAGATTCATCCCCCAAATGGGTAGGGTTGTTTGAGAGGCCTCGTTCACATGAAACTTTTAACTGGAGACAATGCATGTTCTCGCAGATTAACTAAATGCCACAAAGTAATAGCTCATAAGCAGGGGATGCTCCAAATCTGACCTGCAATTTAAAATATGCATTCTTTGCAATATACTTCACTGCCTTTTGAGATTTACTTAGCTTTACAACAGTCTCTTAATACCAGACATTTATCATTCCCTCTTCCCCCATCACTTCCTGCGGCCAGTCACACATAGCACAGAACCATACTACCTGACCTGGATATTGTTTGGAGTCGGATGTGCCCAGTATGGTGCCATAGTGCATCTGATACTCCCTTCAGGGTCCATTTCCACATCCCACCAGGAGAGCACAACGTGAGCCTGCCCACTGCCAGTTGCTTGGACCTCCACAGTATGCTGGGCTGGAGAACTACTAACTGCTTTACTGAAGTCCACCCTGCAAAGAGAGGAAGACATTATAAAACTAGGCCTCTCTTTGTTCTGAAACTTAAGCAACATTATGAAACATATCACAAGAGACACCCAACTCTGATAACCTTTCACTGCCAGTTATGTCACAGGGTGGAAGAGTAAACTAATGATCCGGAGACCAGAGTCTGAATTCCACTGTTAATTAAATACAACACAAAACTACTAGATTATTGCAAAATCCTATCCAGTTCATTCATGTCCTTGAGAGAAGGAAATATGCCATTCCCTTGGAACTTCAGAGCCAGACCAGGAACGTCCTCTACCAATAGGAGGTCCCACCCAGCAGACAGTGCACAGTTAGGACAAATAGCACCAACAATCCTCAGTGCTCACTGTCGATCTGGGTATATTACACAGCATGAGGTTAAACATTAGTAAGGGCACTCTGTGTGATCACCAAGCACAGCCCTTCCTCAGCTGGCAGAGACATCACACTGAGCACTGATGATAACAATATTCACCCCGGGTAAAGAATTTCAAAGTTCAAAGTGCATTTATTATCAAAGTATGGATATGTCGCCATATTCTAATCTGAGAATCATTTTCTTGTAGGCATCCACAGTAGAACAAAGAAGTACAATTGAATCAATAAAAAACTACACACAAAGACCTACCCTGGTAGGACCATCTGGGGTTAGTCTGACATGCTGAATGGTAGGGCACTGAGGAGTGCTTTAGAACAAAGGGATCTGGGAATACAGGTCCATAATTCATTGAAAGTGACATCGCTGATAGGGTCCTAAAGAAAGTTATTGGCACATTGGCCTTCATAAATCAAAGTATTAAGTATAGGAGATGGGATGCTATGTTGAAGTTGTATATGACATTGGTGAGGTCTTACTTGGACTATTGAGTGCAGTTTTGGTCACCTACCTACAGGAAAGATGCAAATAAGGTTGAAAGAGTACAGAGAAAATTTACAAGCATGTTCCCGGACCAGAGGACCTGGGTTATAAGGAAAGATTGAATAGGTTAGGACATTATTCCCTGGAATGTAGAAAATTAAGGGAAGATTTGATTGAGATATACAAAATTATGAGGAGTATCGATAGGGTAAATGCATACTACCTTTTTCCATTGAGGTTAGGTAGGACTACAACTAGAGGTCATGGGTTATGGTTGAAAGGTGAAAAGTTTAAGGAGAATACCAGGGGAAATTTCCTCACTCACAGGGTGTTAAGAGTGTGGAAAAAGCAGCCAGTGCACGTGGTCCATGCGAGCTCGATTACAGTGTTTAAAAGAAGTTTGGATAGGTGCATGGATGGTAGGGGTATGGAGGGACATGGTCCCAGTGCAAGTCAATGGTAGTAGGCAGTTTAAATGGTTCAGCACAGACTAGATGGGCCGAAGGGTCTGTTTCTATGCTGTACTTTTCTATGATTCTATGATAAAGACTGACAAACAGCCAATGTGCAAAAGACGAAGATCTATGCAAATAAATAAATGATACATAGGCAGATAGATAGACAAATAAATAGATATTGACAGCATGGGCTGTAGAGTCCTTGAAAGTGAGTCCACAGGTTATGGAATCAGTTCAGAATTCCAGTAACAGCAGCAGCTAAAAGACTTCCCTTCTAAACCGGGGGATGGGAAACTAAGACATCTGATTAACCTTGCCCTCAGCGGCTTCATTAATAATCTTTCTTCTATCATAACATCAGAAGAGGAGAGGTTCACTCACAGCAGCAGTTCTATTCACAACTCAAGTTAATGTATACCATCAAAAGAAACAACCTTCCACTGGACCAAGGTGCACAATACAGTACACCTAACTCACACACAACACAAAGTAATATTACCACAAATAAAATACATTCCAGAAGAGTGCCATTTAGCATAAAGTGTATATAAGGTAGCACAAGGATCATGAAGTTCAACCAGGCACATGTCAAGGGCTGAGTGAGTAAAAGGCAATATTCGCAGTTCAGGTGTTGACCAGTAATCATCTCCAAAGGAAATATAATCATCTTCCTTGACATTCAATGACCCAGCATTATGTAACCATCCACTTCAATGTCCTTAACCTCCACCTGAAGCAATCACTCACTCATACACTGGAATAGTGGCTGCTCTGTGTAACCACATGATTTAGCAGAACCTCTAGTGTCTGTAAGGAGTAGTAGCAAATGCAAGAAACACCAACCTCTCCAGCTTCCTTTCAAGTCTTAACTTAGAAACATCTCATCATTTCTTCATTATCATTGGGTTAAGACGTTGGCACTCGTTACCCAATAACATTGTGGAGACAACTTCACCCAAGGACTCCACATTTTCAACAGTCACTCAGCTCTACCTCAAGGGTAATTCGAAAAGCCAGTAATCTCCATATCCAATAAGAAAAATTCATATTTGCACTATTAACAACACAAATAATTCTCAAAAATAGAACAGAGAACATGTACCAGTACAGTACATACCCTTTGGCCCACTATGTTTTGCCAACCTTCTAACCTTCGGAGATCAATCTAACCCTTCCCTCCCACATAGCCCTCCATTTTTCTATCATCCAAGTGGCTACCTAAGAATTCCTTAGATGTCTCTCATATCTGCCTCTACCACCACACTTAGCAGGGCATTCCATGCACTCACTGCTCTCCGTGTAAAATGCCTCTTATCATCTTGTACATCTGTCAATTCTGAATCCTCCCTGAAAATTGATGGAAGCTTTAAAATCCTTTATCCCCTCACACAATTATTCATTTTCCAACAGGAATTGTTAGACCATACCTGAATACCTCTGCAACTTCTGTGAGGGGGGTGAAGTGGTTCATGTTCACTTGATTGAGCTGAATGTCATAGACGCAGGGGGAGCCAGCACACGCCTGCATATCCCTTGTTGGTAAAATGACCTTATCGTTGCCATCCTCCAGCCGGATGTGAATTGGCAGCAGCTTGTTCCAGGACCACATCCGCTCGGACTCCACCAGCTGTGCATAAACTGAAGCTCTGTGTGGAACAGCCTCACAGTTTTCCTGTAGCCCATTGAAGAGATGGGTAGAAAGAAACAGCACAACTAGGTTGTGAGAGATATCCTGCTCTGCTTGATCATTCTAGTTACTACCCCACACCCCTCTATTATCTCAGCTACAGACTGCACTATTTACATTGCAAATACATGCCGGTATTTATGCACATTTTATTCCATACCAAAACCTCTAACTTTATTTTTATATAATACTTTATTCTAATTATTGAATGGTGCCACTTTCTGTTGCATGTAGTACCAACACACTACAGCAATGTATATGGTGAGTAAAGCTCAAACTTGATTTATTTAACTTTCATAGCTTTATGGAAATTATTAAAGAATATATATTTACATTGTTGTTAATGTTAATACAATTCCGAGAACCAGGCACTGAGAGTATCATAAAGTCCCAGAACAGAAGTCACTCTCTCCCCATGACATACCTGCACAAGGTATTTGTGAGCATGCTCGTAACTTGGCAGTGCCCCCTCGCCAATGAGCTCCGTATCAAATAGCTCTGTGACCAGGATGTTAGCTCGGCATGACATATCACCATCTGCAGAGTGGAAATCATCATGAAGAATGTGCAATCAGCCTCTGCTCAGTAAGGAATCCATTAACCTCTGAGGCATCAATGTACCGACACTCATGGATTCACTCCGGAAACATGGGTACAAAATCTAATACAGTAGGGTTGTTCCAGAGGTTTTATAAGTAAAGCTACTGAAAGAGTGCATTAGATCCCCAATGGTACCCTTGGTGATCACATCAAGGCCCTTTTGGGTGAACTCTTTGAACTAGGTTGTTGATAGCATTCTGTGCCATGATTATTTAAGGAATGTCACAATCCTTGGCAGTAACATTGATTGTTTTCCCTCTTTGCCAAGAGCATTGGCAGATTAATCTACAACAGTCACCTTAAACTTTGTTCAGACAAACTATTATTAAACAACTCATAAGTCTGTGTGTGCAGCTTATGTTGGGCCTTGTCGGATCAGTGAAACAGGCCAAAGTCAGAGAATTCAAGATGGGATGGAAATTTAAGTGCTAGGCAATTGGAATCCCATCCTTGTGAAAAAAATTGAGGTATTGTGCAAAGTGGCTGCCCAGTCTATGGTAAAGGAAACTACATTATGAGCACAGAAAGCAGTATACTATACTGATATAATTTGAATCACTGCTTCATTTTGGTGGCTGTGTTAGACTCCTTCGACAGTGTGAGGTAAGGGGTAAAAGGGCAGGTTTGCACAGGACAGCGACGTGAGAAGAGGCATCAGTATTGGTGGAAACAGAAGTGTGATGCAGCAAGTTGCTGGGGAGGAACAGGCCCCAGAATGCTGGAGGGTCAGCATGTTGAAGGTGGCAGAAATGATAAAAGATGAACATGACGACTGGTGGGAAGGGAGATGAGGAAAAGAGGAACTGTATCCTTACTTTAGATGGGAGCAGAGCTGGTGACAGCATAAGTGTAGAAAATGAAACAGTTCCAGCTAAAAGCCCCATAAGGTCTGATACAGGGCAAAACCATACTTAAAGAAAACTCGGAAGCACTAGTCTAAAAGGCACTATAATCAGAAGAGCCAGAGAAACGTACAGAAAGGAATGGAGTTCTCACAGGAAGCAGGGACATGCCCTTTGTCTCTCCACTCCTGCAGTTGAAAACATGCCTGATTTCCAACTTTTCCTCACTCTGGTGAAAGGTCATCAACATGAACGGTTAATTCTGATGTACTCTCTGCAGGTGGATCTTTAGGAAATTGGGACTAATAATTTACATTGAAACTCCACTTTTTCACTTTAACATGGAACATGATGAAAGGAAAACCACCTCACCATATCCTAGGAAAGGTCTAGTTCTTACAACAGGTCAAACACTCAGACATCATCGTGAACCTAGACCTCTTTAGCAAACAACTTCGATATTGTTGCAATATTGATTGACATGTGACAGCTGACCTGGTATTTGTGACTTGGAAGTCAAAACAAAATGTATTTAAAATAAAACCTAAAGTAGTTGCTTCAAATAAGTACAGTGGTGATTACAAAATCATTCTAATCAAGCAGTTATGATACGTTACTTTCCAACCAATACAATTAACTGTTTCTATGGATCACCACCACTCAAGAGGTAATGTGCTGCTTTCCCATTAATGGTCTCTGTTACACTCCCACCACAGGTGCCTTACCTGGCCCCACCGTCACCTCAGTCGAGTGCTTGTTGATGACTTTAATTTTATTGCTGAATCCATTTTTCTCCACAATCTTTACAGCAACATCAGCCATTGGCTTAAAAACCTGGGGAGTGGTAACAGAAAGATCATGATAAGACCCATATTATCTTTATGTTCCCTCTTCTTTATACCACCAATCTCCATGGACACCGGCACTTGCAATCAGAAAACAAGTTATTTTCATCAGCACTGTTAGCAGAGGTGGGGGGGGGGGGGCTGCATTGATGACATGAAACACTGAACCACAGCAAAAAATCATAAGGAACAAGTTTTAATAACCAAATACTTAAGTGTTTTGTGCCTGAGAGATTTCAGACACAACCTATTAATTTAATGTCTTCAGCACATGCAACCGGCAGACTATTTCTACAGTCAGCTAGTCTGGCCATGAATCAAGTGAACTCCAGAAGAAGCAGTGTTAGAGGAACTCTGCAGGTCAAGGCAGCATCTGTGCAGAGGAATAATATATTCATTTTGTGTGTTGCTCTGGATTTCCATCATCTGCAGAATCACTTGTTTTTATGATTTGCAACACTAGAAGCACCAAGATCACATTCATAAGACCATAAGATATAGGAACTGAAACAGGCCATTCAGCCCATCAAGCCTGCTCCGCTATTCAATCATAGGCTGATCCAATTCTTCCAGTCTTCCCCACTCCCCTGCTTTCACCCCATACCCTTTAATGCCCTGGCTAATCAAGAACCTATCTATCTCTGCCTTAAATGCACTCAGTGACTTGGCCTCCGCAGCTGTTCATGGCAACAAATTCCACAGATTTATCACCCTCTGACTAAAGTAGTTTCTCCGCATCTCAGTTCTAAATGGACATCCTTCAATCCTGAAGTCGCACCCTCTTGTCCTAGACTCCCCTACCATGGGAAATAACTTTGCCATATCTAATCTGTTCAGGCCTTTTAACATTTGGAATGTTTCTAAGAGATTCACCCCCCCATTCTCCTGAACTCCTGGGAATAGAGCCCAAGAGCTACCAGACGTTCCTCTTACAGTAACCCTTTCATTCCTGGAATCATTCTCATGAATCTTCTCTGGACCCTCTCCAATATCAGTATATCCTTTCTAAAATAAGGAACTCAAAACAGCACACAATACTCCAAGAGTGGTCTCACAAGTGCCTTATTGAGCCTCAACATCACATCCCTGCTCTTATATTCTATACTTCTAGAAATGAATGCCAACATTACATTCACCTTCTTCACCACCAACTCACTCTGGAAGTTAACCTATAGGGTATCCTGCACAAGGATTCCCAAATCCCTTTGCATCTCTGCATTTTGAATCCTGTCCCCATCTAAATGATAGTCTGCCTGTTTATTTCTTCCACCAAAGTGCATGACCATACACTTTCCAACATTGTATTTCATTTGCCACTTCTTTGCCCATTCCCCTAAACTATCCAAGTCTCTCTGCAGGCTTTTTGTTTCCTCAACACTACCCGCTTCTCCACCTATCTTTGCATCATCAGCAAATTTAGTCACAAATCCATTAATCCCATAATCCAAATCATTGACATACATCGTAAAAAGCAGCAGTTCCAACATCGACCCTTGTGGAATTCCACTGGTAACTGGCAGCCAGCCAGAATATGATTCCTTTATACCCACTCTGTTTTCTGCCGATCAGCCAATGTTCCACCCATGCTAGTAACTCCCCCGTAATTCCATGGGCTCTTATCTTGCTAAGCAGCCTCATGTGCGGCACCTTGTCAAAAGCCCTCTGAAAATCCAAGTACACCATATCTACTACAACTCCTTTGTCTACCATGCTTATAATTTCCTCATTCAGAGCCACACCACTTGCAGCAGTCTTGATACAGGTTTTGATCTGAAACGCTGACGATTCCTTTCCTCCCACAGAAGCTGCCTGAGCTGCTGAGTTCCTCCAACAGATCGCTTGTTGCTCCAGATTCCAGCATTTGCAGTTTCTTGTATCTGCAACCTGTCTTGTCCTTTTCTCTTAAGCAGTACCCTTGGGATTGAGGATATTTCGCCTCTTCCCCATTTTTGCAGATTCTTAAGTAGGTAATAAGGCCATTGTGGGATCCAATCTGCCACAGATGATGGACTGGAGACAAAAGTCAGGGCAGATGCTTGAATCAAGCATTCTGCTGGAAAAACTCAGTGGGTCAGAGTTGGCAGGTAGATGGGCAGTTTGTGAAGCAGTACAACACCTGTCCAGTGTTTCTGTCAGCTCCTAACACATGGCTTCTCAACACCATTTCAAATGGTCCTTCTCCACTCTGAGTGGTCATGGACCAGAGGTTCCCAGAAGCCAGTAGGAATATTCTTCACAAGAGCTTTGAATCTCTTTATTTGTCCACCTGGCAATTTCCTCCCACCACTGAGTTCAGAATTGAATGCCAAATTTAGGAGTCTGTTGTGGGCTCATGAACAATGTAGCTAATTGGGAGCCTCAATGTTAGCCTGGGAGCAGATGCTGGTGTTAGCTTATCCATCCCTCCACTGCAACTGGAGGATTTTACAAAGCCCATGCTTTGAGGTGCCTGATGTTGATAGTCCTGGTCTCATAAACACAGAAAGGGAATGGATCACTGCTGCCTGGCGGACCATGAGCTTGTGCCAAGACTAAGATCTTGATTTTCATTTACCCATTTCTTCAATCAACCGAAGACTGTACTGGCACAAAGCAGTGGTGAATTTCAAAATCAATGTGTGCACTCACTGAAAACTGTCTCCTAAAATATGGTAAGTTGTTCATGTTTCCGGAGTTTCTCCACAAACCTTTATGGTTGAATGGCAAAGTGGTGCAATGGAAGCAGGATGAAAGATGAGTTTGCTCCTGCCAGTTTTCAGCACAAGTTGTGTCCTCTCATATGCATGACGGAGCAAATCAACAATGTCTTGGAGCTCAACCTCCTAGTGTGCATAAACACCAGCATTACCTCCCCACTGTAATTTGACTACTGAGATCTGGGTGGCCTTGGTTCTAGACTGTGGTCTCTGCAGTTGAGAACAGATTACCAATAGTTCTGAAGCTTACCTCCAAAATATTCTTAGGAAGTGAGGTGCATTGCAGCAAGTAAGATTGGGAAAATTGTTGATGTAATGGTACAGCCTTGCCTGATGCTAGTCTACACTGAAAAAGGTTATGTTCCAGAGCTGTCGGTTAGTATCTTGGTATCATGGAGTAAATGTACAATGGGGACTAATTTTTGTAAGATGGCAACTTTGAGGAGTATGCTCCATAGTCCCTCCGGAATGATGGCATCAAAGGCTTTAGTGAGGTTAAAAGAGATAATGTACAGTTGCTGGTTTGTTACCTGAATTTTAATTGGATTTGTTGCTAGGTGAAGGCCAAGGCCACTGTGCATGTGGATAACAGGAATCCACACTGTGATTTGGCATGGCGAATCTTTGATTGCTGGGAGAGGGTGGGTTAGCAATTACTTTTACTGTGGCACACAGCAGGAAAACTCTTCTGTCAGATCTGAGCAGAGGCAGATCTTTAAAGCTTTAAAGATAAAGATTAACTTCATTTGTCACATCTACATTGAAACATACAGTGAAATGCATAAATTTATGTCAAATCAAATCAGCAAGAACTGTGCTGGGCAAGCCGCAAATGTCACCATGCTTCCAAGGCCAACAACACCCCACAACTTATGAACCCTAACTGTACATCTTTGGAATATGGGAAGAAACTGGAGCACCTGGAGGAAGTCCACACAGTCTAGGGGAGAATGTACAGACTCCTTACCAGCAGCGAAGGGAATCGAACCCTGATATTACTAATGGCACTGCAACACTGTTACACTAACCGCTATGGTACCTCGTCGTCCCGCTGTCCCCTTTCTTACAGATGATAATTATGGATCCTTTAAGATCTCCTGGTATATCCACCTCTTCCTAGAAACAGCAGTAAGGTTGTCGATTTGTGACTGAAGCACTTTGCCATTGAGTTTTAGAACTTCAGCTGGGGTACCATATGCACCCGAGATCTAGTTTTTTTTTACTTGTACTATGGCTTTATCAGTCAGGTAGCAAGGCTGGACAGAATAGACCCCTGTGGAATAGAGAAAAAGGTCAGTGCCACAGTTGAGAAGGTATTTGAAGTATTCCTTTCCATGAGCACTGATTGCCTCTCCATCCCTGATGAAAACCCTTTCCTTGACTTGCATGTGAGCTGGGGCATCAAGTGTTTGGATAACGGAGTGGGTAACAGCACACAGGAGAACCTACACATGTCAGAGCCTTCGTCAAGTGGCTGAGCATCTGGTCCCTCTCCATCGCTTGCTCTTTTCATGGTTTTTCTGCTGGATATCTAATGAGCTCAACCCTGAGATTCAACATCCTTGCTCCATGCTCAGTGAGTTGATCTGAGTCAGAATTAACTTAAATCTACAGTATGCGCATCATTAAAGTGATCAAGACATCAGGATGACCACTTATTTCTGCCACGATGGAAAATTGGTGAGTCCATGTTGTAGTTAAATCATCTGTGAAAATTTGTGTCTGATAACAGTCATTATCAAGGCGCAGCTTAAGCTTTGTATTAACAAGAAGACTTTGCATGTAAGGCAAGTCTGTGTAACAACCAAACATGCTTCCGTTTGGAACAAAGTTAATTGGGAATAAATACAGGCAACGGTAGCAAGGTAGACTCATGCAACCACTAATTTTTGCTCTTCAAAGTAACTATTCATTTTCTATATTTTGCCCGCTGAGTGAAGTTATTAAACAAAATTATTGTTGAAAGTTTGTTTGTATGATGCCCAAACTGTAAGAATCTTTATTGAAGATAAACTGCGGTAAGTGAGAATTTTAGCAAAATAGAAGTGGAACGAAGTTAAAATCCAGAGCATGAACGCATCCACTCACCTCGATTGCAAAACAGAAGTCAGCACCAGCTTGTGCTGCCATCATGGATAAGAGCCCCGTCCCGGTGCCGATGTCCAGGACAACCGCCCTCTGACCTCGCTCCCTCACCCTGCCGACAGCTGCCCGAATTCCACTGTAGTACTTCTCATTCTGCACAATGGTTTCATGGCTATAAGTATCTGTTGTTCCAGTGTGACTCATACATGTCATCTAGCATTCTTCAATACAAGAGATTCTGCAGACACAAAATGCTGGAGGAACTCAGCAGGTTAGGTAGCATCTATGGAAAGGAATAGAGACCTGATGAAGGGTCTCAGCCCTTCATTCCTCTCCATAGATACTGCCTGACCTGTTGAGATCCTCCACCATTTTGTATGTATCAATCTGGATTTCTTCTTTAGTTTTCAGCCTTGCACTTGAGCATATTTTAGATGCTCATGAACAACAGAAGACCCATGTTACTCTGGAACAGGCCAGACAGAGAAGTAAATAATAAAAGAAAAAGCATTCACTTTTAACCATACTAACATGGTAAGACTCTCAGCCACACTAACATCTTCAGTGCTGATAATCATCAGTTGCTTCAACCAGGCATTTCAGAATATAAGCTACAAATAAATAGCATGTAGCTAGTTCAAAAACCAAAACTCGTGTCCTTTTTTGTGCAATGAGTCATTACTGCATTTGAGATTTAGGGAGTACATATATGGAAAGGATTCTAGGCAACTTTCAGCCCTGAGATCCTATTGCAACTCGACAGTCTGAAAAGGCAAGCACACCCACAGCATTTACATATACATGTATTAAAAATTAATTAACACATGCATTTTCTATCATACACTTACCCTGTCTTTATCATGCAGCATATCAGCATAAGAGGACCTGATAAGACAACATAGAAAACAATCCAGTTAATTAAAATAAATCACAATATATGGTTTTATTTATTTGTCTACTGTAGCAGTTATTTTAAAACAAACCAAAAAACACTGAGAGGCTAAGCCAGGAAATCAACACTGTCTGACGCACTTCCAAAGTACCAGAGTTCCAAGATCAAAACAGGTAGGTTCGATCCTTTATTACAAAACCAGCAATAAAAAGAAACTAACAAAACTAAATTAGTGATATGGTGTTCAAATTAGCGAAGTAATGAAGTTAGCAGCTAAACTAAAGCAAAGTTACCAATCTTGTTAGTGTTCCAATAACATGCCAATTGGTGTAACTAAGTGGTTGAACTAACATAGTGAAGTTAGCAATCTAGATAATGTTCCAATATTTAGCATACTAGCAGCGTAACTAAGCGGTCGAACTAAATTAGCAACCAAAAAAAGTATCATTCTCCAAGGCTCAACCCTTAAATAGACAAAACAACTAAGACAAAGCATGAATATTGCAAGACGTTTGTATCCACTGTTAAAGATGTTTTTTTGGGGTATTTGGAGGCACATAATAAAACAGGCCGTAGTCAGCACAGTCTCCTTCAGGGAAAATCTTGACTGACAAATCTGTTGAAATTCTGTGAAGAAATAACAAGCAGGAAACACAAAGGAGAATCAGTAGATGTTGTGTACTTGGATTTACAGAAGGCCTTTGACAAGGGGCCACACTTGAGGCTACTTAACAAGTTAAGAGCACATGGTATTACAGGAAAAATATGAGCATGTATAAAGCAGTGGCTGACTGGCAGGAGGTTAAGAATGGGGAGAAAAGGAAGCCTTTTCTGGTTGGCTGCTGGTAACTAGTGGTGTTCCACAGGGGTCTGTGTTGGGACCGATTCTTTTTCGTTATATGTCAATGACTTGGATGACAGAATTGATGGCTTTGTGGCCAAGTTTGCAGACAACATGAAGACAGGTGGAGGGCAGGGAGTTTTGAAGAAATAGCAAGGCAAAAGAAGGACTCAGACAGATTAGGAGAATGGGAAAAGAAATGGCAGATGGAAAACAGTGTCAGGAAGTGTATGGTCATACACTTTGAGAGAAGAAATAAAAGGGCAAACTATTTTATGAATGGAGAAAAAATTCAAAAAACTGAGGTGCAAATAGACTGGGGGGGGGGGGTTCTCATGTAGAATTCCCTAAAGGTTAATTTATAGGTTGAGTCTGTGGTGAGGAAGGCAAATGTGATGTTAGCATTCATTTCAAGAAGACTAGAATATAAAAATCAAGGATGTAATGTTGAGGCTTTATACAGCACTGGTGAAGCCTCACTTGGGAGTATTGTGAGCAGTTTTGGGTCCATTATCTAAGAAAGGATGTGCCGACTTTGGAGAGGGTTCAAAGGAGGTTCGTGAAAATGATTTTGGGATTGAAAGGCTTGTCACATTAAGAGCGTTTGATGGCTCTTGCTTCTACTCACTGGGACTGAGAAGTGAGTGGTGACCTCACTGAAACCTTTCGAATGCTGAAAGGGCTTGACAGAGTGGATGCGGAGAGGATGTTCTCTATGGTGGGAGAGTTTAAGACCAGAGGACACAGGCTCAGAATAGAGGGGCATCATTTTAGAATGGAGATGAGGAGGAATTTCTTTAACCAGAGAGTGTTAAATCTGTGGAGTTCATTGTCACAGGCAGCTATGGAAGACAAGTCATTGGGTATACTTAAAACAGAGGGTGATACATTCTTGATTAGTCAGGAAATGTCAAGAAGACAAGAGATTGGGACTGGGAGGAAAATGGATCAGCCATGATAAAATAGCGGAGCAGACTTGATGGGACAAATGGCCTAATTCTGCTCGAAACTCTTATGGCCTAATGCGTGACTCTACTCATTTGCTTCTACTGTGCCCCAACCCATGTGACAGATTACCATAATAAACACGTCATAAGATACAATACAGACAGAAAATAGATACATAGCTCCTGTAGTCTACATTAAACAAAATGGAGTTCTGATCTGAAACAAATTAATGAATATATAGGAATCCTTACAAGCTGAAATTTGATTGAAACCACATAATTTATATATGGATACTGGAATCCCAGCTATAAGAGACCAGGACCTAATGGATTTCTGACTGTTATAAAATAGCAAACTATTCCTACATAACGTAGCAGTGAGAAATACAAAATTAAAACAAAATTTGCTAGAAGTGCACCATCCATGGGGAAACGAGATCAGTGATCCAGAAGTAGGTGGAAAATATTTAAAGGGAAGCAGGTTGTGGATTTCTGTTCAAACCTACTGACCAGTTCAGATCACTTTTAACTACTCCCTGCACATTATACCAATCAGGGAGAATTTTATTTTGCTGCATCTCTGAGGATCCTGTCACATGATCATATTCAGTAAGTATGGGCAGTGAAGCAGTGCTGTGGAGGGTGACGTGAATAGGTTTTTTTGTTATTTTGTTTTGATGTTTTTAATTACTTTTAAGTATTATAGGTTCTTCTAGTTGATTTTATTTGAGGGTTTTTTTGTTTTGTCTGTTTCCATCATTTTAACTGTCAGAAACATCATCTTTTAAATCCATCAACGTCAGATTCTCATCATTATGGCTGGTTTAGTAGCAAGATCTCTTAAGATGCAATAAAATTAAAAAAAACTTTGATAGCCAGCCAAACCCCACCACCAACATTGCTGCCTACCAAAGCCTTCAGGAATATTTCGCAACATCAATTGAGATCTTGTCACTAAACCAGCCTTAACAATGGGAATCCAAGCTCTTTAGTCCAGCAAAATGAATCTTCAGCAACTGGACTAAGCTTGTATAATTATAGCAGTGCCTCAGATGGTAAATGTTAGCAAGATCTGGCCTTCTGTTATAGTCAGTGAACTTTCTGTAGGATTTGAAATACCAGTTCTTTCCAGAGACAAGAGACGGCAGATGCTGTAATTTGCAGCTTTAAAAAGGCTGGCAAAAACTAAGCAGTCCAGATGAAGGGTCTCGCATATTGGAGCAAAATGGCTGAGTTTCCCATGGAACTTTAATTATAGAAAGGGTCTTTGTGTACATTTCTAAGGTGGGGAAGCATGCTAGAAACATGTCAGAAGTTCAGTGCAATATGTATATTAGGCTTTAAGTTTGAATTGCCACTGATGGGGCATCTATTTTGATCATATACCATTTCTCTTTATTGCATTAATTAGCATCCACCGCATCCATGGGAAATTCAGCCATTTAGTGAATAAAGTTAATCCTCGATGCTGTAACTGGGTGGGCAGCTAACTATATATTGCCCTCTTCCCCAAAATACTTGAAGGAGTTTGCACTACTTTTTAAAATAATTCTTCTATGTGGTTGTCCAGTTATTGAGGAAAGGCTGTCTAGTTAAAACCCCATCATTCCCATTATCATTGCACAAGGCTGTATAATGCAGTTACTTTTGAACGGAAAAGCTATCACACTGTTTTGCTGGTCTCATCCAGATGAAGCGTCTCAACTTGAAACCCTGACTGTCCATTTCTCTCCACCTGACTTGCTGAGTTCCTCCAGTATACTGAAGCACACTCAGAGCTTCATCAACCATAATTACAGTGCACAGACAAGAACCATTTATAGTAGATACTCAAGAAATGAAATAGACATCAAACACAGGCGCTGGAAATCATAAAAAGAGCAGAAATTGCCAGAAGCACTCAGCACATTGAACCACATTCGTATTCCTGGTTTTTCTAGTTTTTATGTACACAGAAATGTCTGAAGTATTCAACAGGACAGATAGCCAGAATCGTGAAAGGAAAACAAGTTAGTTTCTGGTTGATGGTCTTTCAGCAAAACTTGACAGGTAAAGAACTGCAAATACCAGAAATCTGAAGTAAAAACAGTATATGCCTATCAAGCATCATCCATTAAAAACCAAATAAAAGCTTCATTCACACTAAAAAGGCTGGAGGAACTTAGCACTGATGAAAATGAGCAGTCGATATTTTAGGCCAAGAACTGGAAGGAATGAGAGCAGAAGATAAAGTAAATAGGTGGGAAAGGTGAAGAGGTACGAGCTAGCTGGTGAATAATGATGGGGGTAAGATAGGTAGGTGGAGGGGACGGGCGAAAATTATGTAAAAAAGCTGGAAGGCAATAGGTAGAAGCAGCAAAGGGCTGAAAAAGATGGCATCTGCCTTTCTCTTCTCCCAGATGTTGTCCGATTTGTCGATTGTTTACAGTACTTTATCTTTACTGCGGAATTCCAGCATCTGAGGTTTCTGTTTCTTTATTCTCTCCCCCCCCCCCTTTCAAATCAGACACGGGACAGCTACGGTAAAGTCCCATCAGTGTAGACAGGGAGAAAAGTGACTGATCGTGACTAAGATGCGCCACCGAGTCACCGGGAAGGCCAGTGCCGTGGTTCGGCTCAGGGACAGAGCGAGTGTCCGAGTGAAGCCACGGGGAGCGACAAGGACACACATTCAGGGGGGAGGGACAACGGACAGGCTCGGGCTCCATGCACATGCACTGGCTGCCGCCGGGACGCCCGTTCTGTACCGTGCTATCTCCTGGTGATAGTCATAGTCCTCGCCTTCCTCCTCCCACTCGGTGGCCCCGGTGATGGGGTTGGCTCTACTACAAAAAGTCTTCATTGGTGCTGCCAACAGCATCCCAATCTTCACAGCACGACCCGCACCAGCACCGCCATGTTCCCGCCCGGCATACAGCGCGCGTGGCGTGACGTGAGGTCATCACGTGAGCGAACCAGCGTGGTGGGATGGTCACATGACCGAGGCGGCGTGGTGGGGACGGTCACATGACCGACAACGTGGTGGGCAGACTAGTTTTATGACCGTGCTGGAACTGCTGGGTGTTAATGAAATGGGCCGAGGATTAGCAGTGAGGTTTCATCCAGATAGGTGCAGGGATGCATTTTATGGAGTGCCAGTGAGACCAGGACACAAAGATGAAAGGAAAGGTCCTAGGGAGTACTGAGGAACAGATGGACCTCGTCGGTCCAAATTGTTTGAAGGTGGCATTGCAGGCAGATGAGGCCTATGGATACATGTTAGTCACTGTATTAAATAAAGAAGCAAGGGGAATATGTTCTAACGTTACTACATGCATTTCTGGTCACCAATGTATGATAGATGTTTGGAGAAGGCGCAGAGGAAATTCGCCGGGGGTTGACTGGGATAGATAGCGCGTTTTTAGTTATAAGAGATTGGTGAGACATGGTTTATTTCACTTGAAGTGCACGAGGTTAAAAGGAGATACGATTATAAACTTATGAGGGGTACAAACAAAATAGACTGAAGGAAGTTGTTCTGCTTATATAATCTTTGAATGAAACTAGCGGATACAGATTTAGTAACAGTCGATCTAAGGAGGAGCTCTTTTTCACTCAGAGAATTGTGAATACCTAGAATCCACTGCCGAAGAGAGTGGTGGAAGCAGTCACCTTCTGTCCTCTCCTATCTGATCCCCACTTCGCCAGCCACGTATCTCTTGCCAATCAACTTCCCAGCTCTTTATTTCACCCCTCACCCCAGCCCCATTTCACCTATCGCCTTGCGTTTCTTCCTTCCCTCTCTCCACCTTCTTACTCTGACTCCACATCTTTTTTTCTCCAGTCCTGATGAAGGGTCAACTGTACCCTTTCCCTTCGATGCTGCCTGGCCTACTGAGTTCCTCCACAATTTTGTGTGTGTTGTGTGGAGGAACTGGTTCAGCGAGGGCAGATTAAACTCTTAGTCAGTATGAGGTCCTGCTTCACCTTGAAATTAACGCAGACATTTTGGTGAAGAGTAAATCCTGTGGAATAGTTCGCAGAGAATATCAAGTTTAATTTATCATCCAACCATTCCTGAACAGCCAAATTAAACGGTGTTCGTCTGGGGCCAAGATGCAGAACACAGCACAATGCGTATCAGACAACAGTAAACACAGTCAACCAAAAAAATATAACCCAAGTCCTTAAGTGAAATATTCCGTAGATAGATGGAGCATAAATATTCTCGGCAAGAACAAGCCTTCAGCAAACGAACACTTTCCAGCTTGTCTTCTACCAAGCAAACACTGGAGGGCAGCACCTGATTGTGATGATGAGAATAAACGATACACTCTCCCCAGCACCATCTACAGATAGAAGTGCTGGAGAAACTAATTCTTTATTTTAAAAAAAGTAAACTGAATTTTGAGTCATCGAACACTACAGCACAGAAACGGGCCTTTCTGCCCATCCAGTGCATGCCAAACCATTAATTTGCATGCAGCAACGCACACAAAATGCTGGAGGAACTCAGCAGGCCAGGCAGCATGGAAAAGAGTACAATGGATGTTTCGGGCTGAGACCCTTCTTCAGGACTGAAGAGTAAATGTCAACTGGTTACTCTTTTCCATAGATGCTTCCTGACCTGCTGAGCTCCTCCAGCATTTTGTGTGCATTGCTTTGGATCTCTGGCATCTACAGATTTTCTCATGTTTGCATTAATCTGCCCAGTCCCTTCAACCTGCACCCAGGCCAGACCATAACCCTCCACACCCCTCTCCTCCAAATTTCTCTAAAATGTTGATATCGAACCCACATCCACCACTTCCACTGGCAGCTTGTTCCATATTCTCGCCACTTTCTGAATGAAGACCTTCCCCTTAAACATTTCACCTTTAATCTTTAACTCATGGCCTCTAGTTCTAGCCTTTCCCAACTTCAAAGGAAAGGGGACTCTGCTCAAAATGGCGATTTTTTATTCATTTCCATAGTTGCTGCCTGACTTGCTGAATTCCTCCAGCATTTTATGTGTATCTCAAAAATGCCTGTTTGCATTCACCCCATCTATACTACTTATAATTGTGTATTCCTCTGTCAAATCTCCCCTCATTCTCCTATGGTTAGGAACAAAGTTCTTAACCATTCGCCCTTTCCATATAACTCAGGTCCTCAAGTCCTGGCAACATCCCTGTAAATTTCTCTGCACTCTTTCAATCTTATTTACATCTTTCCTGTAGGTAGGTGACCAAAACTGCACACAATACTCCAAATTAGGCCTCACTAATGTCCTATACAACTCCAACATAACATCTCAATCATGTACTGAATACTTTAATTTATAAAGGCCAATGTACTAAAAGCTTTCTTGTGATCCTATCTACCTGTGATGCCACTTCCAAGGAATTATGGACCTGTATTCCCAGATCCCTCTGTTCTACCGCACTCCTCAGTGCCCTACCACTCACCATATAACTCCAACCTGGCTTATCCTCCGAAACTGCAACATCTCACACTTGATAGCGTTAAGCTCCATCTGCCATTTTCAGCCCATTTTTTCTAGCTGGACCAGATCCCACTACAAGTTTCGTTACTTCCTCGCTGTCCGCTACACCCCACTCCCACCCAGCCTTGATGTTATCTGAAAAATTGTTGAATCAGTTTATTACATATCACACAGATTGTTCATATAGATGGCAAACAACACCAGACCCAGCACTGTTCTCTGTGGCACGCCAGTAGTCACAGACTTCCAGTCAGAGAGGTAACCATCTACTACCACGCTCTGTCTTCTTCTGCAATGTCTACCTCATCAGGATACTTCCCTGATGTAACTTGAGAAGTGCATCCATGAGAGCTCCAGAGAGGTTGCACAAGAGAAGCATGAGTGAAGTTGCTCTTTACGATTCAATTTAATGTAAATATCTGTATTGGAAAGCATTATTGCTTCTGGCAGGATTATGAGGACATAGTAAACATGAGGAATTCTGCAGATGCGGGAAATTCAAGCAACACACATCAAAGTTGCTGGTGAACGCAGCAGGCCAAGCAGCATCTCTAGGAAGAGGTACAGTCGATGTTTCGGGCCGAGACACTTTGTCAGGACTAACTGAAGGAAGAGCTAATAAGAGATTTGAAAGTGGGAGGGGGAGGGGGGAGATCCAAAATGATAGGAGAAGACAGGATGGGGGAGGGATGGAGCCAAGAGCTGGACAGGTGATTGGCAAAGGGGATATGAGAGGGTCATGGGACAGGAGGCCCAGGGAGAAGGAAAAGGGGGAGGGGGGAAAAACCCAGAGGATGGGCAAGGGGTATAGTCAGAGGGACAGAGGGAGAAAAAGGAGAGTGAGAGAAAGAATGAGTGTATATAAATAAATAACGGATGGGGTACGAGGGGGAGGTGGGGCATTAGCGGAAGTGTGAGAAGTCAATGTTTTTAGGCAATCAATCTGGTGAACGTTCTTTGTACCCCCCTCTATGGCAAGAATGTCCTTCCTCAGATTAGAGGACCAAAACTGCACACAATACTCCAGGTGTGGTCTCACCAAGGCCTTGTACAACTGCAGTAGTACCTCCCTGCTCCTGTACTTGAATCCTCTTGCTATGAATGCCAGCATACCATTCGCCTTTTTCACCGCCTGCTGTACCTGCATGCCCACTTTCAATGACTGGTGTATAATGACACCCAGGTCTCGTTGCACCTCCCCTTTTCCTAATCGGTCACCATTCAGATAATAATCTGTTTTCCTATTCTTGCCACCAAAGTGGATAACCTCACATTTATCCACATTAAATTGCATCTGCCATGAATTTGCCCACTCACCTAACCTATCCAAGTCATCTTGCATCCTCTTAGCATCCTCCTCACAGCTAACACTGCCGCCCAGCTTCGTGTCATCTGCAAACTTGGAGATACTGCATTTAATTCCCTCGTCTAAGTCATTAATATATATTGTAAACAACTGGGGTCCCAGCACTGAGCCTTGTGGTACCCCACTAGTCACTGCCTGCCATTCTGAAAGGTCCCATTTATTCCCACTCTTTGCTTCCTGTCTGCCAACCAATTCTCTATCCACATCAATACCATACCCCAAATACCATGTGCTTTAAGTTTTCACACTAATCTCCTGTGTGGGACCTTGTCAAAAGCCTTTTGATAATCCAAATATACCACATCCACTGGTTCTCCCCTATCCACTCTACTAGTTACATCCTCAAAAAATTCTATGAGATTCGTCAGACATGATTTTCCTTTCACAAATCCATGCTGACTTTGTCCGATGATTTCACTGCTTTCCAAATGTGCTGTTATCGCATCTTTGATAACTGACTCTAGCATTTTCCCCACCACCGATGTCAGGCTTATCAGTCAATAATTCCCTGGTTTCTCTCTCCCTCCTTTTTTAAAAAGCAGGGTTACATTAGCCACCCTCCAATCCTCAGGAACTAGTCCAGAATCTAAAGAGTTTTGAAAAATTATCACTAATGCATCCACTATTTCTTGGGCTACTTCCTTAAGCACTCTGGGATGCAGACCATCTGGCCCTGGGGATTTATCTGCCTTTAATCCCTTCAATTTACCTAACACCACTTCCCTACTAACATGTATTTCCCTCAGTTCCTCCATTTCACTAGACCCTCGGTCCCCTACTATTTCCGGAAGATTATTTATGTCCTCCTTAGTGAAGACAGAACCAAAGTAGTTATTCAATTGGTCTGCCATGTCCTTGTTTCCCATGATCAATTCATCTGTTTCTGTAAGGGACCTACATTTGTCTTAACCAATCTTTTTCTTTTCACATATCTATAAAAGCTTTTACAGTCAGTTTTTATGTTCCCTGCCAGTTTTCTCTCATAATCTTTTTTCCCTTTCCTAATTAAGCTCTTTGTCCTCCTCTGCTGGACTCTGAATTTCTCCCAGTCCTCAGGTGTGCTGCTTTTTCTGGCTAATTTGTATGTTTCTTCTTTGGAATTGATACTATACCTAATTTCCCTCGTCAGCCACGGGTGCACTACCTTCCCTGGTTTATTCTTTTGCCAAACTGGGATGAACAATTGTTGTAGTTCATCCATGTGATCTTTAAATGCTTGCCATTGCATATCCACCGTCAACCCTTTCAGTATCATTTGCCAGTCTATCTTAGCTAATTCACATCTCATACCTTCAAAGTTACCCTTCTTTAAGTTCGGAACCTTTGTTTCTGAATTAACTATGTCGCTCTCCATCTTAATGAAGAGTTCCACCATATTATAGTCACTCTTACCCAAGGGGCCTTGCACAACAAGATTGCTAACTAACCTTTCCTCATTGCTCAATACCCAGTCTAGAATGGCCTGCTCTCTAGTTGGTTCCTCGACATATTGGTTCAGAAAACTATCCCGCATACATTCCAAGAAATCCTCTTCCTCAGCACCCTTACCAATTTGGTTCACCCAATCTATATGTAGATTGAAGTCACCCATTATAACTGCTGTTCCTTTATTGCTGTCATGGCCCAGTCCATGAAGTCTGTATTCCGGTTCACGGTCCGGTCCATCGACCCTTGCTCCAGGTTTTCCTGTCTACCCTGTTTCTGTTCTTGTTGAGCCCTAATTGAGCCAGCTGATGCTCGTTGGGGCTGGCTGCATAAATACTTTCAGAGACCAGGGTGTGGCTGCTGGATTGTTCTTGTCCTACTCCTTGTATCCCTTCCTCTGCCTCCTGTTTCCTCGCCTGAAGCCCTGCCTTGTCTTGCCGGTAACTCTCGCCTCGCCTGAAGTTCTCATCTCGCCTTGCTTTGCTTGAAGCCTTGCCTTGTCTTGCTGGTAACTCTCGCCTTGTCTCCCCTGCAGTCTTGTTCTGGAGCCACCCTGTACCTAGCTCCCTTCCCACCCCTTGCCTCCGTCGGGTAATACAGGTCGTCTTGCCGTTACCTGCGGTTGGTTCTGTCTCTTCCTGTTCCATGCCTCCGTCGGGTGGTGATCTGCGCCCTGCCCAGGAGTACTGTGCCCTGCCCAGGAGGAGCCTGCCTACCCTCAAGCCTGAAGACTCCAGCCTCCTGCCTAGCCTCAAGCCTGAAGACTCCAGCCTCCTGCCTCCTGCCAAGCCTCGCCTCTAGCCTCAAACCTGAAGACTCCAGCCTTCTGCCTCCTGCCAAGCCTCACCTCTAGCCTCAAGCCTGAAGACTCCAGCCTCCTGTCTCCTGCCAAACCTTGCACTAGCCACAAACCTGAAGACTCCAGCCTCATCCTGCCTGCCTGCCAAGCCTCGTCCTTGCCTAGTTCTGGGGTCTGAGCCAGTGGCAAGACCCAGGCACTGGGTCCTTGTCCAGTCTCTGGCTCAGAGTCCAAGCCTGGGCTCCTAGCTCTCTTGTCCAGTCCTGTTCCGGGTTCCCGGTTTTCATGTCCATGTCCTTGCCCTCAGCCTGTATCCTAGTCCTGTCCCTAGTACTTCAGTGTCTGTGCCTTGCACTTGGGTCCGTTCCTAACCACCTCCGTATGACAATTGCATGCATTTCTAATTTCCTGTTTAATGCCATCCCCAACCTCACTACTACTGTTAGGTGGCCTGTACACAACTCCCACCAGTGTTTTCTGCCCCTTAGTATTATGCAGCTCTACCCATATCGATTCCACATCCTCTCGGCTAATGTCCTTCCTTTCTATTGCGTTAATCTCCTCTCTAACCAGCAATGCCACCCCACCTCCTCTTCTTTCATGTCTATCCCTCCTGAATATTGAATATCCCTGAATGTTGAGCTCCCATCCTTGGTCACCCTGGAGCCATGTCTCTGTCATAGTCATAGTCATAGTCATACTTTATTGATCCTGGGGGAAATTGGATTTTTGTTACAGTTGCTCCATAAATAATAAATAGTAATAAAACCATAAATAGTTAAATAGTAATATGTAAGTTATGCCCAGAAAGAAGTCCAGGACCAGCCTATTGGCTCAGGGTGTCTGACCCTCCAAGGGAGGAGTTGTAAAGTTTGATGGCCACAGGCAGGAAAGACTTCCTATGATGCTCTGTGTTGCATCATATTCATTAATAAATATCTGCACATTCAATTCATCCACCTTGTTACAAATGCTCCTTGCATTGACACACAAAGCCTGGAATCCTGGAATTCCTGGAATCTTCCTCGAAAAACTCCATAAGATTTATTGACATGACCTACCAGGCATGAAGCCATGATGACTATCGATAATAAGTCCCAGTCTATCCAAATACTTGTGTGAACGAAGTTACCAGAGAAAAGTATTGGCAGTTACGAATTCAGCTTCTTTATTTGGCAAAACAAGGTACAGCAGGCATCATATGGAGACGCTTCAGTCGAAAGGTCTGGCTGGCCCAATGTGGGGTTTGATATTATATGCGCTGAACATCAAAAGACAATTCTATATTTACAATGTATCTACAATGCTTTCTTTGAAACTATAAACAAACTTCACACCCACACCACAGGCATCCAAATGAGTTTTAATCAACATTATCTGGTCTGGGATTCACGGCATTTAGGAACCCAGATGGCTTCATGGCTTCAAACCTGAAGTTATATTTGCTAATCCGAAAAATCACTCTAACAGTTCCTCCTCTTGGCCCTCCTGGGTTCCTAAAAGGTCAACCTTGCGGAGGATCTACTCAAATAAGGCAGCAGAAATGCCCTGTCTCAGAGTTCCCCCCAATTACTTTATGTGCACCTACAGCTACCTTATCATCCCTAAAGGCTACCTACAAAACACCAAGCAGAGAGATAGTTCTAGAGATTTGAACAACAGTCTTTAAAGAATGCAGCTTCATTCATATGTCTTCCCTGATGGCCAGTGGCAGTTTAATCGCATTCCTTGTCTTCACCCCTTCATCCTCTGATAGCTGAAACTTCTGCTTTCCAGGGGTATCAGCAAGGTAAAAGTATTCGGCTCAGAAGCCCTGTCATCGATATACAGAAAGGGGTTGAGGTAGTCTCTATTTGAGTGACTGCAAGGATCTCTCCCCAGAGGCACCCCTTTCTGAACCGTCCAGTCAATCACTGGCCGAGCTGCTGAAGAGGCCTAGCTCATTTGTATTCGCTCTGCATTCAGGCTGTGGTGACTGACTTCAGATGCCGTGTGCAATTTCTTCTTTTTCTCAGTCTGCCGTGCCATTGAAGTTATGGAACCTGATGTCTCTGCTATAACTTAAATCCCTTCCTATCTATTTCCCCAGTATCTTTTCTATTCTATGCTATACAACTAATCAGCAATCAGCCTTCATTACAGAGTACCATTACCATTGCACTTTAACATTCTATTCTCAGCTTTCTGTTGCACACTCTGGATATCCTCTGCCTTCGCATTAGCTGTGGGTCTGCTTCCATCACCTATGGTCAGGTCTAGTGTGGCTGGCTGGTGTTCATCTCTTAGGTTTTCTGTAATTACACAGTTACTGGGTACGCTTGATCTCCTGCTCTGTCTGTGGGGGCAACAAGAAGGTGAGTCGTACAGTTTAACCTGAGTCCAGTGTTTCCACTGGCTGCCTCGCCGAGTCTGCACACAGATATGAGTGTCATATGTTAAAAATACCATCTGTGATCCTATCCATCTGAGAGCAAACCCTGCCCTTTCAGGAAGCACCCTCACCATGACTTGGTCATCCAGCTGTCGGACAATCATCTCCTTTCCCTCTAACTGATCAGCAATGTGCTGTTGTTGTTTTGCTCGGTCCTTGAACACTTTAAGTTGGTTACAAAGGCCTTTCACGTACTGTGTCATTCTGTCGCTGTAGGTCCCAGGCTCTCCACATCCTGTAGTTACCCCACAAGGGAGATACATTGCTTACCCCCTCAATAAGTCATA
The DNA here is from genome assembly GCF_030028105.1 of Mobula birostris. Taxonomy (NCBI): domain Eukaryota; kingdom Metazoa; phylum Chordata; class Chondrichthyes; order Myliobatiformes; family Myliobatidae; genus Mobula; species Mobula birostris. Next base: position 18,772,718 of record NC_092384.1, read on the forward strand.
GGGGCTGAGACCCAGTGTGCAGTTTGGGGTTGCTCATAATCTCATCAGGAGTTCTGGGAATACATCAACTCATGCCTTTCCCGTCTCAGCTATAGATTTGGCTAAGGCATTCTTGATTGTTCGGTTGATCCTTTCTACCTTTCCTGAAATCTGAGGATGTTAAGATACGTGGAACTGTTGTCGAATCCCTAACAGTCGGCACATTTCCTTCATCACTTTCTCTGTGAAATGTCCTCCCCGATCCGAGTCCACCTGAACTGGGGTTCTCCACCTTGGGATGATTTCCTGAACTGAATCTGTGCAGTCCCTTGTTGGGAAAGACTCTACCCACTGGGTGAAGTGATCCATAATTACTTGACAGTATCTTCCCCGCTTTTTTTTTTGGCAGGGGCCCCGTGAAGTCCATCTGGATGTTTACCCAGGGTGTCCTCGAGTACGGCTCGCTTACCCTTACCAGAGTTATGCTGGGCACAAATGACAACGCCAGCAGAATTTCTCAACATCCCCACCCATCCCTGGCCACCACCAGTCCTGCCGAAGGGTAGTCATCGTGCTCTGCCTTCCCTGCTCCATCAACCCGTGATATAAACTTTAGTAATACCTGCCACCAGCGCTCCTTCCCACGCATTTCCTTCCTCGTCCTCACTCTCCACTTTCTGGTGTGCTTTTACTTTATCCACTGCCACCTCCAGCGGTTGTTGTATTAGGTGCCTGAGCTGAATACCTGCCCCTGTTGAGGTTACAAATCCTTGTCGTGCCCATGCCATCAGATAGTCATGCACCGCCCCGAAGACATACCGGCTCGTCTGCCTTTACCGTCGTGCCCATGCCATCAGATAATCACGCACCGCCCCGAAGACATACCGGCTCGTCTGCCTTTACCGTCGTGCTCATGCCATCAGATAATCACGCACCGCCCCGAAGACATACCGGCTCGTCTGCCTTTACCGTCGTGCTCATGCCATCAGATAATCACGCACCGCCCCGAAGACATACCGGCTCGTCTGCCTTTACCGTCGTGCTCATGCCATCAGATAGTCATGCAACGCCCCGAAGACATACCAGCTCCTCTGCCTTTACCATTGCACAGAGCTTCTATCCGGGCCGCTAGTGCTCAGAACCCTGGTATGAAATTACGGCAGTAATTGAATAGACCCATTACCTTCCTCACTCCCCTTACGTTTACTGGGCAGGGCATGAAGCTGATTGCCAAGGGTTTGTCATCTGACATGTCCCTCCTCCCCTGGGAAACGGTGTAGCCTAGGTACTGTACGGTTAGCTATCCTATCTGAGCCTGGTGTGGAATGATTTTAAAGCCCTCGTCTTGCGGTATCTCTAAACCACTGCCTATCACCCTAAATGACCTGCTTCATCTTCCGAAGCAATTAGTAGATTATCTACATATTGTAAGCTGGTCGACTGGTAGGGCGATTGATTGATTGATTGATTTGCACCATGATCTTTTGAAAAACAGCTGGGCTATTGCGGATCCCTGGGGGAGTCTGGTCCACGTATGCTTCTGCCTACCCAGAGTGAAAGCAAATCAGTCATGGGACTCAGGTACTAAGGGAAGCCCCAAAATCCATTAACGATATCCAGGATTTTAAAAAACTTTGTTCTGGAGACAGGCCATTCAGGATTGTTGCAGGGCTTGCCACAATGGGATGTAGTTTCGGTGTGGTCTTATTAATGGCGGTATAGTCTATTGTTCTCTGATATGATCAATCAGGCTTCTTTACTGGCCATATAGGTAAGTTAGTAGTTGATGAAGTTTCTCTGGGTATCCTCTGGTGTTTTAGTTCCTTCACTTTACCTCCCGAATGGTTGTCAGTGCTGTTCCGCTGGGTGTGTCGTGTTCTCTGTTAGTTGTACGTCTCCACGGCCCCTGGCTTGCCCATACTATTTCTTCCTTTCCTGAATCTATAATGGCCCCTGCATCCCTTAGGATGGCTAGTCCAAAAATAGTGCCCTCATTGTTCAGACAGGTCGGAAGCTGCACCCTGCCAATTTTGAGTATCTGCAACAAGCTACTTTCTGCTTTCACTGTTTTCCCTTCTACACCCCTAATATAAATAGCCTGTCTGGTTGTTGGCAAGGGTAGGTCAGTTATCGATACCAATTCCCCTGTGTCCACTAACATATTGCATTGCCAGCCCCCAACAATGCTGTTGTGTACACCTGCGGGTCACCAGCACTGGCAGTGGGGCCTGCTGCCACATCTTTTTCTGACCTAGGAGCCGTCTTCACCAGCTCTGTGACCTGATCGACAGTCAGATTGGTCAGACTGTGCACTGATGGGGTGACAGATTGTGTATCTGCTGTGACATTCACCTGTTTTTCTTTCCTCTTTTTTGAACACCGCCTCCAACCATGTCCCGATAGGCCACAGATGAAGCATATCAACCCCTTTACACTCCCACATCTATTCCAGCTGTTCCTTGCGCCAGCTGCCAGCACACAAAACAAACCCCCTGTGACGTCATAGCAGCTACATTCACTGCAGCCTCTTTACAACTTCTCTTGCCTTTCCTCTGGTCTATCTCACTGGTCCATGAGACTATCGCAGAGTAGGTCGACCCCACTGCTATCCCTAAATCTAAAACTTCCTGGTAGGCTGAAGTCAGGCCTTCCTTCACCATTTTCAAGAAGGCTGGGTCATCCTTCCCTGGATTATCCAACGCTGAATACTCCTCATACTTTCAATATTTACGTTCTGCATAATCCATGGCTGTCTCATCAGTTCTTTGAATCGCTGCCATTATCATTCCCCATTACTGTCACCTCTCCCTAGTCGCTGCCTCACTTCCCCTTTTAAAAAGCAATTTCTTTCTTCATTGCTAACGTTCCCGTTAGTTGCCCATGTACCATCCTTTATCCCCTGGGCCATAGTGTCCCACATGTTCCTCGGGTACTTCGCTTTTACCAATATGTGTATATCTTTAGGGTGCATCCGGTGAATTGCAACCATTTCCTCGAGCTTGTGCTAGAATTCTGAATTGCCACATGCAACTTTCAGTGAGGGCAACTCTGACAAAATGTTCTGTTTCTCCCTGAGGGTGAAGGGTTTATGCATGGTTGTAATCACGGCTGAGGGCTGGCTTGGGTGTCCAGAGTTCTCAACCTGATGTCGCCTGACCTCAATAGGTGCTATCCTGACAGTTAAAACCACTCCCCGAAATATCTCTACACTAATTCCCACACAACGCAAAACATAATGACGGGTATATTAAACATTACATACTTAAAACCACACAGCATGCACCCTGCAATCTGCCACATTTGTGCGCCTGAGCTCATGATGTCTGCTGTATTCCCTTACATCTAACTGTTACACCAAGGCATGCGCGTACACACACACACACACCCTTGCAAAATGCATGTGCTAAAATGCAGCCCCGGAACGAGTATACAGGCCCCCACTGGTGTTCTGAACCTTCAGTAGCCACCCTTCGCAAGTACTAGGAAATTTATGCACATCAAGATCCTACCATCAGCAGCATGATCATGATCAATGTCACCGATGCTGTTAGCAGAAGTAATATTGGTCTGGGATACAGATAACTGGCTCTTCTCATGGGTGAGTACAAATACAAACAACAGAGGCCACCCTCAGGATAGGGGAGCAACATGGGTAACCTCCAACCTGATGGCATGAATATTGATTTCTCCTTCCAGTAAAAAAAATTCTCTCCCCCTCCCCTTTCCTCACTCTGGCCTTTTACCTCTTCTCACCTGCCTATCATTTCCCCCTGGGTGCCTTCCTCCTTCCCTTTCTCCTACTGTCCAGTCTCTTCTCCTATCAGATTCCTTCTTTCCAGCCCTTGACCTTTTCCGCCCACCTGGCTTCACCTATCATCTTCCAGCTAGCCTCCTCCCTCCCCCCCCCACAATCTTTTCATTCTGGTATCTTCCCCCTTCCTTTCCGGTCCTGAAGATGGGTCTCGGCCTGCAACATTGACTGTTATTCATTTCCATGGATGCTGCCTGACCTGCTGAGTTCCTCTGGCATTTTGTGTGTGTGGCTTTGGATTTACAGTGCCCGCAGAACTTCTTGTGTTTACAAACATCTGCTGTTGCTGCAAGAAGGTCAGCTCAGTGAAAAACACTGTCTGCCTGAAACTTGTTGGTCATCCAGTGTGGGGAGTGCCCTGCAAATGAATGCCAGTCTCCCTTGTTCTTCTGAGTGTCAAGGAACAATTTGCATTAATTTGTTTCAACTTGATATTTTATCTAAAGGATGGATGCTTTAAAAGAATAGAGACTGGGTTGTTTTCTTTTTATTTCGAGATACAGCACAGTAACACCCCTTCCAGCCCAGTGAGCCCACACTGCCCAATTGTACCTCTGTGACCTATAAACCTACTGACCCATTGATCTTTGGAATGTGGGAGGAACCAGAGGACACCTGTCACATGGAGAACATACAAACTCCCTACAGTCAGCAGCTGGACTGAACCCGGGTGGGTGCTGTAATCACATTACACTAACCGAACCCGGGTGGGTGCTGTAATCACATTACACTAACTGAACCTGGGTGGGTGCTGCTGTAATCACATTACACTAACTGAACCTGGGTGGGTGCTGTAATCACATTACACTAACTGAACCCAGGTGGGTGCTGTAATCACATTACACTAACCGAACCCGGGTGGGTGCTGCTGTAATCACATTACACTAACTGAACCCGGGTGGCTGCTGCTGTAATCACATTACACTAACCGAACCCGGGTGGGTGCTGCTGTAATCACATTACACTAACTGAACCCGGGTGGGTGCTGCTGTAATCACATTACACTAACAGAACCCGGGCGGGTGCTGCTGTAATCACATTACACTAACTGAACCCGGGTGGCTGCTGCTGTAATCACATTACACTAACAGAACCCGGGTGGCTGCTGCTGTAATCACATTACACTAACTGAACCCGGGTGGCTGCTGCTGTAATCACATTACACTAACTGAACCCGGGTGGCTGCTGCTGTAATCACATTACACTAACTGAACCCGGGTGGCTGCTGCTGTAATCACATTACACTAACTGAACCCGGGTGGCTGCTGCTGTAATCACATTACACTAACAGAACCTGGGTGGGTGCTGTAATCACATTACACTAACTGAACCTGGGTGGGTGGGTGCTGTAATCACATTACACTAACTGAACCCGGGTGGGTGCTGTAATCACATTACACTAACAGAACCCGGGTGGGTGCTGTAATCACATTACACTAACTGAACCCGGGTGGCTGCTGCTGTAATCACATTACACTAACAGAACCCGGGTGGGTGCTGTAATCACATTACACTAACTGAACCCGGGTGGGTGGGTGCTGTAATCACATTACACTAACTGAACCCGGGTGGGTACTGTAATCACATTACACTAACTGAACCCGGGTGGGTGCTGTAATCACATTACACAAACTGAACCCGGGTGGGTGCTGTAATCACATTACACTAACTGAACCCGGGTGGGTGCTGTAATCACATTACACTAACTGAACCCGGGTGGGTGCTGTAATCACATTCCACTAACTGAACCCGGGTGGCTGTTGTAATCACATTACACTAACTGAACCCGGGTGGGTGCTGTAATCACATTACACTAACTGAACCCAGGTGGGTGTTGTAATCACATTACACTAACTGAACCCGGGTGGGTGCTGTAATCACATTACACTAACTGAAACCGGGTGGGTGCTGCTGTAATCACATTACACTAACTGAACCCGGGTGGGTGCTGTAATCACATTACACTAACTGAACCCAGGTGGGTGTTGTAATCACATTACACTAACTGAACCCGGGTGGGTGCTGTAATCACATTACACTAACTGAAACCGGGTGGGTGCTGCTGTAATCACATTACACTAACTGAACCCGGGTGGGTGCTGTAATCACATTACACTAACTGCTGTGCAACTGTGTCACAGTTATCAGCTTTGTAGATTATAAAGAACCATAATTTAAAAAATTACCATGCCCTTCAATTAGCAGTTATTAATTTAATTTCTATGCTCTAATTTTATCCAATCCATCCATTGTGTATCCACACATTGTCAATGATCAAAACTGTTTTTGACTAGCTATTTTTCTATTCTCAGTAATTGAAGAAAGGAAAATAATGTTCAATTCATGGAATAAGGTAAAATAGCCCTACGCTCATCTCTGGAGCATCTGAGTGGTAAGACACGTACGTTCAAATATTTTTTATTGACTACAACTCAGTCTTTAGTACTATAATTCCAAGCAAACTAATCTCCAAACTCCAAGACCTTGGACTCAACACCTCCCTTTGCAAATAGCCCATGACTTCTTGACCAACAGACTTCAATCATTAAAGATAGACAGCACTGATTATCCTCAACTCTGATGCTCCAACAAGGCTGCATCCCTACACGCTCACAACTGCATGGCCAGATTCTGCTCTAACTCCATCTTCAAGCTTGTTGATGATCCACTGTCATGGGACAGATGTTAAATTATGAGAGTCAGAGTACTGGAAGGAGATAGAGAGCTCCGTGACGTGGTGTTATGTCAACAAACAAAACTAAAGAGCTGGCATTGACTTCAGGAAGGGAGAACGTGTGCTCACACTCCTACTTACCTCAAAGGTGCTGAGGTTGAGGGTGGTGAAAGCTTTAAAAACCACCAGCAGCCTGTTCTGGCTCAACTCGGCCCTTTTCCCTTGGAGACAGAGGATGAGAGGTGACCTGATAGAGGTGTACAAAATAATAAGAGGCATTGATCATGTGGATAGTCAGAGGCTTTTTCCCAAGGATGAAATGGCTAGCAAGAGAGGGCACAGTTTTAACGTACTTGGAAGTAGGTACAGACGAGATATCAGGGGTAAGTTTTTTACGCAGAGAGTGGTGAGAGCGTGGAATGGACTGCCAGCAACAGCGGTGGAGGCGGATACGACAGGGTCTTTTAAGAGACCCCTGAACAGGTGTATGGAGCGCAGAAAAGTAGAAGCCTATGGGTAACCTTAGGTAATTTCTAAGGTAAGGACATGTTCAGCACAGCTTTGTGGGCCGAAGGGCCTGTACTGTGCTGTAGGATTTCTGTGTTTCTGTATATACACAATGGCCAAAAAAGGTCACGAGCACCTCTACTTCCTCAGGAGGCAAAAGAAATTTGGCATGTCCCCTTTGATACTTGCCAATTTTTGTTGATGCCCCGAGAAAGCAACCTTTCCAGATGCATCACAGCTCAGTCTGGCAACTGCTCTGCCCGTGGCTGTAAAAAAAACTGCAGAGGGATGGATACAACTCAATATATCACGAGACCCGCCCTCTCCCCTTTCTCCACCCCCCCTCATAGACTCTCTCTACACTTCTCCCAGGCCTTGGTCTTGTCCAGCATCATTTCTTTCCCACTTCCCTTGCTTGCTTGACATACCTAGTCCTGCTCCTAGTACTTCAGTGTCTGTGTCCTGCATTTGGGTCCACCACCAGCGCCCCATTATGACAAACACATTAAGAGTGTTTGATGGCTCTGGGCTTACATTCACTAGAGTTTAGAAGAATAAGGGAGAATCTCATTGAAACCTACTGAATATTAAATGGCCTAGATACAGTGGACATCGAAAGGATGTTTTCTATAGTGGGGAAGTCTAGAACCAGATGGCACAGCATCAGATTATAAGGGTGTCCCTTTGGAACAGAGATGATAAGGAATTTCTTTCACTGAAGTGGTGAATCTGTGAAATTCATTGCTACAGACTGAAGCTTGGTAAAGCTTCTGCAAGTCATGGTCTGGTCCGTGAAGTCCGCATTCCAGTCACAGTCCGGTCCCTCGTTCCTTACTCCAGGTTTTCCAGTTTTCCCTTGTCCTGTTGTGTGCCTTATTGAGGCACGTGATTTCCATTTTGGGCTGGCTACATAAACAGCTCCTGGGTTCAGCTTCAGTTGCTGGACTGTTCCTTTCTTTCTGAAGCCTCTGCCTGAAGACTTGCCTGCAACCTCACCTGTGTCCTCGCCTGTATCGCTGTCAAGTTCTACCACTGGAGCAAGACCAGAGCCTTGCTGTGTCTAGATAAGGAACTGTCTTTCATTGTTTGGACCTGTCTCTTTGTGTCCACATCTTCACTAGGTAGGTCCGGCCATCTCTTTGTGCCCTTGCCTCCGCTGAGTAGGTCTGGCCGTTTGCCACTACCTTGAGTGGAGATCTGTCTCTCAGTGTTCTGTGTATGAGTCCCGGCCATACGTCCTGCTCCCTAGGAGGAGTCCTGACTCTGTGTAGAGTCCTGGCCCCAAGTCCTGTTCTCCCCGACCAAGTCAAGGCTTCGTGTTCTCCTCCTGTCCAGGAGTTTCACATCCAGTCCTGTTGCCACTCCTCGTCCTGTAGCCACGTCTTGTCCTCGCCTAGATCCGGGGTCTGAGCCCAAGTCAAGACCTCGGTTCTGGGTCCCTGTCCAGTCTCTGGCTCGGAGTCCTTGTCCAGGTTCCAAGTTCCTAGTTCCTTGTCCAGGTCTCGCTTTCCTAGTCTAGTCCTAGCCCAGACCCTGTATCCTAGCCTCGTCCAGGGCCTGTGTCTTGTCCAACATCATTTCTTCCCCACTTCCCTTGCTTGCTTGACACACCTAGTCCTGCATTTGGGTCCCCCACCAGTGCCCCATTATGACAAATGCATTAGGAGTGTTTAATGGCTCTGGGCTTGCATTCACTAGAGTTTAGAAGAATAAGCGGGATCTCACTGAAACCTTTCGAATATTAAATGGCCTAGATACAGTGGACATCGAAAGGATGTTTTCTATAGTGGGAGGTCTAGGACCAGAGGGCACAGGATCAGATTAGAAGGATGTCCCTTTGGAAGAGAGATGTTAAGGAATTTCTTTCACTGGAGTGGTGAATCTGTGGAGTTCATTGCTACAGACTGAAGCTTGGTACAGCTTCTGCAAGGCTCTGGGAAGATAGTCCGCAGTATTAGGTCCTTCCTGCACCGGTGGGCCCTGTGGAATAACCCAGAGCCACCTAATTACACTAACCCCACATTAATCTCATGTTTTATTGGCCCCATATTTCCATTCACTAACTCACTGGGAGTAATTTTCAGTGGCCATTATCTTGTGGGCCCGCACATCTTTGGAATGAAGAAGGAAACCAGAGTGACCGAATGGAGTCCACGGGGCTAGCGGCAGAGCACGCAAGTTCCACACCAACAACGCCAGAGCTCACGGTTGAATCCCACTCTTAGGCGCTGAGGTAGCGGCGCCATCTCGTTGCCCCCGAGGGCAATCCTGATCACAGGCCGGTATTGGAAGGGAAAGGGAGAAGGAGGTCAGAGATTCGTCAGTATTCCAGTCATACGCCGCATTCTTCGGCAGGCTCCGCCACTGCGCGCTTGTATAACTATTCATGGACTCGACCTAGAATTCCGGGTGAAGCAACGCTCGTTCCATTCACCGGACCGTGAACTTACGGTCCGCTTGCTCACCCGCGGTTTCGAGTGGAGCGGCGGGCTCCCCCAGTTCTCCTAAACCTGAGAACCAGGCTCCTAACCCAGGCAATTCCCAGTCCCACTGATAGAATCCAGATGTGGTTTCGTTGGCTCCCACGGCTTCCTGGCTCGCTGCCCCTGCACTGAAACGCCTCTCTTTGGCAGCCAGCAGCTCCGCGCCTTGCAACCTCCAGACAGCTTGTTCTGTTACCTGGCGTTCCGCGGCCCGACTCTCAGGTAAAGGCAGGGTTGCGTTGGGAGCGGGTTACCCAGCTTTCTGCCCCTTCCAAAGAGCTGGCTTGACTGTAATGTCAGGCCGGGGGTGGGGGTTGGAGGGTGGGCGGTCCGAGATTCCCTCACGGAGCAGGCAGGCTACGCGGCGGCGTCCCCCGATGTCCCCACTGTCTATGCCGAGGTTTTCCGTGCTGCCACACACCGAGTGGTTTCCAACAACAATCGTTAGTTCGCAGTGAAGACAGCAGAAATGGCAAAATGTAAAATTCCGTGGCTACGCTGCTTCATCGTTGGGGAGAACTCCGTTGTTTCCCGCTCGATGACCTCCCCGTAACAAGTACATGTTAGCTAGGGCTGAGAGCACCGAGCACCTTACTCCCCGGTGATCTGCTCAGGCGGGACCGTTTCCTCCTGCAGACCGCACAGCAGCTCCATTTGTGAACGGCCGACCCCTAGTCGATTCACTGCTACTACATCACCAGTGTGTGTGTGTGTTGGCAAAAAGTCCTGGGGTAGACAGGCGCAATTGGATACAGGTCGGTGAGGTATATGCTGCACATTAAATGGAGAAATTAGTGTGCGTTAGTGAGTGAAATGTACGTGATGGATATCGAGTGCCAGAGGTGGAGGTGTGTGCATTGGGCGTGAACTGTGAAATTATAGATTGGCGTGCATACTTCTAAGTATTGCCTGTAGGATAGGGAATTGTGTGAGTGTGAGAGAGACGTGTGGGATGAAGAACTACACCAATGACATTGGTGATAACAAATTTCTTTAAGGGATGTTAACTGCATATAGAGAAACGTCCTTTGTCAAATCTGGGCTGAATCTGTGTTTCACCAAAACACCGCAGCAGAGAGTCCTAGTGAGGGCAAAGGCAAGGCACTTTAGTTTGCCTCAGATATTTGTCTGGACTAACATGTACAAAGTCAGAGAAGCAGCCCAATAGCACTATCACTCCAACAATGCCCCTTTGTTACAAAGGCACGTACTACCATCACCATCCCTTATCAGAAAGCCACTGGGCCTAGAAGCATGTATTATTAAATCTAAACAACCAGAAATCAACGGGGCCCAAACAAGTCTTGTTCCAATTATCACTAGATTTCAATGTGCATTAAAAGAACTTAATATTACAGATTAGCCATCAAAGTATAGAATCCGCAGTCAGTCAGAGGATCTGAACTCCTGCCCCCATAGTGAACATGTGTCCCAATTGTCAAATCATGTCATTCAGGTGGAATTTCAGAAGGATCTATGAGGATGAATTGGAGAATCAAAACAATTTAGAACCTTGCATGTTGAAGAAAAATAGCAAAGCCTGAACATTAATGCAAGAGATTCTGCAGATCCTGGAAATCCAGAGCAACACACACACACACACAGGAACTCAGCAGTGCCAGGCAGCATCTGCAGAGAGGAATAAGTAGTCGATGTTTCAGGCTGAGACACTTCATCAGGATCCAATGAAGGGTCTTGGCCCAAAATGTTGACTGTTTATTCTCTCCACAGACGCTGCCTAATCTGCTGAGTTCATCCAGCATTTTGTGTGAGAACCCCTGAATATTTCATGGACACTTGGGTTAGTTTCTCTTGATTCAACTGGGTTTAGTGTGTACCTCTATCTCAAACAGAATTCACTTATAAATATACATTAATGTAAAATTCTGTGCTGCACCAGTTCTAAAAATCAATACAGCAATGAAGCAAATGCCAAGGTACAGAACAAGAGGTTATAACAATATAACAAATATAACATAAGGTGTATTGTTATTCTGTTACACTAGTGTCTCTAAGTTTGCCAGAGCTGGTTTCCAGAACTCCATGTACAATCCCACAGTTAAGGTTCTACGTGGCAGACTGGACAGCTGTTTCCTTTAACTATGCTTTTCTCTGATTGTTCTACAGATCAGATGGAATAAAAAAAACATACCCAGAGTCAGTCTGTAAACTGCAGCCTGCAGAACATCAATCAAAACCAGACTGTGAATTTCAACACTGCATCATCGCCAGCCTGAGAGTCCCACCTGTATAAACCAGCCCGTGAACCTCAACTCCATATAAAACTGGCGTCTGAGCAGCTGTGACGCCCCCCCCCCCGCCAAGTCCTGCATAAACTAACCAGAACCAAACTGGTAAAAACCAGCCCGTGAAGTGAGCAGAAACCTTCCAGCTGTGGTCGGTAAAATCCAGTGGTGGACAATTGCCCCGAATTGTGCACCTTGCCGAGTGCCCGCGACTATGAGATTGCGGAGGAAAGGGGATCTCATCTGCACTGCTCTCCTGCTTTCAGCCCTTTGCACTTTGCTCTACATCCATGTTGCCCCCGGGGTGGACAAGCACGAGGCTGAAGGGAAGTCTGTGACCAGGAGCTACATTACAATGCCAACACTAGAAGCGGTAACCCAAACGGCCTCCCCCAGCGCAGGGTCAACGCCAGAGAACATCTGCCAAGATCTGGAGAACGGACGGATTGGGGCGGCAACACCTCCAGCCACAGACCTGCTCCCTTGGAGCTACCGCCAATATCAATGGCAGAAGGACTGCCGGGATTTCAGTCAGATCATTAACCAGGAGGACAAGTGCCGCAAAGTGAACGGGGAGCCGCTGCTGCTGGTCTCCATCAAGTCAAAGGCGGAAGAGTTCGAGCGGCGGGAAGTGGCCCGGAAGACCTGGGCCCAGGAAGGCCGAGTCCGCGGGCTGCACGTCCGGAGGCTCTTCCTCCTGGCCATCCCCACCAACCAGAGCGCCCTGGCCTCCTGGAGCCGCCTGCTGGAACTCGAGAGCCAGGTCTACCGCGACATCCTGCTGTGGGACTTCCAGGATACCTTCTTCAACCTGACGCTGAAGGAGATTCACTTCCTCAAGTGGCTCGACCGGTTCTGCCCCACCGCCGAGTTCATCTTCAAGGGCGACGACGACGTCTTCGTTAACGTGGAGAACATTGCAGACTTCCTGCTCGACGCCGACCCCATGGAGGACCTTTTCGTTGGGCACATTATTGACCAGGCCCTGCCCATCAGATCCAACAGGAGTAAATATTACATCCCCGAGATGATGTACGGTTCGGGCGTTTACCCCGTCTACGCGGGTGGCGGCGGCTTCCTCATGAGCGGACACACGGCCGGGAGGCTGTATGGCGCCAGCAAGGAGGTGGACCTCTTCCCCATCGACGACGTCTTCCTCGGCATGTGTCTGCTCCGGATCGGCCTCAAGCCCCAAACCCACAAAGGGTTCCGAACCTTCGGCATCGTGCGGCCGTCCGCCGCCCCTCACCTCCAGACCTTCGACCCTTGCTTCTACCGGGAGCTGATGGTGGTGCACAGCCTTAAGGTGCCCGAGATCTGGCTGATGTGGAGCTTGCTCCACGACCCCAGCCTCAACTGCGCCCGCAAAGAGTCGGCCAGGCGCGCGTTCCGGTGGAAAGCCAAGAGAAAGGCGAACCCCGGCTCGGCCAGGAAAACCAGGCATTGACGGTGGGGGTGGAGGAGACCCTCCCACCTCAGCGGTACGGTCCCTCAAGAATTTTTCCAGAAGATCTATACTTGGAATGTTTTAACTGTTTTGTACGATTTACGCTCACCAGTACTGATGGTATACTGGCATGAGCGCATTGAGATACCACTGTGAATATTTTCTTGCTATTGTTAATTTTGGTTAAAAAAAGCTGTAATTTCTACGCCGAATTCTTAAAGCGTCTTTAATTCGAGTGGGTATGAAAACTAAATCTTCGAACTCGTTTTTTTAAATTAAATGGCTGACAGTGTTTACACTACCATAAGTGATCTCTATCTCAGCAAGACTTACAAGATCCATGGAAGATCCAAAACAATCACTGAACAGATCACCGACTCCCTGAACTAATAGAACCAGCTGATGAAATGCATGGCATACTCGCAATCAGAATCAGGTTTAGTATCACCTAAGTATGTCCTGAAATTTCTGTTACGGCAGCAGTACAGTGCAATACAAACTATAAATTACAATAAGAAATTAAATTAAACAAGTGGTGCAAATCAGGAGCGACAATTAGGAAATCCTGTTCACTGAGTGTGTGTTTATGGTCTTCTGCAGCTGTGACCCATCTGTTCAAGGTTCGATATGTTCTCCATTCAGAGATGCTCTTCTGCACACACTGTTGTAGTGTGTTGTTATTTGGGTTATTGTTACCTTCCTATTAGCTTGAACCAGTCTGGCCATTCTCCTCTGACTTCTTTCAGTAGCAAGGCATTTTTACCCACAGAACTGCCATTCACTGGATTTTTTTGTTTGTTTTTCACACCATTCTCTTGTAAAGACAGTTGTGCATGAAAATCCCAAGAGAACAGCAGTTTCTGAGACACTCAAATCACCCCGCCTGGCACGACAATCATTCTTATAGTCAAATTCACTTAGATTGCATTTCTTTCCCATTCTGATGTTTGGTCTGATAAACAACTGAACTTCTTGACCTCTACAATGCTGCCACATGATTGGCTGATTAGATATTTGTATTAATGAGCAGATGTACCGAATGAAGTGGCCACTGAGTGTGTGTCTGTCTCTCTTTCTCTCTCTCTCCCTCCCTCTCTCCCCCCCCCCCATATATACGCGTGTGCTAAGTCAGTGTAGCAGAACCTGCTCTCCAGTTCTCCTGGACCTCTTTGTCCACTGTTGATTCATATCAGATGGGAGGAGAAATGGCAGATGGAGTTTAATCCAGACAAATGTGAGGTTCTGCACTTTGGGAGATCAAATATAAAAGGAAAGTACACTGCTAATGGCAAAACCCCTAAAGGTGATGTGCAGAAGGATCTTAGAGTCCAAGTCCATAGCTCCCTGAATGTGGTTATACAGGTTGATAGGGTAGCAAAGAAAACATATGGTGTGACTTGCACTTATTAGTTGAGACACTGAGTTCAGGAATTGGGGAGTTATGCTGCAGTTTTATAAAACTCTCATTAGCTTGCATCTGGAGTATTGATTTCACTTCTGGTTGACTCATTGTAGGAAGAATGTGGAGGTTTTGGGCAGAGAGCAGGAGAGGTTTGCCACGATGCTGCCTGGATTAGAGGGCATGTGCCGTAAGGAAAGATTGTACAAACTTAGGCTGTTTTCTGTGAAGCAGCAGAGACTGAGTGGAGACCTGATAGAAATTTATAAGATGATGATATAGATAGACAGCTGATATTTTTGCTCCCAGATTCAAAATATCTAATAGTAGAGAACCAGCATTTAAGGTGAGAAGGGTTAAGTTCAAAGGAGATGAGTGGGTGAGTGTCTGGGATGCCCTACTAGTGATGGTAGGGGAGGCAAATATGACAGAGGTGTTTAAGAAGCTTTTAGATAGGAATAGAAATATGCAGAACATGGAGGGGTATGTGGGATTAGTTTAGTTAGCCTTTTAATTACTAGTTTAAGTAGTACAGCACATTAACATGGGCAGAAGCACCTGTTTCTGTTCAGTACCATTCTATGTTCTAGTTGACAGGGCATCTTAAATGTAATAATGCATTAGGAACCAGATTTAGGTGACAACAAAATGGCAATATAATAATTGCCTCATCACCATCATAGCCGTTGTTTCAGCACAGTGTTTGCAAAAGAGAAAAGTGAAACAACACACATCGAACTTAGAGAGTTTGACCATTGTAAAACAGGGAAATCTGTTAATGATCAATAGATGTGTAAATGCAGAATTTAATCTAGAACCAGTGTATACACCTGAGCATCAAGAGCTGGGCTTTCCGAGAGGAAAGGTATAGATGACAAAAGAGGTGACGGACAACAAAAAACTATTAAGAAAACTGTCTAAGTTTGTCAAAACTCTCCTTATAGCTAATGCACTCTAATCCAGACAATATCCTGGTGAAACTTTTTCGCACCATCTCCAAAGCCTCCACATCCTTCCCGTAATGTGATTATTAGAACTACACATAATACTCCAAATGTGGCCTAACCAAAGTTTTGCAACATGACTTACTGACTTTTATGCTTGGTACCTCCACTGATGAAGGGAAGCTGGTCATATGCCTTCTCTATCACCTTCTCTTTGTGTTGCTACTTTGTGTGCTTGCAATCCTTCAGTAACATCAATGCTCCTAATGATCCTGCCACTTGCAGTGTATTTTTCTTTTATGCTTGATCTCTCAAAGTGCAACAACTCATACTTGTATGGATTATACCCTATTTACCATTACTCCACCCATGTGTCTAACTGGTCTATATCCTGCTGTATCCTTTGGCAACCTTCTTCACTATCCACAATTCCACAACATTTTGTATCTTCTGACAATGTATATTTGTATCTACGCAACAGAAATAACAGAGATTTCAGCACTGAACTCTGCATAACATCACTGGCCACAGACCTCCAGCCCGGTGGTGTTACTAGAATAATTCATAGCACCCTTCAGGCACAACTTGAGAATTATGTACAGTTCTGAGCACCGCACAGCACCATAGTTGTGTTTCACCGGAGAGGGGGCAGAGGAGATGTACAATTATGTTGTTGGACTGTAAAAGTATAGCTATAAGGTAAGATTGGACAGGTTCTATTTTTTGAAATAGAGGTAGATACAGGTCACTTATATGAAGTGTTATTAACATTGCCAGATCTTTTGCTGTTGATATTCATGGGATGTGACTTAACTGGACTGGTGTGAGTAAGAAGAAAGCAGGTCAGAAGCTGCATCTTCTTGAGCAAATGAGCCCTCTGCTGATTATCAAAGACTTTCCATAGTTTACAAGACACAGGTCTGAAGCATGATGGAATCATCCCTAGTTTATCAATGAGTGCAGTTCCATCAATACAAAAGAAGCCACCCAAGACTAAGAAGGTTGCACCCTACCCACTCCATTGAGCCTCATCACCACCCACACAAAGCCACTACTGTGTGCAAAATGTTTCACATCAACCTGCCAGCTTTGCTTCGATAGGATGTCCTAAACCCATGACCTGGAAGTTGAGGGACAGCGGTCATATTGCAATGCCTCCTCCTTCAACCTTTGGTCAACATTCTGGGGTTTCCAACCTAATAGCACTGTAACAGTAACTTCACCAGAAGAACTCCAATAGAAAAAGAAAGCAAATCACTGCCACCTTCTCAAGGGTAGTTACGAATATTAGAGAATACTGCCTCTGCTTGGAATTTATGAATTTAAAACCAAAGTGTTAAAAATTACATGACTGCTATACAAAGCCGTGGCTGCACCATGGGATGAAAGGAAGGACCTATGATCTTGGAAGAGAACACAGCACAGATTTTTAGAGAAATATTTAAAATTAGGGTCTCTATGAAAATTCAAACTTTTGTATTACAGAATGTAATTTTCCTCTTCATAAATCGATAAAATACCAGAGCAGCTTATTTTGCCCAATACCATACTGCTTCTCCCAAGTTCCAGTTAAATGTACCATTTACAATTGTTACCTTCCGGTTTTTTAAAAGATGTATAATTACTCAAGTAAACAGTTTTAATTAGCTTGTTCTGTTTTGCATTTGACTCATTTTGGGAGCAACATTTTGAAGCAGCTTTTCATAATTACCACAGATCACTGCATTTACCACAAAAAAATAGTCTGTTCTAAAAAACAAAATTAAACTGTGATGGCAATGCTCAAAGAATCTCTTAAAATAAATATTTCTAAAACTAGCATTCTGTCCAAATTGATGCGCCTACGATGTGGAAAACGACATTCTAGCAATCAGTGATTTTGATATTAGAATGAAGACAATAGATGTCCAATGTGCCTCAAATGGCTTTGGGGTGTAAAAGCATCACCTACAAAATCCATAATGTAACTTGCATTAAACTAGAACTTAGTATTATCCTTCGATAACATTTTCTGTGCCTTTTTTATAAGCATACAAACCCTTACATATACAAATACCCTTAGATTTTGCAAATCTATATGCACGTTTTCCTTTCAGAGTTAAAACTGTCACTTTAATCTTATCAATACATCTATTCCCATCCATTTAACCATCTACAGTAAATTTCTGAAATTGCTTAAGCTAATTGTTTGGAAACCTCAATGGTTTGGCATCTGGTTTATTCATGTGTAAAATGGGGTCTAGAGTATAAGCAGGATATGGGCTAGAGAGAGGGTCTGGACCAGATGTTTTGACAATCTGAAGGTCACCGGGTTTTATTTCCCATTGCCTTGAAATTTGCACTGAAAAGTTATTATACTACTGCGTAATGCATTAAAAAGGTTAAATATAACTATCTGGATCGGAGCATTGGGTTATTAACAGGAGTAACATTGGATAGTGTGGAAAATCTGCTGGTCCCAAGGATGACACGTTATCAGTTTTACTGTAGTTAAAATTTCCATCCTGTTCTGGAATATAGTCAGTATAAGTATAGAGGCACTTTAAGTTGTTGTAGACATTCACATTTTTGTAGAAGTAAATTCTTCAAAATGAATGTATTTTTTCTTGCAACACACATCAAAGTTGCTGGTGAACGCAGCAGGCCAAGCAGCATCTGTAGGAAGAGGTGCAGTCGACTTTTCAGGCCGAGACCCTTCATCAGGATTAACTGAAGGAAGAGTGAGTAAGGGATTTGAAAGTTGGAGGGGGAGGGGGAGATCCAAAATGATAGGAGACAGGAGGGAGAGGGATAGAGCCAAGAGCTGGACAGGTGATAGGCAAAAGGGGATACGAGAGGGTCATGGGACAGGAGGTCCGGGAAGAAAGACAAGGGGGGGGGAACCCAGAGGATGGGCAAGAGGTATATTCAGAGGGACAGAGGGAGAAAAAGGAGAGTGAGAGAAAGAATGTGTGCATAAAAATAAGTAACAGATGGGGTACGAGGGGGAGGTGGAGCCTTAGCGGAAGTTAGAGAAGTCGATGTTCATGCCACCAGGTTGGAGGCTATCCAGACGGAATATAAGGTGTTGTTCCTCCAACCTGAGTGTGGCTTCATATTTACAGTAGAGGAGGCCGTGGATAGACATGTCAGAATGGGAATGGGATGTGGAATTAAAATGTGTGGCCACTGGGAGATCCTGCTTTCTCTGGCGGACGGAGCATAGATGTTCAGCAAAGCGGTCTCCCAGTCTGCAACTGGGAGGGAAATGCAGAGAGAGGCCACCTCCAATGGGATCCCACCACTAAGTACATCTTTCCCTCCCCCCCTCTCTCTGGATTCCGCAGGGATCGCTCCCTACACAACTCCCTTGTCCATTTGTCCCCCCCATCCCTCCCCACTGATCTCCCTCCTGGCACTTATCCGTGTAAGCGGAACAAGTGCTACACATGCCCTTACACTTCCTCCCTTACCACCATTCAGGGCCCCCAACAGTCCTTCCAGGTGAGGCAACACTTCACCTGTGAGTCGACTGGGATGATATACTGCGTCCGGTGCTCCCAATGTGGCCTTTTATATATTGACGAGACCCGACGCAGACTGGGAGACCGCTTTGCTGAACATCTACGCTCTGTCCGCAAGAGAAAGCAGGATCTCCCAGTGGCCACACATTTTAATTCCACATCCCATTCCCATTCTGACATGTCTATCCACGGCCTCCTCTACTGTAAAGATGAAGCCACACTCAGGTTGGAGGAACAACACCTTATATTCCGTTTGGGTAGCCTCCAACCTGATGGCATGAACATCGACTTCTCTAAGTTCCGCTAAGGCCCTACCTCCCCCTCATACCCCATCTGTTACTTATTTTTATGCACACATTCTTTCTCTCTCTCTCCTTTTTCTCCCTCTGTCCCTCTGAATATACCTCTTGCCCATCCTCTGGGTCCCCCCCCCCCTTGTCTTTCTTCCCAGACCTCCTGTCCCATGATCCTCTCGTATCCCCTTTTGCCTGTCACCTGTCCAGCTCTTGGCTCCATCCCTCCCCCTCCTGTCTTCTCCTATCATTTTGGATCTCCCCCTCCCCCTCCAACTTTCAAATCCCTTACTCACTCTTCCTTCAGTTAGTCCTGACGAAGGGTCTTGGCCTGAAACGTTGACTGCACCTCTTCCTACAGATGCTGCTTGGCCTGCTGCGTTCACCAGCAACTTTGATGTGTGTTGCTTGAATTTCCAGCATCTGCAGAATTCCTGTTGTTTGTATTTTTTCTTCCTTATATTCCTTCTATAAACGGAACCACAAGAGAGTAAAATCTCTTCTTTAGGAATCAGATTTTGCTTCGAATTACTTAATCATTGTATCAGGTGAAGATATCAGAATTTCTAAAGCAGTCTCTTCTATACCCCACTTTATAACTTGGTGATTTTGCCATCCTGTAGAAAGAATAGCTCTTTAAGTTTTCCCAAAGCTACACCAACTGTTCAGAAAGTGACTAGAAATGACATCAGTCTCCTAAACAAAGGGATAATGCAAAGTAAGTTTAATCACTTATATATAATCAGTGCAGACAGGGAAAATTGCCCAGTTTGCAATGGAACTGGTTATAACAGGTTCATTCTCTCATTTGCTTCAATATTTCTGGAAACTTTCAATTGAACATACAAACCCAGGGACAAATATAAATTAATCAAGCTCTTATCAAAGTACAATTTTTCACTTTGGGATATACACAGCTAGCTATTAGGATGTCTGTGCTGTGCAATCCCAACTTTTCTTGGCTTTAAGATCAAGAGAAGAGGGAAGCTTGCCATTTATAAATTTGTGCTATTTTTGCAGACCAACTAATAAATTCAGCAGGAATCTCTCCACCTGCACTAGCCATGATCTCGATCACACAGATATTATTCTCTTTCTGACAGAAGAGAAGGAAAAGCTGGAATGAGAGCATCCCCGAGCACACAGCAGGAAATATATTGTCTGGAACAACCTGGTTGCTGAGCATAGATGGTACGAATAGGGACAAATGGTTCCTTTCACCCCTTCCATTTTCTTTTCTTAAGGGGTGTGGGGAGGAATTAATCCTCAATTGACTAGATCAAGTTGAAGTTTAATTATCATTCAACCATACATGGATATAACCAAACAAAACAGTGTTCCTCTGGGGCCAAGATTCGGAACACATTACTAACAGCACACTGCACATATAGTATTGATTGCAGAAAAAGAAATCAATCACAACAAAAACATAGCCGAAGTTCCTGAGTGACTATTGATTGATAGTAAATTGTCCTGGTCCAGCTTGATCTTCCACTGAGCAAACACTGGAGGGCAGCACTGATGGGAGAGACCAGCCTCCAACATAGTATGGATTTCAGCATACCCAGTCGCCTCTACTCTCTCCCACCATCTCTGGTGTCTTCTCCACTGGGCAACTGCAACAGGCAACCCAGTGTCAAGAGCCTAGTCCCTGCCACAACCAAGGCAACGCAGCTCCCCCACCATCAGTCTCGCCAATAAACCACTGAATTGGATTTGCAGTATTCTACATTACCAATGTCCAACAGTCTTGTGATCACAATAAAAATGTCCAAGATGGCACACAATAAGTCCAGCTCCACCACTATTAAGCACCTTGCTAATGGGGCAGACCTGCAGTTGATGTTCTTGGTATCCAGCAGTGACTTGTGATTGTAAAAACAACAAAGAATGAAAAACATACCCCGAGTGGCTGCTGTGTCTGAGCATGCCACCATCTTACCACACTTGGGCCCTGATTGTGGTACATTATGCACTGGTCTGAAAGTGCACTCAGGCTCCAAAGCACTGCATATTGAAGGAAACTTACTCTGAGAAAAGTGTGGTCCTGACGAAGGGTCTCGGCCTGAAACGTCGACTGCACCTCTTCCTACAGATGCTGCCTGGCCTGCTGCGTTCACCAGCAACTTTGATGTGTGTTGTCTGAGAAAAGTGTGTACACTTGCTATAACTTGACGCAACTATTAGTGAGATGGGTTGGTGAGATAGGGTTTGTTGTTTTATTCCTGTCATCCTAATCCCTGAGAAATCTGAGCAAGAGAAATGTCTGGCGGGGGGGGGGGGGGGAGGGTATAGCGGGGATATGAACAGGAATGAAGCATGTAATAACAGGAAGAATGGGCTTGCATAAGGAAAGACACAATATCTGATTCACAGATTCAGTTCCAATAATCTGAAATATTTTTCACAGTGGGACACAGAATAAATTCAAGATATTATCAAAAATTTGCCATTTTTATATTACAACACCATTGAAGATAAAGTAAATTACTGCTTGTAATCTTGCCCTCTCCTCTATCATTTATATTCCATGGACTGTTCTTGCAATTTAGAAAGGCAGAAAGCCAATGACCAAACTTTATATTTATCTTGGAACAAGATTCAGTACTTGTGACTCAATGCAGATGTTTGCTTTGGAATCTCAGCTTCTCTCTCTACTGCACCAGGAATCAAAGATTTGAAACGTTTTCTGCAAATCATTCAAAATTCACCACTAGAGCCAAAGGCATTGTGAAACAAATAAAAATTTCTCCAATTTGGGTGTAGACAGTGAAGCATAATGCACATTGCTAGTTAACAGCAGACCCTTGCAAGATTACAGAGCAAGGCAACTGATGGGAAGAGTGAGAGAGTTAGGGAGTGGGAGAGAGTGTGAGAGAGAGAGTGAGGGAGTGGGGGGGGAGAGAGAGAGAGAGAGAGAGAGAGAGAGAGAGCAAGAGAGAGAGAGCAAGCGCCGCACGCTGCAGCGGTAGAGTGTACTACAGAGATAAAGTCAGGAGCTGAACCTGAATGATGGTAAATGTGTTTAACAAAAGAAAAAAATTACTGCAAATGTTGCAACTCTTGAACGGAAAATAATGAAACAGTCAACAGACCAAGAGGCATCCAGAGAGTAACAGAGTTAACATTTCACGACAATGATGTTTTATTGGTCTTGATTAAGAGTCTCAGTCTGAAATGATGATTGTTATTCCTCTCCTTAGATGCTGCCTGACTTGCTGATTTCCTCCAGCATTGTGTCTGTTGTTCTGGATTTCCAGCATCAGCAGAATCTCTTGTGTTGTATTGGATCTTTCATTTGTTGTGATGAAAAGCCATCAATCTGTTAACCATTTTATTCTTTCAAAATAGAGAGAGAAGCTAATATTTTAGCTCAATGAGTCCTTGCCAACCAACAATCACACATTTACACCTATTCCATTTTAAAAATTCTCCCCACATTCTCATCGACTTCCTCCAGATTCTACCTCTCACCCAGACACGAGGGGCAACTTGCAGTGGCCAATTAAGCTGCCAATGTTTGGGATGTGGGGGGAAACCAGAACACATGAAGGGAACTTATTGAGTCAAAGGGAAATTGTGGAAACTCCACATGGCACCTGAGGTCAGGATTGACACTCAACTAGCTGTGCCAAAGTGTGACTCTGTTGAGTGGTGTCACTTACTTCTAGCATTCTGTTTTTATTCCAGATATCACTCTTATTTATGAGGCCAGAGAAATGGGTGGAAAGAACAAAAGTTAGAATGTGCGGTTGGATGAAAGACTGGAGGGATTTGTTGATGAAAAAATTATTACAATGCAATCAAAAGCATTGCCAATGAAGAAGGAACAACCAAAACAAGTTAAAAGATGCAGTTTTACAATTTCAGTGATAGCATATTATCCAAGCACAGTGATCTTAGCCAATGTGAAGGAATTTAAATATGAAATGAATTCTGTTTTCACATAATGGGAACATTTAATATCACAGATAAACAAGCTTTAGCAGAGAACTTCAGGAATTAACAGTTATAATGAAGCAAATAGTGAGAGATTGGTTCAAATGTTAAGTGACAATTCAAGCCAAGAAATTTAGGAAAGTCTTAAAATTGAAGATGTTATAAAGAATGCCTGACACATTGAATTCTTTCTGAAATATGCTTCATCATTTTTAGAGGGATTAGTTTGATTGAAATAAACGGAATACCAAGCAAGTTGGGGGTTGGATAAAGTTGACTAAATGCATTGAGGGAATTATCTATCAGATTCCTCTATAACCATGCAATTTAGTCTGCTTGATCTGTGTTTATTGAGCTCTCCCAGGCATTCTTGTACATCTGTGCTTTCTGGGAAACGAACTGCTTATATACATGGCAGCACTAATTTTTCATTGTCTCAACTGTATTCGGTTTAGAAGCAAAGTAGCATCCCAATTTTACAGGTCTTGTCCTCCCTAAACACTTATCTTCTGACATAAATTGACCGTACCACTCTCTATTGCCTCTTTACTGCTGTCTAGCTGGAATGAACCACACTCAAAAGCCTTAACTAGCTACCATGAACAATATTTCCTTTGTCTTAACTCTTTTTTCTTATATTTTGCCAGCATCAGCCAAAATCATCCCATAACTGCTTTACCATATTTTAGTGATGAGTTAAACTAGCACTATAGGTCACTCTAATGCTGCCTGTAAAAGATCCATAAGCATCACAATTTTCATTCGTGGGGATTAAAGAATGCTAGTTTTGGGTTTTCCTGTATAACATCACCTGATGATAGGTTGAAAATATTGCTGCTGCAATGATTTAAGTTGCATGTTCTCCCTGCTGCTGACATTTAGACTAGCAGCTGCAACCTCAGCAGCCATTTCTTAAAGAGACATGACCATCAGCTGCAGCATTCTGCCAGCTGCAATGGATTGTTGCCACATAATGAATGGATGGACTAATGATAGGAAGGGATGAGCGGGTGTTCTCAGAGATGTCAGAAAGATTCAACTTAATTGTTAAACAAATCCCTCCCATCTTCCACCCAACCACACATTCTCCCCTTTGTTCTTTCTATCTATTTTCCTGCCTTCATCTAAAAACAAAGAACAGATGCAGGGGACCACAGACAACTCTCCAAGACTACAGCCAGCTACTCCTAGCAAGTGCTTGCTTAAGAGAATTCCATAATGAGTACAATGAAGGCTTACATTTTGGGAAACTCTGAATGAATAAATTCTCGTGCCTAATTTGCCTGCTGCTATGAAGGCAGTGAGTGGAAAACTGTGAAATGCATCACTAATTAGCTGGTCTGCAGCTAGAAGGCTGTAAAAGTTATTGAAGCAGAGGAACATTTCACAAAATTGTTAATTTCCTGAAAGATCCTAATGACACCCAGAGGTTGGTGTAATATTGCTTTACACTAATTTACTTTTTTCTTAAATTCTCAAACTCAGGATGGCTATAGATGCTCAGCCAATGACAGCAGTTAAGGCTGAGTCTGAGACCATGAGTGTTGGAGCTAGAGGGTGAGGAACAGTGAGCAAAATAAAAGAAAGGCTTAAGATTAGCATGATTTACTGGATGATTATTTCTGCTCCTTAAATCAAACAATGCAATACCAAACACAAAATGTTGGAAATGTTCAGATTAGGTAGCAACTGCAGAGAAAGAAACAGCTAACATTTCAGTTGGTGACATTTTTAAGTAATGGATGATAATGGAAATGTAACAGATTAAGCAAGTGCAAGGGATTTTCACAGAATCACACAGATGCAGCTGACATGTATACTTACCTTTTGTTTGCAGCTCAGTTTTCCAGCATCAGCAGCAATCTTTGCTCAATAAATGACCTTGATCAGTTTACAAGGTCATGTAATAGTGGAGCAGTTTAATCGGTTTGACTTTGATCAGTTTACAACTGATCAAAGTCAAACTGATTAAACTGCTCCACTATTACAAACAGCTTCTATTTCAGAACCACGGATTTCCTGAATTTATACCCAGTGTTGGTGAACTCCTTGGCTGGACCGGAGTCTGTTCGGCAGGATTCAATCACCACCAGCAGTCGCTTGTTTTGGTGAAACAGTGCAAAGATTTAAAAAGAGCTCTGGGCCCTTTGGGCAGGCTTCAGTCATCGCGATCTATTAAGCAGTTAGCCAAGGCCAATAAAAAGTTAGGTTTAAGAGGAGCTGCCATTGTGGGAACAAGGCAATGTTAGAGTGGTTAGTTTCAGGCTTTGGCTCAAGAAGCTTAGACTTATGCCCTTATAGGATTTAATGAATAGTATCTGCTCCTCACCTCTCCCTAAAATGCGATAAGAAATATGAATGTAGAGCAAATCACCTGGGCAAGCTGGGCACTGCCAATAGAAAATTAGAGAACTTGGTTTGTTGTTTTGGAACAGCCAGCAACAGATACCCTGACAGCAATGGTAGGCACTGTCACAGTGTACATTTATCCAACACTCAAAGAAATCAAGAGAATTTCAGCAACAGGCCTTAAATTCATCACTTTCAAACCCTTAGCACAATGACCCCTACAAAATAGTATTGTAAAGCATTCCATAGTTTAAGCACTGGAGAGAAAATCCCATTTTCCTCATTTAGTCTTCTTGAGGAAAAATCAATAATGTATAGGAAAGTGAAAATAGGTGGCTCCAATTGTGTGGATATTCACATTATAGCACCACTGTGAGGATACATTGGCTTGTTTGGTGTAATCATTAGGTCACACTCTGAGGAAGAATGTGATTACCCCATAAAACTTTGTCAAATCTAGCTTCTTATCTGGTTGGATAGATTTTTGCATAGTTCAGGAATAAAGGGTTATGGAGAAAAAGTGGCGATGAGGCCATGGTCGGATCAGCCATGACCTTACTGAGCAGTGGAGCAGCCTCAATGGGCTGGACGGTCTACTCCTGCTATTTCATATATTCTTATGTCATTCTTTTAATATAAATGTGGCTAAGTATGCTGATTTCCATTCCAGATGCAACCCAGTCACAACTCTTCTCTGCATTTGCATTTGATTGCTTTTCAGCTCTGCTTCCTGGCAGATCAAAAGGTACTGTAAGTAGTAATTAAAAGATCAAACTTGTGCAAGAAAACCTGCTACCATGAGGCACCTGGTCTGGAAACAATGTTGTAACTGGCAGGCTGGCTCTCACCTGCCTGGAAGTTCAGTCCGCTGGTGGGATGGAATGTAGTCAAGGACTCTGCAGGAATTATCTGACATATTGGTCTTAAAGAGAGTGGTCGCAAAGATATTGTAATGAACTTTTACAATCTTATACCATTTTGGAATCAAGATTGTCCAGAATTTAACTGGAAAGATGTATGATCTTTGGAATATATCTATGACAAGTTGTAGTTTGACTTACCTGTGGGGCACCTCTTCTAATTTAGATATTAGTCTCTGGATGCTGGTGAGAAAGACTTTACAGACTACATGAGCACTTCTGTGTTCAAATCTGGTAACTACATCAATAATAGACCCCTTGTTTTTACCCTTACTGTGTCTAGCAAGAATAAATTAAGACTATGAATGCCATTTTGGAGGGCAGTTAAATCAATCTCAAAATTAACTTTAACTTTAAGTTAAGTTTTCTTGCATTCTTTGTTAACTTTTTTTTTAAACTTTGTCTAACTGGCTGTAAGTTGGAAATAAGCCTCAATATTCTACAACAATCTTCATTTTCAGCCTTTGTTAAATGCCATTTGTAGGTTGCAATCAAGCTATACCAATTGTTTAATGCAAGATTCATTTTCCATTCATTACGACTAAGCCTCATAACTGCAATTTATTCCTTTCCCAGTTATCTCTAGGCTGCCTTCCTGTCTTAATCTCCCCATAAATTCCACAACTCAGCCACCCTTGCCTTCTACTTGCCCATCCTGATGGACATGTATAGTGTTTCTGTCGAATACCCTGTATATGGAAAGGCCAGGCACTCTGAAGTCTCCTGATAACAAACAATTGGAGAAACCATCACTTGAAACGCATACCATGCTTGATGGCTCATGCTTATACAAATGCATCGTAAATACCTCTTACTTAGCAAAGACGTCTCTGAACATTACTGCAATGTGTACTTGCTCCACCTGCAGTGGCACTGTGGATGATGTAATGGCTCTAGTAAGCAAGGATGAGGAGTTGGAATAAATTCACATACAAATTAGTCTCTGTACAGAAAGCCACTGCATTGACGTCCATGCGTGGGAGTTCTGCTAAATGACAGTGTGACCGTTCTCCCTTGACGGGCTTTTCTGCACACCCTGAGAAAAGAACCAGCCAACTCAAATTGTCACAAACAGGGAATTGGAGTCGGTTTTATTTATGGTGCAGAATACATGCTCTTAATGTGCATCTCCCCCTTTTCCCCAAAACGTTATGTTTTTTTTAAAAGAAAAGTCAGGACAGTGCAGTAAAAGTGAATGAAGAGGCACATATAGTTCCCATGGTTAAGCAAAGAGCACAGGAGACAGCACTAAACTCAGCTGTTCGGTTAAGAATTAACAGCTATCAGAGAACAGCAATAGCTTCGAAAGTAAACAGGAACAATAGTCTTTGAACAACATCCATGTGTATTGAGTATAACAGTCTGGAATCGCACAGCTCACAGAGGAAGACAGAATGTGAAATATCACAAAAACACAAATCACATATCCCTGCTAGTGGTCCAGAGTGAAAACATTGATTACAATTCAAAATACGTCCTTCTCATTGTTCGGCATTAGACTATACAGGCACTCCCTGTACATTTTGTTAAAATTACAAAATGTATTATTTACAGAATTTTACACACAGTGTAAACACACAAAATTTGTCCATTTATTACAAGTTGCTACAACGTGTGATGTAAAAATGTGTCATGGCTAACAGATTTAGTTAATTTAAAAAAAGGAAAACAATCACTAGTTTGACAAGGGAAAGGCCCGAGTACCTTCACATCTTCCCATGAACGAACATACCTCTCAAGAATACTGCAAACAACAGAAATCTCCACACTGAGCTTGTGTAGCATGCAATCTCTCCCGTGGGCCGACAAAATCGGCCAGTGGCCAGCATTGTCGCTGGGGTGTGTAGTTCCATCAAATGAAATAGCACTGAGAGACGATGAAACCAAGTGTGTTGAAGATATGTCTTTGGCATCAAATTAATAATATGCAATTCAAGAAATGGCAGACAGGATTGCATCTTGATTCAATTGAGTGGTGAAGTGACCAAGTCACCACTTCTCCACCAAGCAGCAGGACCGGCTGTGTACATGGACTGGACTCCTCTCCACACCCCAGTCTCACCTAATTAGCTGGCACTATACCCTGACACTCCTCCGTGAATAAAACACATTAATCAAGTAATTAAAGTGTATGTAGTGCAATGATACAACAAGTTCAATAAAACAAGCTACCGTCTAAGCTACAGAGATAGGCTGTGGCTGAACTCACAAACAAACTTCCGTCTCTGCATACTGTGCTGGGACACAGAAATATGAGTGTATGGAGTATCACACCAAACAGTAACACATATTAACAGCAACCTGAAACACTGCCCTTGAGGCCCAACAACTTGTGCTTCTTGTGTCTGCAGCTCCATTGCCCTCATCCTTGACAGACACAGGACAGGACAGGGCCCCCTTGGTCTGTGGCGTACGACTGAAGAGAGGAATCGGCGTGATGCAAGCAAGGAGCAACATACCCCATCGCCAGGGTCCCATCGCCAGCGATGAGGTCAGTGACAGACTGAACACCTCCCCCCCCACCCCCCCGTACATGTGCGGCCAGGGCTGGTGTGGATCAGATCGTGCTGCTCTATACAATCGCGACAGCAAACCAAGGCACACTGTACTGAACCGGTTGCATCCTGGTTGGTTCAAATGAGGCAGAGGCTCACTGGATCATTTCTGTGTTTCGAGCCTGGCTGTCGGGCCTGGGAGGACTGTACAATGTTACTGATGCTATGTGATTGTTCTGCATGACCTGCGAAGGAGATACAGGAACATTTGATGATCTAAACACTTTTAAAATATACAGCAAGGAAAGTTATATAACACTATCATATTCATGCTAACTTTGAATTTTCCTTGTGTGATTTTCTCCCCAGACTGGGGTATTTGTGGATATTGTGTACAGACACGTTGAGGTTCAGAAGGCACATTACTTATTGCTCAAACACGAGGAATTCTGCAGATGCTGGAAATTCAAGCAACACACATCAAAGTTGCTGGTGAACGCAGCAGGCCAGGCAGCATCTGTAGGAAGAGGTGCAGTCGACGTTTCGGGCCGAGACCCTTCATCAGGACTAACTGAAGGAAGAGCTAGTTAAGAGATTTGAAAGTGGGAGGGGGAGGGGGAGATCCAAAATGATAGGAGAAGACAGGAGGGGGAGGATGGAGCGAAGAGCTGGACAGTTGATTGGCAAAAGGGATATGAGAGGGAGTACCTGGGATCCTCAGAAGGTCCAAATTGAGAGGCTCGAAAACGAATCCTAAAGCTAACTGGAGTAAGTTGACAGCGGAGGCACGTTCCAAGAAAGGATATACGGCTGTGATAGCGAGGCTGAGTCAAAATGTGGTCGAAAAGTTGAAGAGACGAAGAAATTCCAGAAGGGGAGCAGTGAGAGATGATTTCACTGAACTTCCGTCGAAGCGAAGATTTAAACTTCTTCAGTGTAGGCATCACCCGGAGAGGCTTCGCAGTAGTGAATTTAAAAACACAAACACGAGGAGTTCTGCAGATGCTGGAAATCCTCATGTTTGTGTTTTTAAATTCACTACTGCGAAGCCTCTCCGGGTGATGCCTACACTGAAGAAGTTTAAATCTTCGCTTCGACGGAAGTTCAGTGAAATCATCTCTCACTGCTCCCCTTCTGGAACTTCTTCGGCTCTTCAACTTTTCGACCACATTTTGACTCAGCCTCGCTATCACAGCCATATATCCTTTCTTGGAACGTGCCTCCACCGCCAACTTACTCCAGTTAGCTTTAGGATTCGTTTTCGAGCCTCTCAATTTGGACCTTCTGAGGATCCCAGGTACTCCCTCTCATATCCCTTTTGCCAATCACCTGTCCAGCTCTTGGCTCCATCCCTCCCCCTCCTGTCTTCTCCTATCATTTTGGATTCCACCCCCCAACTTTCAAATCTCTTACTATCTCTTCCTTCAGTTAGTCCTGACGAAGGGTCTCGGGCCGAAACATCGACTGTACCTCTTCCTAGAGATGCTGCCTGGCCTGCTGCGTTCACCAGCAACTTTGATGTGTGTTACTTATTGCTTGGTAGCTTTACAGAACTCTCTACAATATAATAACTACATCCAATGCCAGTGGGCAGCTGGCACTTGAGCAAGTACATTATATTGTGGAGAGCTCTGGTAGGTAAGGTAACCATGTTGTAAGGAAGACACAGGAAACCGCAGATTATCATCTTCCTGATTTGTTAGATTTAGCCTTTGTAGACCCCTCCCCTACTTCCCACCCATTTGTCTGCTTTCACTTATCACCCACATACCTCTGCCTCCTAGCAGCACCCATCCTCACCATTCTTCACCCATCCTCGGCCCACCCATCACCTTCTGGCCTGTCTCACTTGGCCCCCTCTCCTTTTTTATGCTATCTTCCCACTGAGTCCTGGTGCAGGGTCTTGACCTGAGACGTTGACAGACGCTGCTTGACCTGCTGAGTTCCTCCAGCAGTTTTGTTTTTTTGCTGGTCAGAAGGTACACCCTGGCCTCGTTTGTCTGTGCACAGTATCTACTGATAAACAGAGAAGACAAAGTGAGCTAACTTTCCATTTTCTAACCTGCAAGGTCTGGAACTGGAGTATCTTACCTCAAATATCATGCGCTGCAGTCCGAAGCAGAAGGTTGATCCAAAAGGGTTTGTGTTGTTTGCTGAAGAGGATCTGTGCCAGGAGACAGGCAAAAGCAAGTCAATTGATAGAACAATTATGGAGAAACAACACTGGGCTACCTACTAACGGGATCCCCAATATCCCTCCAAACAGGCTTAATGCTTTCGCTGCATGTTCCGCTTAAAAAATCATGTGTTTTTGCTAAATAAAAGTAAGGTGGAAAATTTACAAATATTTGCAGTTTGCATATTTGTAACACAGAAGTTCTGCTAAACAAGCAAAGTTCCCAAAATGCTGCTGATTTTAGTATTCATGTTAAACAATGGGGCCTAAAAATTGCTTGAACAATTCCAAAAACAAGTACTGTGCAGTTAAATATTGCATACATTACTAGATTTGACTTCTGACTTTCTGGCCAGATTTTCTTAGCAACTATTTCCAGACATAAAACTCCAAATGACATTTACAGTGGTGCAAAATGTAGAATATGTCAGCAGTGAGATTTTCGACTTCACTATTCTGAAAAACAGCATCTCTTATTTATTCAAAAGAACTAGTTTTGACTAAATATTTTCCGTGAAATAGTGTTGAGCAAAAGGCCAACACATACAGCCATTAATCTGCCAAATATTAGTTTGCTGCTCACTGCTGTACCCAGGAGATCAATCAAGTACTTTCTTCAAGGAGAGGAGCCTTCATTTAATTTTCTATTTGCAGAGGCTTTTTGCTGGCTAGTAGAATTCCTGGGTGTAGGATTTGATAGAGTGAACCCATGTCCTCACAGATTTTACCACCTGACTTTATCCCTGGACAATTCCAACTCCTCTCATCTTCACCATCCTGTCCCAGTTCCTTTGGCCACTTGAGAGCAATCTTCACCAGATTCATTCAACAGCACCAATTCCACTGTAGCTGCAAATAACTTGTTTGGATCATCACCATTATCTTCAAGAGCCAGCTACAGAGATTAAACCTGCTCGGCTCAATTCTGGAAGCTGTTAGAATTTATATATATTTATAGAAAACACGACGCTTAATCTGACAATTCCCATTTTAGCACTGTGTCACCTATATTCTGGTTTGTAAACCTCACAACTGAAGAATTTTTATTTTTGTGTGATTTTCACCGATAAATAGTAAAGAAATTCCCACACTGTTCTAACATTATTAAAATGCACTAACCCAATTTCTGGTCCTATCTTTTAAGCTAGTCCTGTGAGTCTAAACATCTAGGGTATATGCAGTAAGAAATCTGACTCAGTTGGCAAGTTTATTACATCTCAGTCTTGCTCCTCAGTTCCTGTGCTACACACATTCACACCGATCCCAGCCCTACCATCGTACTAGTACATTTTTTTTAATCACATACACATACCATACCTATGAAGGACCACTGGCTTCTCCATGGGGTGTCCAAGCAGCTCCTGAATTGCATCCCACTGAAAAATTTAAAACAGGTATCAGCCCTGATTAGCAGCTCACCAACACATCACCATGGTTTCTGCCTGGCGTGGTACGATAGTGTTAAGTTTGCACAGTCACATTATTTTGACTTCTTGCATTTCCCTTCGTCCTTTATATTTGTGTTCAGAGGCTGACCGAGGCTAGTTCAAACATCTTCGTGGTAAATGTGCTTCATTCAGATGAGGACATTGGGGTCGATCTGTGATGCATGGGCCCGGGAACCCTCAAGTATATCTGATGAGGACCTTCGTGTCTGATTAGCTTCAGAACCTAACAAAGGTCAATGTCAGTTCCAACTGCTTACACAAGTACCATCCACCACGTACAATAAAAAAAGGAATTTAATAATCAATAGAAAATTCTATTAACTGTGCTGAAAGTCTGAAAGGAGCCAGATATATCACAGCACTTAAAAGTAAAGGAATAATATAAAGTGTTACTCTGAGTCCCAATCTTACAGTATGATGGGTTACCTTTTTCAGAGAGTTAATCTTCAGTTTTAAAATCATTAATGTTCTTTGAGGGAAAAGGGGAGGAGTCTGCCATAGTTGGATGCATCAGCAAGGGAGATGAGGCTGAGTACAGGGCTACGGTAGGAAACTTTGTCACATGGTGTGAGCAGAATTATCTGCATCTTAATGTGAAAAAGACTAAGAAGCTGGTGGTAGACCTGAGGAGAGCTAAGGTACCGGTGAACCCTGTTTCCATCCAGGGGGTCAGTGTGGACATGGTGGAGGATTACAAATACCTGGGGATACGAATTGACAATAAACTGGACTGGTCTAAGAACACTGAGGCCGTCTACAAGAAGGGTCAGAGCCGTCTCTATTTCCTGAGGAGACTGAGGTCCTTTAACATCTGCCAGACGATGCTGAGGATGTTCTACGAGTCTGTGGTGGCCAGTGCTATCATGTTTGCTGTTGAGTGCTGGGGCAGCATGCTGAGGGTAGCAGACACCAACAGAATCAACAAACTCATCCGTAAGGCCAGTGATGTTGTGGGGATGGAACTGGACTCTCTCATGATGGTGTCTGAAAAGAGGATGCTGTCTCAGTTGCATGCCATCTTGGACAATATCTCCCATCCACTACATAATGTATTTGGGTGGGCACAGGAGTACATTCAGCCAGACACTCATTCCACCGAGATGCAGCACAGAGCGTCATAAGAAGTCATTCCTGCCTGTGGCCATCAAACTTTACAACTCCTCCCTTGGAGGGTCAGACACTCTGAGCCAATAGGCTGGTCCTGGACTTATTTCATAATTTACTGACATAATTTACATATTACTATTTAACTATTTATGGTTTTATTACTATTTATTATTTATGTAACTGTAACGAAAACCAATTTCCCCTGGGATCAATAAAGTATGACTATGACTATAGTTGAATTTTTATTAGCTTCAAGAAAATGGAAGTGAACTGTATTCTGTCTTGCAAACAATAATTTGAAGGTATTCTCATGAGGTATACAGGAACTTTTTAGTCAGTTTAGAAGAGTGATATTATATAATCTTAGTTCATTAAGTAGAACACACATGGAACAAACACTTTTAAATACTACACGTGGTAATGGCTAATGTGTTAAGAAGCTTAGTTAAAGCTAGAGTACTATAGTAATTTATGACGCAATGGGATGGACTTGGCATGTGACAGGAAGTTGTTTGATCATGTGTATATCAGGAGATTTTCCACTACCAGAAAGAACTTCTTTTGACTGGAGCTAGACATTGACTGGAGGTCTAAAATTGAGATGATACACTTACATAAACTGATACCAGGGTTGCAGAGCAGCAGAAGAGATGTAAGAGAATTGCCTTGTTTTATTTGGTTTCTGACTCTGCTTCAAACTATGGTCTTAATTGAGTGGCTCAAGGATAATGAAGACTCGTACATTTGGTGTTAACAGGGACATCAAAATGTGGTAGGGCTGTTTACTTGAATAGAGTAAACTTTGTTTGTTAATTTTGAAATTCAGCAACATTCTTGAACATATTAATTGAAGAAGAATCATATTGTAATAAATGAATGCTTTGATAGGGAATATTTTTATCATGATAATGGCCAATCCACAGCTTGACTGCTATGGGTCTTGGAGAACTTGATGGCAAATGTGCTCTTGCCCTACTAGATACTAGAGGCTGGGTGATGAGCAGGAAATTTTGGTAGGTTGCTGCTGTGCATCTTGTAATATATGCTCCAGAACAGTATGCCAGTGGTCAATATAACGAAGGATTCAGGTGGTGGAGGGGATGCAAATAAAAGGACCATTTCCCTGGATGTTAAGCAAGGTAAGATTAAGGGGAAGCAGAGCTTCTTTCCCTTCACCATCAGATTTCTGAATGGACAATGAACCCATATAGTATATTTACAAATAATACATTTCTTATTGAAATTTACAGTATATTTTATGTCTTGTACTGTACTCTGCCATAAAACAAGTCTCGTGACATATGTCAGCGATAATAAGCCTGGTTCTGATTCAGAGAGGCTGTGGCATTTAGAGAAGGTAATGGGGAGAATGAAGACATGAAAAAATAGTTTTAGTATGAATTAAGACATTACACACATCAATTTTTTGGAGAAGAGAAAGTGAGCTAATTTCACATTTATTAACTTGCATCTGAAACTGTTTTAGAAGTTAGCACCCGAGTAGCTCAAACTTGAAGGGATCTTCAAACACATGTTTGGAGCACTTGCACGCATCTCTCCCATGGGAGCTACTTTGAAACAGCCCTGTACTGGTTTGGTGCCAGATCAGTTTTCAGGTTGAATACAGGGATACTTTCCATTTGGCCAATCAATAGAGTGCAGTAATGCAGGTTGAAGATTCCAAAATCAACTGTAAAATATATGCAAATCAATAGTATTTGCATGGAACAGATTGGCATCCAGATATGGCTTGTATGCGCCTGAGTCTTGGGGGACATTGAATTATTCAGTTATTTCAGTATCAATGGCTCACCTTGCTGTAAGTAGTGACAATACATGGCTGCGAGTGTGCATCAGTGCTTTCATCTGTCAATAAAAACCCAAATCATCAGTAAGTGGGAGAACCAACAAAACAATTTCAGTTCTATCTAGTCAACTTGTTCAATCTTAATTTCAGTCCCAGCCTCCAGGGCAGTTTAGAGTTTATACTTCATTCCCTATGACCACACGAGTTCCCTATACGTACTTCTAAACCCCCCCCCCCGCCACACCTCAAACATGTAGCATCTTAGAATGCCCTGCTGTGTAGATAAGTGATAGAATAAGCAAATAGGAATGTGGGAAGAATAGAAATGGGATTAGTTTGAATAACTGCTTGATGGCTGGCATGGATCTGATGAGCTAAAGGGTCTGTTTTCGTGCTGTTTGACTTCAACTCCAGCAAAACTCCAGCTGAAATCAGCAGAAATGAAACAGATCGTAATCTCAGCTTTAAAAAAGAAATCTACAGTGGACCAAAAGGTAAACATAGATGAAACATTCGTGGTCCACCCTCCTTCCCTTTCTCCCACGGTCCACTCTTCTCTCCTATCAGATTCCTTCTTCTTCAGCCCTTTACCTCTTCCACTTATCACCGCCCAGCTTCTCACTTCATTCCCCCCAGCCCCACCAAACTTGGTTTCACCTATCACCTGCTAGCTTGTACTCCTTCCCCTTCCCCCACCTTAGTCTGGCTTTGGCTCCCTTCCTTTCCAGTCCTATGAAGGCTCTCAGCCTGAAATGTCAACTGTTTTTTTATCTCCGTAAATGCAGCCTGACCTGCTGAGTTTCTCCAGCATTTTGTTCGTGTTGTTCTGGATTTCCAGCATATGCAAAATCTCTTGTTTATGAAACCGCTTCTCATAATTGCAATAAGGCCATTCTATTGGGCAGGCCAGGTCACTGCACATCCAACACTAGACTCCTGAAGCAGAAACCAGCTTCAGAGCTGTCCTGGGAAGTGATTACAAGTTGGAGAGATGGCCAGATTCAAGGATTGCTAAAAGTATTAGTTGTAATAGTTCTGGGACTGCTACAACCTCTGTCAGAGCATTGCCATTTGAAAATCTAAGACTTGAAATACATAGTGGAGCATGCTGACTTTTGTCAGATGACCTTATTCTGCTATGCCTATATGACTATTCCATCTTTCAAATAAAGAATTAATACACAAATAATTTCTACTACTCAAAGTGGAAATCTGGGACCTAAAGTTAGGGTCCCTATGGAAAAACTAACAATGGGACTTGAATGTCATTCCACCATAATTGCTCAAACTGTATGTTCTGACATTAACCTCTCAGCCCCAAGTGTAGGGACCACAGTCCTGATGCATGTTTCAAACAGAACCACTGACAATCTCTTCAGCTTTTTCTTCCCTCTACAGAAACCGTTTGACCTGCTGAGTTCCTCCAACTGTTTGTTACTGCTCTGAGTGAGCTGTAACGAGTAATAGATTACTAGCTCTAAACAACAACTGACTCCATCTCCTCAAGAGCTAACTGAAGGGTAAAGTTGTCTTGATTTGAGTATTATTTTTGCCATCAAGAATAATCTGGTCTGGTGTCCTAGAAACCATCACCATCACATGACCACAAGATATAGGAGCAGAATTCAGCCATTTGGCCCATCAAGTCTGCTCAGCCATTTCTCTATGGCTGATCTAATTTTCCTCTCAGCCCCAATCTCCTGCCTTCTTCTAATATCTCTTCATGCCCTGACCAGTCAAGAACCTATCAATCTCTGCTTTAAATATACATAAAGACTTGGGCTCCACAGCTGCCTGAGGCAAAGAATTCCAGATTCACCATTCTCTGGCTAAAGAAATTCCTCCTCATCTCAATTCTAAAAGGACGCCCCTCTGTTCTGAAGCTGTGCTCTCTGTTCTTAGGACCCTCTCCAGTTTCAGCAGATCCTTTCTAAGATAAGGGTCCCAAACCTGCTCACAATACTCCAAGTGAGGCCTCACCAGTGCTTTATAAAGTTTCAACATTACATCCTTGCTTTTATATTCTAGTCCTCTTGAAATGATGTTAACATTGCATTTGACTTCCTCACCACAGACTGAACCTGCAAATTAACCTTTAGGGAATGCTGCACAAGGACTCCCAGTCCCTTTGCACCTCAGTTTTTTTTTGTATTTTCTCTCCATTTAGAAAATAGTCAATCTTTTCATTTCTTCTACCTAAATGCATGACCACGCACTTCCCAACACTGCATTCTATCTTCCATTTCTTTGCCCATTCTCCTCATTGCTTGGGGGGGGGGGGCGGGGGGAAGCTCTGTTCAATGCAGGCTGGCACTTCCATTGTATCCTGGATAATGGACTACCTGATTGGCAGACCAGTTAGTGCGGCTTCAGCGCTGTGTGTCAGATGCGGCTATAAGCAGCACTAGGGCCCCACGGGGGCTTCCTTCCTACTCATCCTGTATATCTCGGACTTTAGATACAACACTGAGTCATGTCATCTGCAGAAATCCTCTGATGACTCAGCAATAAATGGGTGCATAAAGGGAGAATGGGAGGATGAATACAAGATCCTGGTGGAAGACTTTGTCAAATGGTGCAAGCTAAATCATCTGCGGCTCAACACAGTTGATGCCAACAGGCTCAAAAAACTAATTAGAAAGGCTGTTTTTTATAAAGGAGTCAAAATGGACACACTGGAGGCTGTGGTAGAATAAAGAACCCTACGGAAAATCCTGCCAATTCTGGACAATGTTTCTCACCCTCTGCATGCCACTTTGGCTGAACAGAGGAGCACTTTCAGTAATAGACTAAGACATCAGTGCTGCTCCAAAGAGCACTATATGAGGTCATTCTTACCCTCGGCTATAAAGCACTATAATGAGTAACCTATAGCTGGGGAAGTGATGACCCTCTCCTGTTAGACTGTTTAAGATAACTTATTATTTATTCTTCTTGCTTCTAATTTTGTAGATCCTTGAACTTGTAATGCTACTGTGACAATGTAATTTCAATGATCAATGAAGTACAGGTGTCCCCTGCTTTATGAAAGGTTGCTTTATGCCACTTCGCTTTGACGAAAGACTTACATTAGTACCTGTTTTCACTAACCGAAAGAAATTCGAAGAGGATTTTCGCTTTTACGATAAAACGTGCCTGCTTTAAACTTGTGTTTACCCTGAGAAAGACTACCATGACCGTGAAGCCTTGCATGGGCAGGTGTGTGCCCATGCGTATACGTGCGCACACATACGTGCCGATTTTTTTCTAAAAATCGGTTTTGGCTAAATCTTCCCGGTTCTGATAAGTGAAACTACACTGTACATACATTATTTCTACTTTATATAGGCTCTGTATTTATCATATAATTCCTGCTTTTACTATACGTTAGTGTTATTTTAGGTTTTATGTGCTATTTGGTATGATTTGGTAGGTTATTTTTTTGGGTTTGGGAACGCTCAAAAATTTTTCCCATATCAATTAATGGCAATCGCTTCTTCACTTTATGCCATTTCGGCTTACGAAAGGTTTCATAGGAACGCTCTACTTTCAGATAGCGGGGGAACCCTGTATGTATCTAATCTGTCTAAGTCCTTCTGTAGCCTCTCTACTTCCTGAAAACTACCGGCCCCTCCATCTGTCTTCATATCGTCTGCAAACATTTCAACAAAGCCATCAACTCCATCATCCAAATCACTGACATATAATGTAAAAAAAATTGGACCAGAGACCCCTGTGAAACACAAGTCACTGGTAGCCAGCCAGAAAAGGCTCCCTTTATTCCCACTGTTGCCCATCAGCCACTGCTTTATCCATGCTCGAATCTTTCCAGTGATACCATGGGCTTGTGGCTTGTTAAGCAGCCTCATGTGTGGCACTTTGTCAAAGGCCTTCTGAAAATCCAAGTACACCACATCAACTGACGTTTTTTTGCCTATCCTGCTTGTTGCTTCTAATAACCTACGAGCTCCCTCTAATGTAGAACCATATCCTGGAAGCTATGAATGTTGTCAAGGAAGATTTCTACTCTGAATTTAAACCCTGACCTGCATTCCCAATACTGAAGCCATGTTGAAGAATGGAACAACCATAAAGGTAGAAAGTGATCAAGATGGACTTAGGCAGGTCGTGATTTAGTAATTTATGCTCTCTCAGCTGCTGAAATCATGATCAAAACTTCTGTTCTCTGGACTTGATCCTTATGATCTATAGAACGGACTTCTTATTTTCCACCCATCATAAAGCTTTGCTGCCTACATCCCACTTTGTACTAGGTCCTGATCATCTATCAGCCACCCTCTCCACTGGTACCCACATCAGCATTTAATGAAGTTCAAACACCTATATCTTTGGTCTTTCTCCAACTACTCCAACAATCTAGCAAGAGTTTTGATTTATTTCATTTTTTTTGTGCATCTCAAAACCTTCCTCCAGCCAACCACTGAAGAATACCTTCAGCTAATGTGGAACCAGATTCAGAAATTCCTTCTCCAAACCTATCTGTGCAACTTCCTCCTCCTCAAACCCTACCTTGTAGCAAGATTATAATCACTACTTCATGGGTGCAGATGACTTCTGTTGGTGTTTCTATGAATTACCATAGTAGTTTTCCCAGTTGAAACCCCTAGATAAATAAAGGACCTACTTTATTCGCCAAATACATTTACATGTATTAGGAGTTTGCTGTGGTGTGTTGGTGCAACATGCTACAAAAATATTTATATAATTGTTTAATCTTTAAAATTGTTAAAAATGAACTTAGAACAGATATGGAATAAAATATGCATAAATTCAAAAGTACAAGCATGTATTTACAATGTAAACAGCTTTTATAAAAAATGGTTTGAAGTGCTTACAGTGCAGTGTAGTGGCTGAGGTAAGAGACAGAGGGAGGTTGAGGGGAGCTACCTAGAATGGTTTATCAGATTAACTGCTTGGGGGGTTAGAAACGCTTTTGATGGAGTGAAGTTTTTGTATTAATAGCTCTGCTCTGCTTTACAATGCACATAACATTCATTGATAAGGTTATTTTCATAACCAAGTAACCCCTGCAGTTACTTCAATGTTAGAGTTCCTCTCATCATGGAACCTGGGTAACCAGAAGTGAGGGGAACAGGGTACATGAAATCCAAAAACAATTATGTTGGTTGGACAGAGCAGACAATTGCCAAATAAATACAGAAACCAGCAGTGTGCTATAATTAGATTCCAAAACAAATTTGTATGTACAGTGGTTTCTGATTAATTGAGCTATTGGTTAATCAGGGCAGCTGCTTATTTGGGACAACTTTTAAAGAACAAAAACTAATTGAGAAAATAGCCAGGAGTCCCTTCATTTATTTGGACACAATGCCGCTTAATTGGGACAGGAGACTGTTGCCGAACAGTTTCTAACTAGCGTCTGTCACATCCACTTGCATAGAAAGACACTACACCATGTTTTGAGCAAACAGTTTTTAAATAGTGTCAATTACATGCGCCTGTGATCAAAAAGTAGTGATTTTTCTCAATTACAGTTAGCAAGGAGGAGGCAGGTGGGAGGAGAGAGTGCAGAGCGCCGTGCGTGCGCAGCCCTCCGGTGAAAATGATAATCGTATCCGTTAAATAGGGGCCGTGGACAATTCTGATTTGATGGAGACAGATGTGAAAGCACAGAAGAACATCTGGAGGAATTTCTGAAATGCCCGTTCACTACTGTTGTTACTGCGTGATCGTGAATCTTCCGGAGGGAAGGCCTCAAAATCCCCGGCTTTGCCTGCTGTTGGCAACTGAGATTGAGGTCGAATCGCTCAGATAGAGATGGTGCTCGGTAGTCAGTGTCGGAGAGCTGATCGGAGGCTCGAAGTTTTTGGACGACTCAGAGTCGGACTGTGGTCGGGCATGGCAGGGAGAGTTTTTCTTCCTTCTCCCATCTGCGTGAGATGTGGGATGTTTGAGAGACTTTGAACTTTTTACTGTACTCATGGACTGTTCTTCATCAAGTTATGGTATTGTTGCACTGTTGTAACTATATGTTATAATTATGTGGTTTTGTTAGTTTTTTCAGTCTTGGTCTGTCCTGTGTTTTGTGATATCACACCGGAGGAAATATTGTATCATTTCTTAATGCATGTATTACTAAATGACAATAAAAGAGGACTGCGTGTCTTCATAATCTAAAAAAATCTAAAGTAAAAAGCAGCAAGATAAATCAGAACTGTTTTGCTTACTGTGGTTTCAAGAATTTGGGCCTGAAGGTGCCAGAAACTGCTGGGAGTGAAAATGAAATGATTTCAGTCCACGAAGAATTTGAAGGTATCGACAATCATCCTGATTGTTACAATGAAAAATGAAGATTTGGAGGATACAGTTGTTGAAAGCATGTCCTGAAAAAGGTTCTTGGCCCAAAAAGTTGACCATTTATTAATTTCCATTGATGCTGCCTAGCCTGCTGAGTTCCTCCAGCATTGTGTGTGCATTGCATTGTATGAAGGCAGGCAGCCCATTATTTACACTAGGTGTCTGTGCTAATTTTGTTCGCTTACTCTCAATCAAATGAACACAGCAGCAAACACTGGATAAATTCCCCTGTTGGTAACTATAAGGAACTAATACAGTTTTATAGTAGCGTATCAGTATAGGCAGGCCACTTACATAAAACTTTGGCTAATTGGGGCAGCCGCTTATTGGGCCAAAATGTACTGGTCCCAATGTGTCCCAATTAACCAGAATCCACTGTTAATGGTAACTGTTTAATGGTTTTGATCTTTTTAAAAATTTCCCACCAGATGTTTCCTTTGTCTCATCATTTGGGAACAATGCCACACCAAGCAGTTCATATAATCATACAGCTTCAATAATTTCTTCCTAGAACATCTGTTTTGCATTCTCTAGAATTATCATCTTTCCAAGGCAAAAAAAAACTGATCATCTGCCACCCCCAGCTGTCTCACAGAAAGGGATTTCACCTCGTTTTACTGCCAGTGGTATCTTGAAATCACAGCGATGGTATCTGGCAAAAACAAATAAAATTACAGTTAATTATATATTTGGAGTTATTCGCTCTGCTGAGTAACTAAGTCCAGCCTGCCAATCCCATGCTTACGAGAGAAAATGCTAAAACTGGATGCAATACAGGAAATTAAATGGTGTTGCTAGGAGAGCTACAATCTCGTAGCAGCAGAAACTCTGGTCCTGTCCGTGTGGCTGTATCATTACACCTACACTTTTACTTCATCTCCAAAAAAGCCTTCTGCTGGGGTGGGAATAATCTACTGGAGAAAGGGGAAATGTTTAACTCGTATTGTCTCTAGAATTAATCAAAGTTAATCCAAGAGTACAAAACGTCCACTGTACTTCTTCCTATAGATGCTGCCTGGCCTGCTGCGTTCCACCAGCATCTTGTGTGTGTTGCTTGAATTTCCAGCATCTGCAGATTCTCTCGTGTTTGCCCTGACAGTAAAGATTCATTTCAAGACACTGGGAAAAGTAGAGCACTCCCCAAAGCTCAGGAGCCACTTCAAAATCAGAGAACAGTGTCAAAACTTATCGTGTCAGCACACTAGCACAACTTGAGAGAAAGAGTGCTTAAAAATCAAGTTTTTAAAATGCATGAAAACCTGATCTACTGGGGAGCCGTGAGATACGACCTGCTTTATATTGTTGAGGCATGGACTGCTGTTGCAGGCACCCAAAGACAGCAGAGATCTACCACGAGGGCCGACTGCAGAATCCTCTAAGTCCACTGGGAGGATGGATGAATCTCCCTGGCCCACACCCCCATAATCGAGGCCCTGATTACACACAGTTGACTCCAGTTGTCCACATATGTTCCTTGAGCAGGCACCCTATTCCAAGTTTAATCACAGAAAGAGTTTACCAAGTGGACAAAAGAAAAGATTCAAATGCAATCTCAAAGCCTCCTTGGGAGCACCACAATGCCTACGTCATGACTGTGAAAACTGGAGGACTGTTGGAATAGT
The DNA here is from genome assembly GCF_030028105.1 of Mobula birostris. NCBI lineage: Eukaryota > Metazoa > Chordata > Chondrichthyes > Myliobatiformes > Myliobatidae > Mobula > Mobula birostris. Next base: position 18,816,185 of record NC_092384.1, read on the forward strand.
CACATATTGGAATAGTCACATATTGGAACACAAAGAGCACACAGACCATGCACCCACTCATCCTGTCAGGCACTTCCCGCCTCATCTGTCTGCGAATACAGCATTGGTCTCATCACTGACCTCAGAAGCTACAATAGCTGGAGAAGTCATTCTCAAACTCAGGAGACCACCAAAGTAGTAAAGAAACTTTTACTCAAGTTGGTTTTTTTTTTAAGCAATTTTCAAGAACTGCAGAAAGAGCTACATGACTCACTTCAGACCATGGATAAAAATATACATCTTCATATTAAGTGACAGAAGTCATTAATGTAAACACCATACCAGAGAATAGCTGTGCTCAATGCCTCTCACCCTATGTGGCAATGGTCCCAACAAGACTGAATCCCAGTTTCGATGCTGCAATGTGCATGTAGGGTAAAACAAAGAGCAAACAGTCACCCAGTGGTTGCTCTCCAGAACCCACCTCCTGAATAGACTAATTTCAGGAAACTCAAACTTTATATATACAGAGCAGTGACTATTCTGAAGAGAACCTGGTACCATGAACTGGCTTCTGCCAATATTCTGCAATGCTGTATCAGTAACTTGTCCTGTTGTGATTTAATTAAAGACTGTTATGGTTCCCTGATGATTGATCAGAATACACAGATATCCAGGTTACATTTACTTTCAACTCTGCCTCTCTAACATAGGACACTCCCCTCAGTCAGAACAGAGACAGTGACTGAGAGATCTTTGGAGTCCAAAAATATGGGGTCAGTGCAGGATGGTAGGCATTAGGTAAGAGAGCAGCCATCACTGAACATGGGGCAGTACAGAACAAGAACAGGCCCCCTCAGCCCATGACATCAGATGCCAATCTAAAGAAATCCCACCTGCCTGCACACGGTCTGAATCCCTTCACTCCCTGCTTGATCACAGGGCTGTCAAAATGCCTCTTCAGCGTTACTTTGGTATCAGTTACCACCACTATCCCTGTCAGTGTGTTCTTCCACCTACCACTCTGTGTAAATAAAAACTTGCTTCGTAAATCTCTATTAGACTCCCCCACCTCACACCTCAAATGCATGCCCTCTAGCATTTGACATTTCTACCTAGGAAAATGATCTATGCCTTCCATAATTTTATAAGCTTCCATCAGGTCACCCCTCACCCTCTGTAACTTCAGAGAACAATCTAAGTTCGTCCAACCATTCCTTACAACTAATACTTTCAAATCCAGACAACATCCTGCTGAATGTCTTCTGCACCCTCTCCAAAGACTCCACATCCTTCTTGTAACATGGTGACCAGACATACACCCTGTACTCCAAATGTGGCCCAACCAAAGTTTTATATAACTACAACATGACTTCCAGACCCGGACTGATAGGGGAAATGTGTAGTACGTATGGCTTCTTCACCCTCCTATCCATTATTGTTGCCATTTTCAAGGAAGTATGGACTCGCATAATCCATAATCTGAAACGGCACTGCATTCCTGTGGAGCCCGTTGGCCCACTCCTGGTTCTCTTTCTTCAGCATGCAGTTGTGACCAGGAACACACCAGCTGAAAATTTTGTCAATGCAGATTCAATTTTGCTTTTCAAAGGAGAATTGAATAAATATTTTAAAACATAAAAGTTTGCAGATCTGTGGGGAACTGGACCGAACGGCTTGCTATAAAGAGCCAGAAGACACACAACCCTCTCTGGTGTGTGGTTCACTCTCTGACTGAATGTAATGTTTACTGCTGAGGTTGACACTCACATATTGAAGTTGTAATGACCTGGGTAGTTGGTATGAAGCACAAATTTCTTCACCTGATGTGTTGTGGCATCAAACAGAACATCCTGTCAAAGAGAGACAGAAAGAAATTAAAGCTGAGGTGACTGGTATAACACCAGCTTGTCAGCAACAAGTGGTACAGTGGATACGTACCACTCCTAGAGTGAAGTAGTTGAAAAAGTAGTCATTGCACTTGGAGGGAACCTGCTTGTGAGGGGAGGGAGAATGGATTTTCATCTGTAAAGAAAAAGCACATGGATAATCATTACATGAGCAGAGAAAGGGCAGAAAATCCAACTTAATACAAGGTAAATAGTATCACACTCAAAAAATTCATGGTCAATACATACATATACAGTATCTGTGCTGCTGAGTCCACAGATGGGGTGTTCATGACATGAAATAACGATGTAGTCACTACTGAAATGTCACTGGTGTTAAGCAGTAGATGGGAACTGGCTAACATGAAATATGCATAACTTGTTTTTAAGCAAGTTGTACTGGAAATAACAATTGGTAAGGAAGATTAACATTAAATACACTGCATCTCAAGGTTCAGTCTGTCACTAATAGACCATAAACACAGCACTCCCTAAGATACTTAAGTGTTGGGGATAGATGAATATCTAAACTTACCTTGTCCTCCGACTTGTAGAAAACTTTATGTGGAGATCCCAAAGCACTCAGCACATCCTGGCAGGAATCTCCGAAATACACACAGCGTTCAAATGTATGCATTTTTGTGTCTGCCAGTATGCCAGGACCACAACCTGCAACCAGGAGAGAGGTACCTTAGAGTCAGCTCAAAGTCTGCATGCTGGAGGAACAGAGAATATCACACTTTATTCAAGCGAGTACGTATTGATTATTCAAGCAAGTTAATAAAACCTTAGTAACACACACAAAATGCCTGAGGAACTCAGCAGGCCAGGCAGCATCTATGGAAAAAAGTACAGTTGACGTTTTGGGCTGAAATCGTTCGGCAGAACTGGAGAAAAAAAGCCGAGGAGTACATTTGAAAGGTGGGGGGAGAGGAGATAGAAATGCCAGGCAATAGGTGAAACCTGGAGAGGGAGGGATGAAGCGAAGAGCTAGGAAGTTGATTGCTGAAAGAGACAGAAGACAATGGAAGAAAGAAGAAAGGTGAGGGTGTGCAGGAGCAGTAGAGGGAGGTGATGGGCAGGCAAGGACAACGGAGGGACGAGTGGATGGGAAATAGTGAAGGGGGGAGGTGGAGGCATTACTGGAAGTTTGAGAAATCGGTGTTCATGCCATCAGGTTGGAGGCCATGGATGGACATATTGGAATGTGAATGGGAAGTGGGATAATGGGTGGGCACTGGGAGATCCACTTGTTCTGGTGGACATTCCCTCTAGTGCACCTACACACCTTCCCCTTTCTTCTTTCCTCCATGGCCTCTGTCTCTTTCACCAATCAACTTCCGAGCTCTTTGCTTCATCTCTTCCCATCCAAGTTTCACCTATCGCCTGGCGTTTCTCTCTCCCTTCCCCCCACCTTTCTAATCGACTCCTCGGCTATTCTTTCTCCAGTACTGCCGAAGGGTCTCAGCCCAAAACGTTGACTGGACTTTTTTTTTTTTCCGTAGATGCTGCCTGGCCTGCTGAGTTCCTCCAGCATTTTGTGTGTGTTGCTCAGATTTCCAGCATCTGCAGACTCCCTCTTGTTAATAAAACCTTGTTAACTTACATCGCGGACTTACCAATGCTACGCATCATGAAAAGACTTCGAATAAACATACATTCCTCAGCAAATGGAAACTGGGTTCGCAATACCAGGCTATTGATAAACACAAGAGATTCTGCAGATGTTGGAAATCCAGAAGAATACACAGAAAATGCTGGAGGATCTCAGTAGATCCAGCAACATCAATGGATCAGACCCGAGCAACACACACAGCGGTCTCGACCTGAAACGTTGACTGTTTCTAACTCTCCATAGATGCTGGCTGACCTGCTAAGTTCTTCCAGCATTATGCGTGTGTTGCTCAGGCTATTAATACACCAGCTTTAGGTAAACCTTAGCAGTAAATGAAAACTGGCAACGTTATCTTACAGAAGCTGTGTCTGACAGTATGTGCTAATATTGGAAAAATTAGTACGAATGAAAGTAAATTCCTTCTGCTTTGTTCTAACATTCCTGGAATTCAGTTAAATCTGTGGATAGCTCAAAATAAATTATAACTTTGTTTTATGTGTTTCCTTACCAACAGCTTAGATATCAGATTCTGCAACTAACTTTTCACAATCAGGCCAACAAGTGCAGTGCGTTTAATTAAATCAAATGGTGTTTCAATAAGTGATTGCCATCATTAATTATTTTGCAACTGTATTCTGTAATCCTTTCATCTTTTTCAATGCAAGTCACAAATTAATGGTCCTCACCATAGAAATAGTTTGGTGTGTGAATGGTGTGTATCACAGGCTCTGTGAGATAACGTGCTAAGATTTCTGCGGAGCTTCCCAATAGCTTTGTGGCCAGAGCCAGATAGGACCAGGTGTTACAGGCTCTAATTTGAAATGACTGTACAGCAAGTGCAAGTTGGATCAGTGTACAGAATAATAGATAAAATGTTCACTTATGCTTTACCCTATCACACTAATGGCACTGCTTCCAACTCGTTTCCCCTCTTCTTTCAGAAACCAAACCATCTAAAAACTCTGATGCTTATAATATAATCAATACCAAGTCCTACTCTATAGCAACTCCATGCTTATTAATTTACATTGATCTACCTCTGCAATTTAACCAAATTTAATATTTTTTCATCATGTTCAAATATGCCTACAATAGTCTCTTTCCTCCCCATGTAGCATTCAGAGATGAGTTCAAATTCCACCACTGCTGCTTTGGAAATTTAAATTCAACTAAACATTCATTCCCTTCACTGCACCAAGAGTGGTAGCATTTACCATCTACAAAATGCACTCGACATCCATAGTTCAATGTACACACGTTACCAAAAACTATCTTGAGATTCATTTCCATGCAGGCATTCCCAGGAAGTAAATAAACGTAATGAAATTCTAGAAAAACCATACTAAACAGAGAAAGAACGAGAAACAATTAATGTGCAAAAGACACTGCAAATAAAAATAATACTGTGAACTTGAGTTGTAAGAGAGTCCTTGAAAGTCAGTTTGTAAGTTGTAGAATTAGCCCAGAGTGGTGGATAGCCAGAGGCTTTTTCCCAGGGCTGAAATGGCTAACATGAGGGGACAAAGTTTACAGGTGCTTAGAAGCACGCTTTTCCACACAGAGTGGTGGGTGTGCGGGATGCACTGCCAGCGAAGGTAGTAGTGGCAGATACAACAGGGTATTTCAAAAGACTCTTAGGTAGGTACATGGAGCTTAGAAAAATGGAGGGCTACGTGGTAGGGAAATTTTAGGCAGTTTCTAGAGTAGGTTGCATGGCCGGCACATTGTGGGCCAAACTGCCGCACACTGGATGATTTTTTGTTTTTCACACATCTCTGTAATCTCTAGCGACTGCTGTACATGAAAATCCCAGGAGATCAGCAATTTCTGAGATACTCAAAGCAGCTTATCTGGCATCAACAATCATTCCAGTGATATAGTCACTTAGATCACGTTTCTTCCCCATTCTGAAGTCTGGTCTGAACAACAACTGAACCACTTCTGCATGCTTTTAAATACTGAGTTGCTGCCACATGATTAGCTGATTAGATATTTGCAGTAATGAGGTGTACAGGTGTATCTAATAAAGCAGCCATTGAATGTACAATGTGATTAATTTCTCCAAGAAGCTGCCATCTTATTTCTAAATAACCACAGGAGCTGTTCCAGCGATGTCAAATCCAACCTAAGTCATGCTTGTTGATTTGCATCTGGGTTCACCAGATCTGCAAAAAACTGCAAGAGAGATGTGTTTTTATACCTCTAAAGCAGAGGCACAAATTAATTATTGCACCTACACTGCTAACCTTTACAAGGAGAGCATATTTCAGCGTAGACTGGTAATAAACATCCCTGTTTTTTAAAGATATGATGCATTTGACCCCACACAATAGTTACTCATCTGAACCAGCAGGGGGACCCAAGGCAACACTTCCAGAGAAATTCTAAATCTCAGCCACCAGTTCAAAAGTCACTATGGATTTGTGAATTATTACAGAAAGACTTATAGAAACTTTCCCTCTAAAGACTGGCTGAAACTATTCAAACATACCTAGGCAACATGCCTTGATTTTTTTTTTTAGCAACATAAGCTCATGGAACTGAGGAAGTTGTGGTGAGGCAAGAGTTAGCATAACATCCAGACAAGGATACATTGCAAATAAAACGCAGACAGCTCAGGTATTACGTACACGCAACCCTGTAAAAGTATCAGCAGCAATACAGCACACCTGGAGTCTGGTTTTGCTGTTAACAATCACTATTTCATTAGTAACTACGTAATATAGTAACTTAAACCAGGTAAACCAAGAATGAGCAGTGTTATTCATATATAGGTGTAAGAAAATAAAGTTCCCAAACTCATTCAAGCCCATGTGGCAAGAGTTCAGTCTTACGATGGTATGTAAGAAAGTTCCGTTCAATGCTCGGAGTTGGTGGCGGGGGAGAGGGATATTTGTAAGTCAGGGTGAAATCCACGATAGGAGAAGAACAAGTAAACAGTTGGTCTTCTGTCATCAGCTCCGAATCCACTCACGAAGTATCACCGACAGTGATCTTCACAGAAATATCCTTTCTCACAAGTGGTTACCACAATCCCACGCCCGAATTCAGCTATGGGTCATCCCAAAGTGGTGGCCACAGGATACTCAAACTGAACCCACGTATGGATTATCACCAACAGTAGCTTATCACAAGGGGACCCTCTTCAAGGGAAAACTACCACCCAGGCAAGGGTAGACACGCTGGTAGATTCCACAAGGTTACCCCAATCACACAACGTGATAGCCACTTATCCAGTTCCACGACATACGAAGTAACCCCAACAGTGACTTGCCACAGGGGTGCCTTCTTCAGTGAACTCCCACACCCAGACAAGGGTTAACACACATGAGGTATTCACAAAGGTTTTCCCTCACCAGAGAACCCACTCCTGTGGATTAACTATGTGACAACCACACTTTCGTATTCCAATGGAATCAAACTCACCCTTACGGGGTGAGGTAGTGATCTCTTTGTCACTAGGTTTCTTGTATTTCAAACCTTTCTCTCCCCTCTTCTCTGCACCTGCTTCCAGATGCAGCAACTTATGAGCGTCATTTATCAATACTCTGGATCAATACTCAACTCACCCCTTGTGGGCTACTGAAAGTTTAAACCAGCTCACTGGTGCCTTTCCATGATTGAAACCATCTCAACTCTGACTGTGAAAACGAGAGTGTCCTCGTAAAAGTCCAAACACGCTGCAGAGAGATGTAAACAAGCTGCCAGCAAAGAATGGCTCCGCCTCTCTCCCTCAGTCAGTTAGCAGTAGAAGACAGCTGCTTTTCCTAATGCTGTATTCAGTCTCTCTCTTTCTCCTTAAAAGCATAGTCCATAACGAATGAAACTTAAGATCCCATCACACAGGCAAGAAAGGTCTTTGAAGAGACAATTACTTTATTAGCTTTAAAATATCCTTGGTTGTTAGTTTGTAGTTTCTATTGACTTTAACAGCTCCATTGTGAATGGTGAAAGTAAAAAATTCAAACATAGTTTACCAATCTATAACTGCTAGTCAATTCTATATAAGAATAGTATTTTTCTTTTCTGACTTCAGAACAGTGACTCCTTGAGCACATGTAAAGTATGATTGAGGAATGAGTGCATGTGTTCACAGTCCAGTTAATGACGACAGAACTCCATCTCATCTTCTCTCTAGGCACATTGCAACCCTCGGGAGCCTTGGGACTCAATGATGAATTCAGCAATTTAGGATAGTCAGCTTTTCCTACTTGTGTTAGAATTGATCATCCACCTCAAGGTCACCCACCTTAGTTGTTACCAACTGCATTGAAACCTGTGTGAATGAGTGTGTGTCTACAAAAACTTGCTGTACATTCCCACCAAAAGCCGTGGATGACCCAGGAGATTCGTCGCCTGCTGAAGGCTAGATCTGTGGCATTCAAGGCTGGCGACCCAAGTCTGTACCAGAAAACCAGATACGACTTGCGGAGGGCTATTTCAAGAGCAAAGAAACAACCCTGAGCAAGGTTGTAGGTGACATCAGATACACGCCAACTCTGGCAGGGTTCGCAGGACATTATTTCCTACAAAGTGAAACCCATCATGAATGACAGTGATGCTTCATTATCAGATGAGCTCAACACCTTCTATGTCTGCTTGAAATGGAGAATATAACTACAGCTGTGAAGATCCCTGCTACATCCAGTGACCCTGTGATCTGTCTCAGAGGCCAATGTCAGGCTGTCTTTCAGGAGGATGAACCCTCGCAAGGCAGCAGGCCCCTATGGAGTACCTGGTAAGGCTCTGAAAACTTGTGCCAACCAACTGGTGGGAGTACTCAAGGACATTTTCAACCTCTAACTGCTATGGTCAGAAATTCCCACCTGCTTCAAGAGGGGAATAACTATACCAGTGCCCAAGAAGAGTGGTGTGAGCTGCCTTAATTTCTATTGTCCAGTAGCACTCACATCTACAGTGACGAATTGCTTTGAGAGGTTGGTCATGGCTAGAATCAACTTCTACCTCAGCAAGGAGCTGGACTCACTGCAATTTTCCTATCGCCACAACAGCTCTACAGCAGATGTAATCTCAATGGCTCTTCATGCGGCCGTAGATCACCTGGACAATATCAATACCTAGGCCAGGATGCTGTTCCCAATTGATAATCTACAGAACCTGGGCCTCCGTACCTCCCTCTGCAATTGGTTCCTCAACTTCCTAACCGGAAGGCCACAATCTGTACAGGTTGTTGATAATATCTCCTCTTCGCTGATGATCAACACTGACGCACTTCTGGGATGTGTGCTTAGCCCACTGCTCTACCCTCTCTATATCCATGTCTGTGTGGCTAGGAGTAGCTCAAAAATTTGCTGACGATACAACCATTGTTGGTAGAATCTCAGATGGAGACAACAGGGCGCACAGGATCGAGATATACCAGCTAATTGAGTGGCATCGCAGTAACAACCTTGCACTCAATGTCAGTAAGACCAAAGAAGAGTAAGATGAGGGATCAGCAGTGGAGAGAGTGAGCAGTTTCAAGTTCCTAGGTGTCAGGATCTTTGAGGATCTAACCTGGTCCTAACATATTGATGCAACTATAAAGAAGGCAAGACAGTGGCTATATTTCATTCGGAGTCTGAGGAGATTTGGTTTTTCACCCAAGACACTCAAAAACTTCTACAGATATACATTCTGACAGGCTGCATCACTGTGTGGTATGGGGGGGGGGGGCGGCTACTGCACAGGATCAAAAGCTACAGAAAGTTGTAAAATTAGTCAGCTCCATCTTGGGTACTAAACTCCATGGTATCCAAGACATCTTCAAGGAGCAGTACCTCAGAAAGGTGGCATCCAATATTAAGCCACCCCCATCACTCAGCACATGCCCTCTTCTCATGGTTACTGTCAGAAAGGAGGTACAGAAGCCTGAAGGCACAGACTCAGCGATTCAGGAACAGCTTCTTCCCTTCTGCCATCCGATTCCTAAATGAACATTGAACCCATGAACACTACCTCACTGTTTTATATATTATTTCTGTTTTTGCACCATTTTAATTTAACTTTTATATATAAATTTACTGTAATTGATTTACTTTTTTTCATAATATCATATATTGCATTGTACTGCTGCCACAAAGTTAACAAATTTCACGACATATGCTGGTGATATTAAACCTCATTTTGATTTTTAGCTCAATTTTTCCTCTCTCCACAGGTACTGCCTGATATTCTAGGTGTCTTAAGCATTGTTTTCTGTTTTAGGTTCCCAGCAACTGCTACGCTCTGCATCCTTTTTTTTTTTTTGCTGCAATCACCATTTACCCATTAAGCAGAAGGTTCAGTAGCATTGTGTTTGCCAAAGTTCCCTCTCTCCTTCTCTCTCTCTTCCCCCCCCCCAACACTTTGCAACTGGAAACATACTTGTTTCCTCAATTTTGCTGTCCTGATGTGGGATTATTAACCTGAAACATTAACTCTGCCTTTCTCTCCAGAGATGCTGCCTGGCCTACTGAGTATTTGCAGTACATTCTGCTGTAATTCAACTGTTCAATATATGCAGTTTTTTAAAACTTCAATTTCAATTTGGAGCCACGTTGCAAGGAATTGTGTTTCCAGGGGAATTTGTATACTAATTTCACAAGACAATAGCAGTTGGCCCATTAATAGAATCATTTATTAACCAAGCTCTCAAATGGCCTTCTTTATGCCAACATTTCATTCTAACATGGAATGATGGGAAACTAATCTGTGAGTAGGTAAAGGATGGTATGGTGTAAATAGCAAAACAAGCCCATCAAGAGCAGGAAATCTTCAAAGGATGACAGCTTTCAGAATATGATGTTCCTTTAGTACTTCACCGAAGCCAATCGATATTAAGCACTCAAGTTTGGCACCAGAGCTCAGGTCTCAAACATCTGATTGAAAGTTATCAACTGAACCAAGCTGATTCCCAAGTCATGTAAGACCCTCATCCTAACCCTGAAAATAACTAGACCCAAGATTGATAATTGATCTGTAGCCACTAACTTACAATTTTTACTCTATTGCAGCCAGTTGTACAAAAAAAAAGTTGAATAACCATTTATCAGGTAGATTCCATCCATCTAAGACAACATCCATGATTTGTCTAAAATCACAGGTCTGTATCATTGGCTCTCCACTCAGCCTTGGACAACCTGGACAACAGCAATACCCACGTCAGACTGTTTATTGATTACAGCTCACCATTCAACACCACATTCCTTCAATGCTAATCAACGTTTTCAGCATCATTACATGACAGGAATGGACTTACCACTGCAATATTTCTTAAGTGTAGAAATGCTGCACTGGTCACTCACTCTCTTTATGTGGGAGTTAAAATTCAAATGTGAATCGAGGTTAACACCCAGGCTAGATTCTTCTGATTTTACAAGGAGAACCAAAGTCCACAGTTTATCAAGAAGTCTTTTTTTTTTAATATATACACGTTGCACAGTACTAGATGCCACAAAACAATGAATTTCATGACATATGTCTATAGTGAATAGTAATGTCTACAATAAGCGGATTCTGATTCTAAAGCAGTATAGGTAAGTTTTGTGATTGACACCACTGCTCTCACTATCATCCTGTGCCATTCTAGTTTGTATTAAAATGATACAAATTTACAACCTCAGTGTTTCAACATCCATACATACACGGGGAGTAATTTCTAATCATAATGCACTAAGCAGAGCAAATCAGTATTATATGCATCTTTCACTGAAATGGTTTATTACTCCAAAACAGAGGAAATTAACTTTAATCTTACCTGCTGTTAGTAGTCGCAGTTGGAGGCCAAGGGGTCCCATTGGATCTCTCAGAACTTCAACAGTCTCTGCATAGATGTTACCATAGAAACAACTCAGCGGCATCATGGGAGCTCTGGAAAAGCCAGATTGATATGCTCACTGTGCAGGCATTTCAAGAAACCACACTGATAAATAAATTATTCCCCTTCAGATGGTATTGACACTGTACAGTTCCATCATTTTGCTTTTAGTAGACCATGCTGCCCAGGGACCAGTTTTAATGAATATTAGTGTCAATAGTGAGCATTCAGCACTACAGACCTTGCTCTTAATTGGCATGTAATGTTTTACTGGCAAGACTCATCAAAGTGCAATCCAAGCAACTAGGATCTACCAAGGCTGGGTTTTAATTGCTGTCTTGTAGCTGTGGGACTGTCATAAGACACACTGCAAGGACAGTGCCAATTAAAGGAGCACCCAGCCAGCACATACAATCCAGGTTTCTAAAGCAATCTGGGTCACACAATTGCCGCCAGTTTCGAGTATTTATGTTAAAGATGTAAATTTCTCCTCACCAGCATTCAATTCAGTTGCAAATTCTGCAGCAAGAGGTGCCCATCCAATTGAATATTACTAAAAGGCTTTTGCCTGCTTGTCTTTGTAAACTGTGGCCACCTCGGGTAGATACTGGTATGGCCTGGGTGCAATGTCTGAGCAGGGCTTGGGGACAAGAGAGTTATGAATTGGGGTTCTGATTTGGGAGAGGTGGTTAGGGAGTTGATATGGTGATTGGGGGATCATTGGGTCAGGTTGGGGGCCCAGACAATAAATTACATTACAGGGGACTTTTCTGAGACAGGCTCTTAGCATGTGGCTGGGGTCTATTTGGGGACCCTGTGTAAAATGTACCACTGTGGCTGTACATCTGAGGCAGAAATTGTTGTACTGCCACAACTGTGATTCAGAGCCAAACTGCTCCATTAGATTTCTGTGCAGGCAGCGTACAACTTCAAAGTGAGCTTCACTGCAGAAAGAGCCTGATATTACTTGTCTACTGCTGAATAATAAAAAGGCAAATGACTGAGCCAAAGACATTTTGACAATTACTAAATTCATCTCTAATATTCTTCTTGTCAATGAGCATTTGATGGTCAGTAGAAGCTAAGCCAATCTGGGGGAAAAGAAAACATGGTAACTTCTGTCTGGCAGTTTTCTTACTTTGTGTCCTGTAGACTGTTTGCAGTGTAAATATACATGCGTTTCACAGTCGCACCGTGAGGAATCTGCAGGGAGGCCAGCCCATGAGCAAATTTCGGCTGCAGAAACACAGAATGTTAAACATCTATAGTCATCAGCAAGGACAAATCATGGATAAAGAGAGAAACAGAACATCATTCTAGTAATGTATCCATACATCCTCATTTCAAGCAAATCAATTTCCATCCACTTCCAATCCACACCTCCCACTGCACAGATTCCATAATGCCTTTTGGTTCCATTCACTTCTCCAATACTATTTCAACTAACATTAATTTTTTTCAGTCACATACATAAAACATTGCAGCACAGTACAGACCCTTTGGCCCAAAATGTTGCACTGACCTTTTAACTTACTCTAAGATCAATATAACCCTTCCTTCTACATAGCCTCTATTTTTCCAACATCCATGGGCCGAGCTAAGACTTTCTTAAATGTCTCTCAGTTGCTCATTCAATCTTGATCCGGCTCTCTCCATTATTTCTAGGTTTTCCGTGCTTTTTCTCTCAAGATAGGCACTAAATTTTCAGTTAACTGGGTTATTGGTTAATCAGGGCAACCACTTACCTGGGACAACTCTTAAAAGAACAAAAACTAATCGAGGAAACACCGGGATTCCCTTCATTTATTTGGGACACTATGCTGCTTAACCGGGCAGGAGACTATTGCCAGATAGGTTCTAACTAGCATCAGATGCGTGGACCTGTATGGTCATAAGACCATGTTTATCTTGGACAGTTTTTAAATAGTGTCAGCTGCATTTGCTTGTGTTCAAAAAGCAGTGATTTTTGTCACCGATAGTAGGCGAGAAGTAAGCAAAAAGACAATTCAGAACTGTTTTGCTCACTGCAGTTTCAAGCATTCAGGCTTGGAGATGCCGGAAATGGCCAGGAGCGAAAATGAAATAATTTCATTACTTCCGACAAGTTAGGGCCACCGCAGAATTTGAAGGCATCAACTATCATCTTGAATGTTACAATAAAAATAGAGATTTGGAGGATGCAATTGTTGACAGCACTGTATGATGGCAGTCCATTTTCTGCACTAGGTGTCTGCACAGATTTTGTTCATTTACAGTCAATCAAAAGAACTTGGTAGTGCACACTCAACAAAATCCTGAGTCAATTTCTATTAGGAACTAATGCACAGTTTTATAGTATTGTAGTAGTATTGATAGTGTTCTCATTTGTTCTGTATTTCATTTAAATACTCAAATTGTTACTCAGTTAAAATGCAGTTTGTCTTTTTTATACTATTTCAGCTAATTGTGGCAGCTGCTTAACAGCACCAAAATGTACTGGTCCTGATGTTTCCTAGTTAACTGTATTTGCTTAATTTCCTTCACCATTTCTTTATTTACCAGTATAATATCCCTTGCTCCTGTCTTTCAGTGACCCACATTAAGTTTAAGAATCTTTTCCTTCTTTCCATATTGACAGGAGCTTTTTCAGTCTGTTTTCTCACTGGATTACAAATTTTGTTTAATCTTAAGGCAATTACTTTTTTGACAAAACTCTTCATCCCTTTCTTTCATACTATGTTTAACTCATCAATAGTTAAGCTCAAACAGCTTTCCTCCCCATGGTACCGTAAAAGGATATTTATTTGTTAAAACCTATATATTAATTCCATTAATATTGGACATGGCTTGTTCATTGTCCTATTTTTTAAACTTAGTTTCCATTCTATCAGAGGTAACTCACACCTGAAGCCTTTTTACTTAACTTTATTTAGCTTCAAAACCCTGGTTTCAGGTTGAACTAAATAATTTTCTATCTTTAACAAAAACAAAATTACATTAAGATTGCTCTTCTGTATCAGCTTTTGTAACTGTTCAAGCTACTCTTTCATTCTGGACTCTGTCTGCAGGATTAGTTTCTTAGCACTTACCCCTCTCAGAACCTTGCCTATCTCAAAGAGATCACCGCATATAATTCTAAACACCAATAAGCATCGGACACATGCAAGTTGAAGTTGTCCACTGCAGTCCAAGCAGAAGCAAAGTCATTGCTCTCTATAGCTTGGAACTCATCTTCTCACCTCAAATTTTGGAGCTTCTTTCCAGGAATCCAGTTGAAAGGAGAAAGAAAGCCCTCGAAAGTTGAGATGAAAAAGTTGTTCAGCTGCATTGTACACTGTAGAATGAGAATAAAGAAGAGGTAATAAAATTCAAGCTAGCATGTTTCAATTCCTGACTAATGCAGACTAGAAACTTTCTTTTACAACCTTCCCAACTATCTTGCATCCCCAGGTTATGACAGAGTTCTGTTCCCTTGAACTGTCTGTAACCGGAACAGTTGGCAAATCGGAAATGTGTCAGTGTATCGAATTCCCACGTTGCAGGAGATGCCGACAGCCTTGCAGCAGCTTACAAAACCATAGCACCACTCTCCAAAGTGCTCACTCGTATGTGTGGCTTATTACAAGCTGGGCCGGACCTGCACGTCAATGCTCATTCAACCCTGTTAATTCACACTTTACTGTGCACTTTTCTTTCATGTGTGTACTCTCTCCTAGAGCTTCCACACTGTATTAATCAGAAAATCCAACCAGAAGAGCTTTAGCTGTTATTAGGAGTGTCATGCCTATTGCTTCTATCATTGTGACAAACTCAGTATAATTGCACTGCCTCAAAGCACAGTTTACTTGGTGGAGAAGGAAGAGGGAGAAGCTAACAACGGCATTAAAGGGGTTAACAAGTAATGTAAACTGTTAAGCAACAGCCGAAGGGAGAGATTAACCAATGGAGAAAAACCCAAGAGCATGGGTGCAGTGCTGCAGAAAAAACCTTCACGTGCTTGGTCAAGGTCACTGAAGGCTCATGTCTCAGGAATGATGCCACTACCTTACACAGAAATCCATATGATACAGCCACCCTATTTACCCAGCAACAGTCTTTTACAATCCATCTACCTCATCACACGCTCAATCATTACTCATCGGTCCCCCCACTCACACCACACAAGCCCCATGAAATGCCAGCCGTTCAGTAATGGCAGGCGCATCATGCAGGCACTCACTGATGGTTAAAACTCGTTTAAACTTTACAACACAGGGAGCACCCACTGTGGCTGCTCTGTAGCAGTCAGTAAAATGCCAGCAGCCTAATCTCCATTCCAACACAGGATCCACCGTCCCACAAGTCACCACTTTACAAGAATACATCACAAACTTTTAAAATATAACGAGGGTCTCTGCTGCCACGGCCTGTGAGTTCCAAACCATCATCACCATTTGGATTTTCTTTCCCACTTTCGTACTTCCAAAAATTGTTTTAAATCTGCACCCATGATCTTATCCCACAGCTGAGAGAAGTAAAGGTACAAGCCTTTCCCCTTTACTCCATCTATTTCCCTGAAGGGGAACCTGAGGGGGAACTTCTTCACTCCAATAAAGTGGCCACTCGGTGTATAAAAGCACACCTGAGGCAAGTATTTTCAATTACAGAACCATATTCACATTGTATGGAAACAGGCCCTGTAGCCCAATAATTCCATATTACACTAATCCAACACTACTCCCATTTTATTTTCCCATCTTAACATCAAGTCCTTCCAAATTCTACACTCATCTGCACACACAAAGGCCAATTAAACTACCAACCTGCACATCCCAGCAGAAAGTTCAAAGTAAATTTATTATCAAAGTACATACATGTCATCATATACAACTCTGCAGGCATTCACAATGGAACACAATGGAATCAATGAAAGACCATCCCCAATAGGATGGAAAAACAATCAATGTGCAAAAGACAAAAACTGTAAGTACATGAAGAGAAAAAATAATAACCCATGAGCGGTTTTCTGCAGATATGCTGGGCAGGGAGGGAATAAAATACCACCCGTGGACCAAAACAGAAAGAAATCCAGGCACATCTGTACCCAGACTGGGTGGTGTTGGTCAGCGTCTGCTCTCTATTTTAGGGGCGGCTGAAACAAAATACCTCACTGTAGGAATAAAAAGCAATGCCCTGTCACTTTATTATAGCACAATATACAATTACGCAAGTAAATGCACAACGAATAGCAAATCAGCATAGTGATAATGCAATAACTTAATCCCTATAGACATGCTAAAGCAAATAAACCACAAAGTTGCACAAGATCTAGAAAGAAACCAACTTAAAGACCACAACAATGCTAAACAAGAAAATCATGAAGATGCTGATGAACTTTTGGCCTAAAGTCTGGCACAATCAAGAAGCAAGCTGGATTAGAGAGGACAAAGAACACACTCGCACAATTGAGGACATACAAACACCTGGTTACAATGGTTATGATGAAAATAGTTATACAAAAAACTCTCAACTGAAAACATACCAGCAGTGATATTATTCATAATTATTGGTATAAAATATTTACTTATCTTCATCCACATCTATTAATACATATCAACAATTTTCTTAAAAATCACGAAAAAGTGCCTGAATTTTTAACAGCAGGTAAACATTACCTCTTGCCTGAAAGAGAAATCACAATGACCCATCAAAATGTCATCCCATTACTTGTTTACAAGCTATATATAAAAAATTATAACATGCATCTTGCATCTAATCACCCCTCACTTAGATAACCACCATATACTTACAGAAGAGCAGAAAGGATGCTGTGAGGGTATGAAAGGATGTAAAGAACTGATAATAGATTCCGTAATTTCAAATCAAGCTCCGAGGAAAAGCAGAAAATTTTCATGTTGTCATATTGACTACTAAAAAGTATTTGATTCAGTTCCACACATGGAAAATAGAAGCTCTTACTATATATATATATATATATATATATATATATAAATAAAAATTTCATCCAATACTTGTGAAATTCCTACAAAATCTGATGAAGCATTAGCGTACTACAATCATCTATTTATAAACAACCAAAATAGAAGCACCATTATCAAAATAAACTGAGGCACTTATCAGGGTGATTCTCTATGCCCACTGTGGTTTAGTCTAGCTTTCAACCCACTCTCTAATTTACCAAATCAGACGACAATAGAGTATCAAATCAGAAACAACCAAATGAATCACTGTATACCTTGATACACCTTCTATGCATGGATGATTTGAAATTATACGCTCCTTCATTAGTAAAGCTAAAGCAATTAATTCAAAGGATTTAAAGTACAATTATTAACAAAGTATGTAAGCAGTACACAACCGTGAGATTCATCTTCTCCACAGATAGCCACGAAACAAAGAAACAATGGAACCCATTCAAAGCCCCCTCCAAAAAAAAATCACACAAATGGCAAGAACATCAACCAATCCCTCAGGCAAAAAACAAGAACAAACGAACGAAAACACAAAATCCAAGAGTCCACATTCAGTTCAGCTCAGTGTTCATTATCTGCAGACCACCCTGATTCAAGGTTGCCCAAAAATAGCAATAGAAAAAGGAATGACCATAAACCAGAAAAACACATCATGTGAACTACAGTCCAATCCATAAATAGTGTTGATTAAACCTTGCTCCAGCACCATTCTCCAACAGCATTGAGGAAGGAGGGAGGGAGGGAGGGAGGGAGAGAGAGAGAGAGAGGGGGGGGAGGGAGAGAGGGAGAGAGAGAGAGAGATAGGGGGAGAGGGGGGAGAGAGGGAGAGGGGGAGAGGGGAGAGGGGGGAGAGGGGGGAGAGGGGGGAGAGGGAGAGGGGGGAGGGGGAGAGGGGGGAGGGGGAGGGGGGAGAGGGGGAGGGGGAGAGGGGGAGGGGGAGAGGGGGAGGGGGGAGGGGGGGAGGGGGAGAGGGGGAGGGGGGGAGGGGGAGAGGGGGAGGGGGGAGGGGGGGAGGGGGAGAGGGGGAGGGGGGAGGGGGGGAGGGGGGGAGGGGGGAGGGGGGGAGGGGGGAGGGGGGGAGGGGGGAGGGGGGAGGGGGGGAGGGGGGGAGGGGGGGAGGGGGGAGGGGGGGAGGGGGGGAGGGGGGGAGGGGGGAGGGGGGGAGGGGGGGAGGGGGGAGGGGGGGAGGGGGGGAGGGGGGAGGGGGGGAGGGGGAGGGGGGAGGGGGGAGAGATAGATAGAGAGAAGAGAACGACCGGCACACATAGACATCAGTCTTCAGCAGCAGCGAGAGGCTGGTAGACAGAGCTGAACCCCCGCCCGCCTTCTGCGCCTATCTCGATGTTTTCAATCTTCCTCGATCCTTTAATCAGTGAGATCAGCGAGAAATAGAGTCAATTACGGGATTGCCCCCCATCTCCAAACTTCTTGGCCTTGAGGTTGCTCGCCTGCCAGGAGCTTCTCGGAGGCAACAGAGTGCCAGATCTCTCAATTGACCCAAAAACACACCATCAGACTGTAGATCACAGGCTGCAACAGTACCAGTGATGAAGTTTTAAGGGTGTTGGGGAAGTAAGAAATGATTCTTGGACTCTTGTAAATAACTGGTTAAAATTAAGTGCCAACTTATGCGTGCTCTGTTCTGAATAGTGTACAATTTCTGTTTGTCCTTCACTGAGGAATCTGCCTTTGGCTTGTTTAGATTAACGACTCACAGGTGTCTCTTGAGAATGATATGGGGGCTGGGTTCACACGTTACACACACCGTGCCTTACGGTTTCGCACCACTGATCTAAGTTCCCTCATTTGTTTCAGGAAAAAGGGAGGACTCACTGATAAGGACAAGAATGAACATCTGTCTGTAATTAAAACTTTGATTTAGTGGGCTCTCTTATCTAAGTAATTAAGTTTTGCTCCAACAGACTTGGTGGGAATACCAGTTTATCTAAGTGCTCTTTGTTTCACTAGTTCTATAAATTGTAACATTTCGGCATGTTAGACAGAAGTTCGTCACGAGCCACCTAAGGGACAGGAAACCTGTCCCTATGGTGTTGGGCTTTGAACTTCTTGCCGGCTGAGTTCAAACAAATAAACTGGTAAAAAGGATAAAGTAGAGAACTGTTTGTGGTGTGGTTATTGGTCTGGCGAATTTAAGTTTACACCAGAACCACGTTTAAAAGAAAAAGACATAAAAGATGTGAAAGAAACAGTTTTGTGGACCATCTGAAGAATGTCACCTGTCAAATAGTGCTGAACTATTTTCAAAGGATATATATGTGAACTTTGAACTAGACAACTGCACAACCTTAAACATAAAAAGGTGCAATAGAGCTAGCAGAACATAAAACAGAGCAAGAGGGTAGAGCAGAATCAATGGATGAGTATGAAACATAAGTATTTGGGACATTAACAAGCAAAAAAGATCATACTGTGATAGAAGGAAAACCTTTGACAGAATTTGCTTCAAGGCTTAAGAAAATCTGCCAGAGCTCCATAGTGAAAATATAACAAAGGCAATAACCACATTTGCTATACCCATAATAACATATTCTTTTGGCATAATATCTTGGTCTGAAACCAATCTAGAAAACTTACAAAGAAAAATAACAAAATGAAGTGACAAATCTTAGAAATCACTATGTACACTCGAACACACTTAGATTAACACTACCTAGGGCAGAAGGAAGAAGAAGAATAATAGACATAAAAATTTACACAACAAACAGATAACATCTAAGAATACACTTTCATCAACGAAAACAAGATTCAGCACTCCAGGTGAACATATGCAATTCTGATAAAGTAGCACACACCACTAAACTTAAATGAAAGCAGAACCTAGACAAATGAAGAAACTATCACTATATCCATGGGAGACATCCCCACGATCTGAGCAGACTAGATGTCAACAAGGAAGTGTTGAACACCTGGCTCAGATATTGGAGACGGCAGAAACAGGGGGGTTCCTTGTGGCAATACAGGACCAGGTGGTTAACAACAAAAATTATCAAAAATACATAGTAAAGGACCAACAAGTTCAAGACAATTAATGTAAAAAGTGCCAAGAGAAACCAGAAACAATCCAACATTTTAGAGGATCCTGCAGCAGTTTAGCTCAATCTGATTACTTACACAAGCACAATTAAGTGGCAAACATTATGCACCAAAATCTTGCATTAAAATACAAACTCATAAAAGACACCGTACTTCACTATAAAAACAGGCCTGATCCAGTTTTAGAGTCAGAGTCATTCAAATTATACTACAACCAATTCATTGATATGGTTAGGACAATCCATAATAACCGTCTGGATATAATAATACAGGAAAACAAGCAAGAAGAACTCACAGAACTCAGTAAGTGTAAAACACAAGAAATATGCTGAATTACAAACAGTAAAAAGAGGAAATTGAAACATTGTCCCGATAGTAACATCTACAACTGGTATCATCCCAAGGTCATTACATAATAGCATTAAACAATTAGGCCTACACAGCAATATTTATCTAAATCTCCAGAAAGCCACAATACTAAACACCACTAGAATAATCTGAAAGCTTTTAGCAATTGAGAAATGAGTGAGCTTAGCTATGCTCATACCACAGGTTTTACCAGCTTAAGCTGAAAAAAATACAGCCATAATAATAATAATAATAATAATAATAAGTAATATATATCTAGCACATGAGATAGAGTGAATCCATAGGTTGTGGTAATAGTTCAGTGATGGGGCAAGTGAAGTTACCCCATCTGGTTCAAAGCCTGATGGTTGAGGGGCAATAACTGTTCTTGAACCTGGTGGTGTGAGCCCTGAGGCTCCCACACCTTCCTCCTGATGGAAACAGTGAGAAGGGAGCATGGCCTAGATAGTGGGGTCCTTGCTGATGAATGCTGTCTTCCTGCAACACCGCTCTGTGTAGATGTGCTCAACGGTGGGAGAGCTTTGCCTGTGATGGACTGGGCTGTACCCACCACTTTTTGTTGGCTTTTCTGCTCAAGGGCATTGGTGTTCCAATACCAGTCAATACCAGTACCAGTCACACAGTTAAAGAATTTTGTCAAAGATTAAGATGACAAGCTGAACCTTTGCAAACTTCTAAGAAAGTAGAGATGCTGGCATGCTTCCTCTGCAATGGCACTTTGCAGGACTCAGAACAGATCCCCTGAAATAATAATGGGGATCTGAAAATGAGGAAATGAAGAATACAGTTGCACGAGGAAGTATTGAGACCAAGATCTTGAAGCATTGATTCGTTTTGAGGGGATGATAGTATTGAATGCCAAGCTGTGGTCAATGAAGAGCATCTTGATGTATGTAACTTTGCTGTCCAGGGTTGAATGAAATGGCATCTACCATTGACCTGTTATGACAGCAGGTGAATTGGAGCAGATCCAAGTCACTTCTCAGGCAGGAGTTGATATGCTTCATCACCAACCTTTCAAAGCACTTCATTGTTGTAATGTAAGTGGTACTAGACAATAGTCCTGTCGAAGGGTTTCAGCCTGAAACGTAAACTGTACTTTATTCCCCATAGAGGCTGCCTGGCCTGCTGAGTTCCTCCAGCATTTTGTCTGTGTTGCTTGGATTTCTAGCATCTGCAGATTTTCTTTTGTTTGATAGTCATTGATGCAAGTTACCATGTTCTTCTTAGGTACCAGTAGAATTGACGCCTGCTTGAAGCAGGTGGGTACCTCAGAATGCCGAACCGAGAG
Organism: Mobula birostris; assembly: GCF_030028105.1. Classification (NCBI taxonomy): domain Eukaryota; kingdom Metazoa; phylum Chordata; class Chondrichthyes; order Myliobatiformes; family Myliobatidae; genus Mobula; species Mobula birostris. Next base: position 18,838,131 of record NC_092384.1, read on the forward strand.
GTTACAGATATCAGAGAACACTCCAGCCAGTTGATCTACACAGATTTTTAGTGCTTAGCCAGGTAACCCTTCTGGGCCAAATGCTTTATGTAGGTTCGCTCTGCTGAAGGATGCTCACACGTCAGCCTCAGAGACTGAAATCACAGGAGGCTGTGGGAGTTTGTGAGGGCGTCTCCATGTTTTGACAGTCAAAGCGAGCATAAAAGGCATTGAGCTCACCTGTGTGTGAAGCCCTGCTGTCACCTATGTCACATGGTTTTACTTTGCAGGAGGTGATGGCATTCAAACCCTGTCACGGCTATTGAGCATCCTTCAGTGATTCAAGTTTGGTCCGCAATTGCCACTTTGCGCTAGGTGGCTTTCTGGAGATCATACCTGTACCTCTTGTGTTTTACTTTGTTGCCAGACCTGAAAGCCATTGATCTGGCCGTCAGCAGATTGAGGATCTCACGACTCATCCAGGGCTTCTGGCTAGGAAAGACTCTGAATGATATTGTGTAAAGGCACTTGTCTACAACTGTTTTTATAAGGTCCGTGACAACCGTCATATATTCATTCAGCTCCTCTGAACACAGCCCAATCCACTGACTTGAAGCAATTCTATAGCCGCTCCTCCACCTCCCACGATCACCTCTTTGTTGTCTTTATCCTGAGAGCCTTGCTCTTTAGCCTCTGCCTGTATGCAGGCAGAAGGACAGCCAAGTGACCAGTTTTCCTGAAATGCTATCTTGGCATGGAACAGCAGGCATTCCTTATCACAGTTCAGTAGATTCAATGTGTTGGGACTGCTGGTGCTGCAGATGGTATGTTGATGATAATTGGAAAGAAATTTCTGCAAACAAGCCTGATTGAAGTCTCTGACAATGATTTGAAAGGCATTGGGATAGGCTGTTTCTTGTTTGCTCATGGCAGCACTCAATACCTCGAGTGCCTGCTTAATGTTGGCTTTTGCCGGTAAGTAAACTATAGTCAGGGTCACAGAAAGAACTCTCTTGGTAAGTAGGACAGTCAGCACTTAATCATTAGATGTTCCAGGTCAAGGGAACAAGAGTGCGGCAAGACTGCTATGTTTGAGCACCACAAAGACTTTATCATGAAACACAGACCCCACCTTTTGCCTTTTCTGAGACAGCAGGCCAGTCAATCCTGTGTACCAAGAAGCCCTCAGACCTTACCAATGTATCCAGAGTGAGACATGTCTCCATGAAACAGAGAACACAGCAATTCCACATTTCCCTCCGATACAGCAATCTTGCCCTTAGATCCTCAATCTTGTTCTCCAACAATTGTACATTTGTTAACAAGATGCTGGGTGGAGGAAGTTTCATGCCGTTCATTTTAGCCTGGCTTGGAGCCCACCCCTCCTCCCTCTCTTTTGGCAGCAGTGATGTACTTTTGTCCGTTTAAACCAAGCCTGAAAGTTAAGTCCGCCAAACCCTTCAGAAGATTGTGACATCGCTAGTTCGTTAAGACAGTTCAAAAGTATGCTACTTATACGGAAATTACAGGCTGTAGATTGCAGTGAGAGCAGTTCAAAAGAATTATATTTATAAGTTTTGTAAGCTGCCCACAACATGTTGCCAAGGTTCACCAGTGCCATCTGAATGTTGGGAGTAAACCCATGCAGTCAAAAGGAGAATGTGCTAACTGCACATGGATGCAACCTGGGATTCAGGGCAGAATCTGGGTCACTGGAGCTATGAGGAAGCAGTTGGACAGGCTGTACCACAGTGATAACAGATTCAATATTCAAAGCTGACACTGTTGCACAACCCTACAATGGAAGCATTTAGAGTCCCTGTCACTTTCACCACTGCAGCAGAGTAATTCACGTTCAACTTTGTAACTACAATTGTAGGAGCAACACACGACAGAACCATCACTCCTTCCAAAGTGGGGTCTTGCTCTTCAGTCAAGTGCTCACCTGGTTAGAACACAGAGCGGTACAGCACAGGGACACGCTCTTCGGCACACGATACCCATGCCGAATAGAATGCCAAATTGAGCTAAATCTCTTCTGCCTGCCCATGATCTATATCTGTGGCATATTCATCTAAAAGCATATTAAATACCTCTACCATATCAAGTTCTACCACTAAGCCTGGACACCTGTTCCTGGTGCCTATCACTCGCTGCATAAAAAGTTTGACACTCACAATTCCTTTTAAAATATTACCGTCACAGCTTAAATGCATGTCCTCCAACAATTGACATTTTTACCCGGGAAGAAAGATTTTGACTATCCACATGATCTATGCCCCTCATCATTTTATAAATTCTCCTCAGCCTCTGACACTCCAGAGGAAACAACCCAAGTTTTCCCAACCTCTCCTTGTACATCATGCCTCTAGTCCAGCGGCATCCTGGCAGACTTCTTTGGTATCCCTTCCAAAGCCTTACTGGTCACTTCATCAGGCAAGTTCATATTTTAACACACATCTCTTACCTCCAGGATGAGTTGCTCCAAATGACTGGTCAATCTGCTCTATGGTTGGAGCTATAGCCTGAGAGTTGAAGTGTACACCACTGCAAAATAACAAAGATCAGACACGCTCATTATAGAACGGGTTTGGCACAGAATATAGAGTCTTAGTCAATAAGGCACAATAAGATTATATCCACTGGAGAGGGTGCTTTCCCACACCTCTCCAGTCATCAAAGGTCACTCTGGGCCTTAATTTAATGTATTACAGCCCATAGTCACGCAGAAGCAGAGCTAAGCAATTTCTTTTTGTAGCTCACTGGCAAAAAGCTAACAATTAGATTATGTTCTACTGCACTCCTTTCTACAAGAAACAGCCCATCACCGAACATATCAACTCACTTTCAAGGACTTTTCATCTCATGTTCTTGATATTCATTGGTTATTTATTTATTATTTTCTTTTGTATTTGCGCATTTTATTGTCTTTTGCATACTGGTTGTTTGTCTATTCTGTTGGGTGCAGTTTTTCATCGATTCTTTTGTGTTACTGTGTATGCCCATAAGAAAATGAATTTCAGGGCTATGTATGGTGACATACATGTACTTTGATAATAAAATTTCGTTGAACACTGAACAAGAATTCCTTATACATGTTTCCCAATTGGTCATAATAATAACTGCTAATCATCCATTCTTCATGTTGTAGGAAGAGCCCAATGGAGAAAAGACTAACCTTAAGCCCAATGGAGAAAAGACTAACCAGAATATATTGCAGTTTCAGCTAATGGCGCACAAAACACAGACTATGGGACCCACCCTGGGGAAAATTAGCACTGCCTCATTCACATTGGCCTGGAACTACCAATCATGATCTCAAAGCAAAATCAAGCTGTAACTAGCAGAAAGATGCACTGCAGCAATGAAATGTGCCTCAATGGAAATAAAGTGGTAGCTTTACGAAGGAGTAAGATTTGCTAGTGTATGTGACTTCGCATTGCTGAGGACCGTCTTTTCTGTGATATAAAGTGTTTTGGATGAATCTTTGCTCCCCATGTGATCTACTGTACTAAGTCAAAAACAATTCCTAATTTTTAAAAGCAATAGCAAAGTTATTCATTTTCTATGGTGAACTATTAAGTCTGCCTTTTAATAACAACTTATTGCATCACGTTGGTGAAATTGCCTTGCAAAAATAATCTGAAGGCAGCTGAAAGGTGTGTGGAGCTTGGAGCAGAAACCGCTGGTTTCAATTTCAATGAAACCTTCTTGAAATCCAGACTCAATGTAAATGCAGAGGCTGGGCTAAGACATTGTGAGTCTAACTTTAATTAGAACTGGAAAATTTATAAGGGAGAAACAGATGGGCTGGAGACTAAAGCAAAAGTACTAACAGGTTATAAAATTTTTAGAAGCACAACTCGTGGAATCACTGAAAGCATCCCCCACACAAGAATTTACTGAGGTTGAGAACTGTAATTTTACTTTGAAGCATAATGAGATGTCTGGCTATGTGTTGTGGCATTTGAACTTATGGTTTGCATTACCAGACAACAATGGACTGTTCTATTCTAGGAACCATTTAACTCAGTCAGCCAATTGCATGCTGTATAGTTTGCTCTTAGTTCATGCAGTTAATGCTCCAAGGCTACATCACAGAACCAAACTTTGCATGCTCCAATTCTTTGATTTACAAATATGAAAAATATTTATTGGTGTACTTCCAGATTGTTGTTGACAGAGAAGAGATGCTTATATCACATATTCTAGAATTTTAGGTTACGGCAAACACAAGTTCTGCTGTAGTATTCACAAGGAGTTACCTTTCCATTGAACCCACAGACATTAAGTTAATTTCTGCTCAGCAAAATAGGACCAATCCATGATTTGTAACCATGAAATATCAGTGCTAACTGCAATTCTGTTTAATAAAGTGCAATTTTTTATTTTACCATTACAAATCTGGATATAGGCTTCAACTGGGATATTTCCAAGTTACTCAAAGGCTTTGAACTATGGGTGAGAATGGAACTTAGTATTGAACATTAGAATTACCAAGCCACAAGGATATAGATTTAGGATTGCAACAACGAGCTAGCGCAAAACTTTCTCACACTGACAAGTTGTGAAGAGTAGGGTGCCACAGTGATCAATGCGTTGGCTCTAGTTATTCAAATATTATCAAAGAGTTGACCAAACATCGTGGTACTTGATGTTGATGTTTGATAGCGATACAAAACTCAGAGGGATTGAGAGTGGGGAGGAGGAAGTTATGCGGCTTTAAGGTGATACAGAAAATCTGAGTGAGCAGATGAAACTATGACAGATATAAATAATGTGGAAACATATGAAGTTATCTACTTTGGTGCACAAAACAGAAAAACGGTATTTTTTTTAAATGCTGAGATTGGGTAATGTTGATTTTGAAGGGTCCTAGATATCCACGTACAAGAGTCATTGAAACCCAGTAAGCAGGTGCACCAAGGGATTTAGAAGCTGAATGGTATATTGCCGGTTATTCCAAGAAGATTTGAGTACAAGAGTAACAACGTCTTAATGCAATTATTATTGGGCATCGGTGATATTGTTCCAGGTGTGTTGTGTATGGTTTCCATCTCAGAGTTGTACAACACAGAAATAGGCCTTTCATTACAACATGCCCAAATTGACACTAATCTCACCTGCCCACATTAGGCCCATATCATTCTATGTCTTGCCTGTCTAAATGTCTCAAATGTGCTGATTGTACCTAATTTCACCACTCCAATTATCAATCACTTCCTTCAGTGTAGCAAGTGGAACCACACACAGCACTGAGTGTGTTCTAATCAGTGTTTTGCAAAGTTGCAACATAATGTCCAACTTTTAGATTCTATACCCTGACCTTTGAAGGCAAGCACATGACATGCCCCCTTCACCACCCTATCTTCCTATGTTGTCACTCTCAGGGAACTATGGACTTGACATTGCCTAGTGTCCCCTATCATTTACTGTGCGTATTCAACCTGTTTGACTTCTCAAATATATCACCACACACTTCTCAGGATTAAATTTCAGCTGTCAACACCACCCAACATTCCATCTGATCTATATTCTGCTGTAGCCTGAGACAATCTTCCTCACTATTCAAAACACTAACAACTTTTCTGTCATACATTTTGCTACATTTACATCCTGGTCTCCAACAAATATCCCGCAACGATAACTGCAGCACAGCTGAGTTCACAGACTTCCAGCCAGAGAAAAACATCCTTTCACCTTCTGCCTCTCATCACCAAGCTAATTTTGGATCCAAATAGTTAGGTTACATTGGTTCCCATTAGCCTTAACCATCTGAACCAGACTACCATGCAGTACTTTGTCAGATGTATTTAGGTAAAGTTCTACTGCCTTGCTTGTCAGTCCTCATCATTACTCTTCAAAAATGACACTCAATTAAATTTGAGGGGCTAACTATCCCTGATCAGCTCCCTACCCTTAGAATTTTCTCCAATAATCCCCCTAGCATTGATGCAAAACTCACCGGCTCATTGCTGCTGCCTTTTCTAAGTAAAGAAACTACTTCAGCTATCGTCTCTCCTAAAGGAACAGTCTCAACTATCCTGTCCTAAAGGAACGGTGTCAACTATCCTCTGTCCTAAAGGAACGGTCTCAGTTATCGTCTCTCCTAAAGGAACAGTCTCAACTATCCTCTGTCCTAAAGGAACAGTCTCAATTATCCTCTGTCCTAAAGGAACGGTGTCAACTATCCTCTGTCCTAAAGGAACGGTCTCAGTTATCGTCTCTCCTAAAGGAACAGTCTCAACTATCCTCTGTCCTAAAGGAACAGTCTCAATTATCCTCTGTCCTAAAGGAACGGTGTCAACTATCCTCTGTCCTAAAGGAACGGTCTCAGTTATCGTCTCTCCTAAAGGAACAGTCTCAACTAACCTCTGTCCTAAAGGAATGGTTTCAGCTATTGTTTATCCGAAAGGAACAGTCTCAACTATCCTCTGTCCTAAAGGAACGGTCTCAGCTATCCTCTATCCTAAGGGAACGGTCTCAATTATCCTCTGTCCTAAGGGAACGGTGTCAACTATCCTCTGTCCTAAAGGAATGGTCTCAGCTATTGTTTATCCGAAAGGAACAGTTTCAACTATCCTCTATCCTAAAGGAACAGTCTCAACTATCCTCTGTCCTAAGGGAACGGACTTAACTATCCTCTGTCCTAAAGGAATGGTCTCAGCTATTGCTTATCTGAAAGGAACAGTCTCAACTATCCTCTGTCCTAAAGGAACGGTCTCAGCTATCCTCTATCCTAAGGGAACGGTCTCAGTTATCCTCTATCCAAAAAGAACAACTTCACCTGTCCTCCATCTTAAAGAAATAACCTCAGCTATTCTCTATCCCAAAGAAACAACCTTAGCTAACCTCTGTTCTTCCAGCACGTGTGGCTAACAAAGATTTCTCCTCCTTTGTTTTCCATAGCAATCTGGGAAAGGTATCATCAGACACTAGGGATTTGTTAAGTCTTGTGTCCCCTATCACTTGACACCTTCACATCTCTCTGCTTGCAGAATCCAGAAGTATTCATTTATCACCTTGCCTACAGCTCCTGCCTCCACTTTAGGAACTCCTTCTTTCCCTGGCTACCCTCTTGTGCCTGATATACTAATGGAACATCTTGGATTCTATTCAAACCTCATTTACCATGGACATTCACAATCCACTTTCGCCCTGCTAATTTCTTCAGGTTGCCTTCTGAGCGTTCTATATGAATATCTCAATTCCAATTGCCCATACCTGCTATATGTTCACTTTATTTTCTGATGAAACTTTCCTGAAAAAAGGGACATATGTGACACAAAGAGTATGCAATAAAGATTCAGCCGGATTGTCCTAGGATGGTGGTTTTGCCTTATAAGGAGCCAATGAGTCAATTAGGCCTGCATTCTTTCAAGATCTCATCAAAATTTCAAATTCTTAAAGGACTTGGGGGGGGGGGGGATTGGTTATGTTTCCTATAGCTGAGGAGTCAGAAACCAGCATTCAGTTTCAGAATAAGGACTGGAGTACTTACATTGAGATGAGTGCGTTAGAGTTTGTGTATGTCAGAGAGAGAGAGAGAGAGAGATTGTGTATGTGTCAGAGAGAGACAGAGTAAAGATTTGAAACTCTCTACTATGGATGGCTGGGTAGGCTCAGTCACTGAGTTCATTCAAAACAGACTCATAAGTCTCTGGGTGCAAGAAAATCGAGTGATATGGGGATAGAGTCCTGAAGCAGGGTCTCAGCCCGAAACATTGACTGTTTACTCCTGATGCCGCCTGACCTGCTGAGCTCCTCCAGTGTTTTGTGTTGCTATGAGGACAGAGCAGGAAAAGAGTGTTGAGCTGAGAAGCGATGCCGGCGTGCCCCTTGAATCGCCTACGTCCTGCCTAGCCTTTGGTGTTTAGATTGAGGTAGGAGTCCTGGCAAAGAACTTGCTGCCCTGCCCTAGATTGTGTGGGATCAGTCGTACTGCTGGATCTGGTCCGTCACGAGTCCTCTACAATCACTCTGAGCACCGGTGCCCCACAAGGCTGAGTACTCAGCCCCCTGCTGTACTCACTGTGCACCCATGATCGTGTAGCCAAGTTTCCATCAAACTCAATATATAAGTTTGCTGATGACACAACAATTGTAGGCCGTATCTCGGGCAATGATGAGTTTGAGTACAGAGAGGAAATTAAGAACCTGGTGGCATGGTGCGAAGACAATAACCTATCCCGCAACGTCAGCAAGACGAAGGAATTGGTTGTTGAAGGAGTAGCGGACCGCACGACCCAATTTACATCGGTGGTGAGCAAGTGGAACAGGTCAAAAGCTTTAAGTTCCTCGGGGTCAATATCACAAATGACCTGACTTGGTCCCACCAAGCAGAGTTCACTGCCAAGAAGGCCCACCAGCGCCCTTACTTCCTGAGAAAACTAAAGAAATTTGGCCTGTCCCCTAAAACCCTCACTAATTTTTATAGATGCACCGTAGAAAGCATTCTTCTAGGCTGCATCACAACCTGGTACGGAAGTTGTCCTGTCCAAGCCGAAAGAAGCTGCAGAAGATCGTGAACATAGTGCAGCACATCACACAAACCAATCTTCTGTCCTTGGACTCACTTTACACCGCACGCTGTCGGAGCAGTGCTGCCAGGATAATCAAGGACACGACCCACCCAGCCAACACTCTTTTCGTCCCTCTTCCCTCCGACAGAAGGCTCAGGAGCTTGAAGACTCATACAGCCAGATTTGGGAACAGCTTCTTTCCAACTGTGATAAGACTGCTGAACGGATCCTGACCTGGATCTGGACCGTCGCCTCCAAATACCTGGACCTGCCTCTCAGTTTCTTTGCACTACCTTACTTTCCATTTTCCTATTTTCTATTTATGATTTATAATTTAAATTTTTAATATTTACTAATTTTTCCTATTTTTAATATTTGTAATCCAGGGAGCGGAAAGTGCAGAATTAAGTATCACTGTGATGATTGTACATTCTAGTATCAGTTGTTTGGCGACAATAAAGTATAAAATATAAAGGTGAACAATCATTCTTGAGCCCAAGAAAATGACACTGCAGACCCGAAAGAGCAAATGGCCTCCCGCTCCAATTTCCAATATTTTTAATGTAAGGTGAGAACATCAGCAACAATGGTGCCGCAGAGGAGGCTGTTTTTGCCACACACAGACATTACAGGTTGCAGAATCAAGGCAGGTGGGTGCAATTGAGCTATGGATGAATAATGAAGGATACAGCAGATCTGAGGGACTGACACCTGCTCCTGTCCTTGGGTTACCCAGGCGGGAAAGGGCAATCTTTGTTCGGAGTGGCCAAAGCTCAGTTCAGGGCTGAATAAGATGAAAAGTCTGGTTCAGTTTGAGACAGAATAGGATGGAGATTATAGCAAGGTAATGCAACATGTACCAGAAGCTAAAGATTGTTGCAGCTTGTCCAAGAATGGATGCATATCAAGGTGTAGTGTTTCACCAGTGGATTTGCTTGATTCAGATAATCCGAAAAGAAAATGGGTTGATAATAAACTTTGGTGTTTGTTAAGTTTTTACATATGTGACTGAAAATCAGTATCTAGTTCAAGTGTATCCCAACAGATGGATGGATCACTCCTCTCCCCACTACTCAGGACATTCTATCATCCATGCACCAACCAGACAAGCGTATCCACTTTCCTGCACGGGCATTGGTTGTCCTTCAATGACCACGCCAGGTCTTTCCCAGCTTATGTATAGCCCCTACATAAGAACCAAGCCCTGGGAAAACCAATGGGGTAGATTTGTTGGCTGCTGGGCTAAAGGCATCTTTGGATTGTGGTCACTGTGGGAACTCAATGTGCAGCTGAATTTCTGACTTGTAAGCTGTTTGGGTTACAAATAGTTGGTGGAAAACTTTTGTAACCTGGGAGGACCTGTACAGAAAAACTCCAATACCTTTTGGTCCTTGCAAGTGCTGGACCAGTAAACCTACAGGATTACTGCACTCCTAATAATACAAAACACACCTCCATTTCAGTTTTTATTACATATTACACAGTAGTATAATTAATTCTTCAGTTTTAGGACCGAGATTAGGAAAAACTTCTTCACACAGACAGTGGTGAATCTGTGGAATTCTCTGCCACAGGAAACAGTTGAGGCCAGTTCATTGGCTATATTTAAGAGGGAGTTAGATATGGCCCTTGTGGCTACGGGGATCAGGGGGTATGGAGGGAAGGCTGGGGCGGGGTTCTGAGTTGGATGATCAGCCATGATCATAATAAATGACGGTGCAGGCTCGAAGGGCCGAATGGCCTACTCCTGCACCTATTTTCTATGTTTCTATGAATCGGGTAAGTTAAAGGGGACATAAAGTATACAAGCAGTCCTGACCCCAGCACTGACTGCCTGTTGTTGCATTCCTGGCAAACGATTCAGTCCTTGCTCTGGGACCACCACTCTCTCTGCACATCTCACTCACTCTCTGGAGACCCGGCTCACATTCCAGACTGAAGTATGAGCCAACTACTAGACCATCAGGATCTGCAAACAACACCAGATCATCAGTTTTACTGCATCTGGTCGAAGACTACTATGGTGTCATTTTCTCTCAGGCATCACACCTATTTATCACAAATGTTATCTACAGCAAAACTTTGGCAGAGATTGGACAACAACCATTTAAGGTTCTTCCTGGCTTTCAAGACTTATCAGTTCAAAGGATGAACACAGATGAGAAGGTCTAAGCTAGGTGATCCTGTTAAAATGAATCATCCAAGATGACCAAAAAGGTCAGTCGATACTGACTGATTTCCAATCAAAAACTGTTTCCTCAGTGTCCATAGCACAGGTATTAATCATGGGCATTTAAAACCAAATGGCTGTTCAATAATATTTTGAAAAAAAGAATTACTTCGATTTCCAGTTAAGGTCATTGTGTTACTTGTTTTCTTTAATCAAATGATTAGTGATGCCTCATTCTTTTCTACATATTTTTTGGAAGTCAGTTCCCTTCCAGTTCTTTCATGGAGTACACTATACGTGACACATCTAGGACTTATATTTGAAATGGCTGGGCAAGAGTCCTACTAATTTTGAGCTCCGTAATGTAAGTGATAGTGTACAGAGTACAAAAAGCAATGCAATGTGTGTCACAGGTCTACTTCCATCTTAAAAAACCTTTTATCTCAATCTTCACTGGCCTTATACTCAAATACTTTGACAAATCACAACATTATGCAAATACTGTATAAAAACAGGTAGAAGGTGGCTTTTTGAATAATTTTTTAATAATCTGTAACAATTGTTGATAAAATTGTCACGTGTATTGCTTATGACGTTTTCAGGGAGGGCAGCAGTTAAAATTTCAAATCCAGTGTTGTGATATTTCAGGAATGCAAACCATTTGATCACATACTCCATAGAGTTCTTCTCAGATGTGTTTATGTGTGAGGTGACAAAGATCAAATCAAAAATCATTTCTTGATTTCACTAATTCTTGGTAGCCACTTCAGTACAACATTTAGTGAGACTAGTAAGAAAATCAATGGCCTATGCCCCCACAACATTCACACCAATCAACATGGGCATTACAATCTCCCAGTCTTCAATTATTGAACCTGTGTCTAGGATAATAAATTATTCTCTCAAATTAATTCTCAACTTTGGTCACTCTCAACCCTTTGAGACAATTAGATATCTTCTGAATAAAAACCTCACTTGAACTTAGCAAGAACTGCACCTTATTTGATAGTATTATTTCTAAAAAAAACTTATTCTTCTAATTTTGTAAGTTCACAGTATGGGACAGGTTCAAGTTCTATACAACAGTGTATATGTACCACTGTACAGATATGGAGGTTGGGACCTGCTTCTTGTGAAGAAAAGTTCTAAACTGTGAAATATGATTGTAAAGTATTAGTGATAATTCTGGTAGAGAATTTCAATACAAAGTCAGTTCAGATGCTGATTAAGCTTTGAGTCTCCATTCACATCTTCCAGATTTTCAAATTTAAAATTTACTTCCCATTTCCTTCCATGCATTTTTTCTTCTAAGAGCTTTATTTTCAAGACTAAAATAAATACTTAATTATATTATGTTCTTGAATTTCATCTCCAAAGCAAGAAATTAGTGGGAATATAAACTGTTCATAATGTTCAATCTGTGACTACAATTCAGTAAAGACAACTACAATCTCCCAAACCTCTGGGAATACCACAGCAACCTGACTGTGGTGATATGACATGTCAGAACGTGATTGCAGAGAGTTCTGAGCATGCACAGAAATGATAGAATGATCGAGAACATGGTACTGTAAAAACGTGGTTTGGTTGTTGCTGTAAATAAAAGTTCTATTTCTTCCAGAAGATGTTTCTTTATTTGTAACCCACAGTACATATAAATATAAAGAACACAACATGGTGTCAGAAGTTGTTCTGGAAGAATAATACGTTGCCTAATGCAGGACAATCGAAGATTAAAGAAGAGTTTGGACTGTTTTGGTGTCACTAACAGTCTTACAAATGGAAGGTTTGAAACTCCACCGACACTTCAATTGTCTGGGAATGTAGCTGAGAACTGGAGGAAATTTAAGCAACGTTTTGAACTGTATTTATCAGCGATCGGTGCTGATGAAAAACTGGAGAAAATTAAAGCTGTGCTTCTACTCCACGTAATAGGTGATGACGCAATTGAGGTACATAATCATTTTATTTTTGAAAATGGAGATAATTTAAAGTTGGAATCGATAATGGACAAATTTGAAGCATTTTGTATACTGAAGCGTAATGTGATGTACGAAAGGCATATTTTTTACATGTACACAGAGAGCTAGTGTAACTATTGATCAATATGTTACTGAGTTGAGACACTGGTGTAAAACATGCGAGTTTGGAGAACTGACAGACTCTCTCATTAAAGACAGAATTATTTGTGGCATTCGGGATAATGGTCTGAGAGAATGACTGTTAAGAGAACAAGACTTAGACTTGGAAAAAGCTTTGATGCTCTGCAAAGCTTCAGAAGCCGTGACGTCACAAGCTAAAGAACTTTTCATTGAGAACTGCAACGTAGATGCTGTAAAAAAGCGCGAACATATTAGAAAAAATAATAAAAGCACAACAAAACTGACAGAGAGCAAGATGTCATCTGAGAGAAAAAAGCTATGTGATCGCCGTGGGCAGCAGCATTGGCAAAAACAGTGTCCAGCGTATAGGAACATGTGCAACGACTGCGGTAAAAGTAATCATTTTTCATGCTGTTGCAGAAGTAGAAAGAAAATAAAACAAGTAAATGAAGTGCTTGAAAATGAACTTGAGTTTTATATAGACGTGCTTTCTGAAAACAAAGTAAGAATGACTGGACTATTCCATTCCAGGTGAACCAAAACAATATTCTGTTTAAACTTGATACTGGAGCACAAGTAAATGTTCTTGTAGAATCTGAGTTTAATGCACTAAAGCCAAGACCAAAGTTACATAAGACAAATATAAAAGTGACTGGGTATTCAGGTGCAGACATTCCAGTTAATGGAACATGTGTGGGAAAAGTATCACACAAAAATAGTGTGCACACACTTTCATTTGTGTTGGTGCCAAAAAATGTACAGTCAATACTGGGTTTATTTGCCTGTGAGAGACTGAATTTTGTGAAAAGAGTCTTAGTCCTGGACAGTGACACAGCGTCAGAATACAGTGACTTGATGAAAGGGTATGAGGACTTGTTCAAAGGGCTTGGTTGTCTTCCAGGAGAGCACACGATTAAAATTGACAACACAATGCCACCCGTAGTACATCCATGTACTTTTGCATTACGTCATCAACTGAAAACAGAGCTTGACAGAATGGAACGGCTAGGAGTCATAAAAAAATTGATGAACCAACCGAATAGGTCAATTCAGTTGTCATTGTTGATAAGAAAAATGGAAAACTGAGGATTTGCTTAGATCCAAGAGACTTGAATCGAGCCATTAAAAGAGATCATTTCAAATTGCCTGTTTGTGAAGAAATTATGTCACAGTTTGCAAATGCAAAGTACTTTAGTAAATTAGATGCATCGTCTGGATTCTGGCAACTTAAACTAGATGAATCGAGTTCAAAGTTGTGTACCTTTAACACTCTTTTTGCCAGATACTGTTTTCTTTGGCTTCCGTTTGGAATTGCATCAGCTCCTGAAGTGCACCATAAACCATTCACATGCTGTATGAGCACATTGAGGGCATAGATACTTCCATGGACGATATTATTGTTTGGGAATCATCTAAACAAGAGCATGACGCCAGACTTAGACAAGTCTTAGAGGCAACATGCAAGGCAAACCTGAAGTTGAATAAAGACAAATGTCAGCTAGGAGTGACCGAACTTACCTTTGTGGGTGATATCATCAGCAATGAGGGTGTGCGTCCTGATTCACTGAAGATTTCTGCTATTGAGAACATGCCAAGACCGCAGTGGAAAAAGGATGTTCAAAGGTTTATGGGAATGATCAACTACATGGGAAGATTCATACCCAATCTTTCGCAACAGCTTGCTCCATTGAGGCAGCTAACAGAAAAGAAAAACAAATGGGACTGGAATCATGAACAGGAGAAGGCATGGCAAAATCTCAAGAAAGTGCGCACTAAAGAACCTGTGTTGAAACTCTATGATGCTGAGAGACCCATCAAAATCTCAAGCTGGCTTAGGGGCAGTATTACTCCAGAAACATGATCAGGAATGGCTACCAGTGGCATATGCACCTCGTTCATTATCTGATCCAGAAACAAGGTATGTCCAAATTGAAAAAGAATTGCTCAGCATTATGTTTGCTTGCGAGAGATTTCATCAGTTTGTGTCAGGGCAATCTATTGATGTTGAAACTGATCACAAGCCTCTGATTGCATTGTTTCACAAACCTTTAAGTGACTGCCAATTCAGAGAATGGTGATCAAATTGCAAAGGTGTTCATTGAATGTGTCATACACATCTGGAAAATTCATGTACACAGCTGACACACTTTCCAGAGCTGTGGATCCAACAACAGAAGACAGTCACAGGGATGCTGTTGATGTTCAAGCATTTGTTGATATGATCATAGAAACCGTACCTGTTTCTGCTGAAAAGCTGGAACTGCCTTGTCTTGAGACAGAGAAGGACAAAATTCTCAGTCAGGTAATACAAGTGGTGATGGATGGATGGCCAGATAATAAGCACGACTGTACCTCAGAGGTACAAAAATATTGGAACCACAGATCAGAACTTTCTGTTGTGGATGGGATATTGTACAAAGGGAGCAGAATTGAGATTCCTAAAGGTCTCCGAAAAGAAATGCTGGGGAAGGCCACCCAGGTATTGAAAAATGTAAGAGAAGGGCGCAGGAAGTGATGTTTTGGCCCAGGATGAATCAAGATATTACAGAATTGGTGTCTTCTTGTCAAATATGCCTTAAATACCAACCTAGAGGCATCCTAAGAGGGAAGTGAACAAGTGAAAACAACCCTAAGGAGCCACTGCATCCACATCTTAGAGACTTTATCAGAAGGTAGGCATTGATCTTTTTGTAACTGACATCAAAGATTATGTATTAATAACAGATTACTACTCATTGTATCCTGAAGTGTGTGGTCTGAGCAGAACAACTGCAGAGAAAGTAATTACATGCATGAAATCAGCTTTTTCCAGACATGGCATACCTGATGAAGTTTTCACAGACAATGGTCCACAATTCAATGGCAAATGCATGAGACATTTGGCTGATGAATGGGGCTTTGTTCATACACCATCTAGTCCATTTTTCACCTCAATCCAATGGATTGGTTGAGAAGTCGGTAGGAATTATCAAGAAACTGACGCACAAAGCAAAAGATAGTAGAGGTGATTTTTATAAAGCTTTGCTAGCCTATCGCAGTGCTCCACTTCAATGTGGATTTTCACCTGCTTAGCTCTTGATGGGATGCCGTTTGAGATCCAATCTGCCAATCGATGAGAGCCTTCTGAGAACAGAGGGAGGTGAACAAGTGAAAAGATGGAAAGATGAACACAAAGCAAAGTGAAAGCGTACTTTGAGAGATGTTCTCGTCCATTATCTGACTGCACCAAGGAGATGAAGTAATGATACAAGACAAAATAAACACATAGATACAGAAAGCTACAGTACTTGAAGTAAAACCCAGATCATGCATGTTCCAAACAGAAGAAGTATTAAGAAGAAATCGCAAAGACCTCAAGAAAGAGCCAACTTCAGAGTTTCAGTTAACTGATGCAGACCAGACAAAACGTGGAAAAAACAACGAAACACAAGAACTGTCTGAATCACCTATTAGTGTTTGTAAACCCCCTCAGAGATTGATAGAGGCATGTTAAATTGTGCATTTGCTCTGGTTAACGTTGCTAATTGTTTTTCTTTTTAAGGAAAGGAAGATGTGGTGATATGGCATGTCAAAACGTGATTGGACAGAGTTCTGAGCACATGCAGAAATGATAGAATGATCAAGAACATGGTACTGTAAGAACGTGGTTTGGTTGTTACTGTAAATAAGAGTTCTATTTCTTCCAGAAGATGTTTCTTTATTAGTAACCCACGATACGGATAAATAATATAAAGAACACAACACTGACCTATGTGATGAAAGATTAATTCAGGGCCAGACTTTCCTCAGCAAAAAAAAACTGTCGTAGGAACTCAGTGGATTCTGTTGCAGGGTCACGACCTGAAACACCATCTTCATAGATGCTACTCAATTTACTGAATTCTTCCAATAGTTTGTTTTTTTTTTGCTCCAAATTTAGTATTTGTAGTCAGTCATTTCTCTAGATTTCCCTCAAACTTAAAACCAGCTGGCATATTCAGTACCCCTTGCACAGGCCACTGACCTGCACTTGGGACTCTGGCATAATTGCTTGTCTTGACACATACTACCACAATATAGTAAAACCACTCACCAGTACTTCAATTTAACTTTACTCAAGTCATAAACTTCAATCACCTAAGGAGAGAAGAAGATTACAAGATCAGTTTGAGCTGCTGACTCGATGAGACAAAAACTTCCTGGGCACCATATACATTCCTAAATTGAAAAAAAAACAGGAATGTAGAAAGTTGGTTAGAACTTACTGTTATCAATTTAGCATCATAGAGCAATAATCACTGCTCACTCAGCACAAGGCCTTGGCAAGGTTTCCAAAATAATTGCATAATTATCAAAAGATAGAAAGCAACCTACATTTTTCTGAAGGGATCTATGATCCACAACTTGCAATTTACAAACAAGTTACAAAGCATCCAAAGTGAGGAAACCTTAGTCTGCACAGTTAGGAGAAAAAAAGTTTAGTAGTCCTTACTGTACATTCGAATGGATAGATGAAAGGAATAGTTAAGATAAGTGTGCTAAGATGACTTCCAACCCATATTATGAATGGAAGTAACTAATAACTCTGCAGTCACTAATAGTGTAGACCTCTACAGGTTCTCTGGTAATAAATAGGACTTGATTCTCATCAAAAGGCTTGGATTCAAGGTCCGACCAACGTGGTAAAAACAATAAAAAACATAGAACATGGAGTTATAATGCCAGATAACTAGACTCTAGCAGACTGCAGAGAATACATCATATATTAAAGGTGCATTCCTTTGAATGAGATTTTAAACCAAGATCCTATAGATAGATTATAAAGATCCCAAGGCTTTATTATGAAGACTTTTATCCTTCATTTCAAACCTAAAAGTTATCCTTCAGTCAGTATTTCCAGCAAAAAAATTATTTTTTATTTAGTGATACAACACGGAATAAGCCTTCAGGCCCTTCGAGCCACATCACCCAGCAACCCCCAATTTAACCCTAAATTGATCACGGGACAGTTTTACAATGACCAATTAACTTACTAACTAGTACGTCTTTGGACCATGGGAGGAAGCCAGAGCACCCGGAGAAAACCCACACATTCCACAGGGAGGATGCACAAACCCCTTAGAGGATGCCGGATTGAACTCCAAACTCTAACACCCTGCACTGTAACAGCGTCACACTGACCTCTATGCTGTCATGGCGATAATTATGTAGCCATTATCACATTTTAGGCTCCATATTTAGGCCAATATTCTGCTTTGGACAATGTTAACTGCTGTGGGAAAAAGTCAGTCCTTCTAAAGTGCATTCACCATTGTAGAATACACATGTCTCATTATATGACTAGCAACACACACAAAATGCTGGAGGAACTCAGCAGGCCAGGCAGCATCTATGGAAAAAAGTTCAGTCGACATTTCATGCCGAGACCCTTCGGCAGGTCTGCCCGAAACATCGACTGTGCTTTTTTCCACAGATTCTGCCTGGCTGAGTCCCTCCAACATCTTGTGTGTGTTGCTCGGATTCCCAGTGACTGCAGATTTTCTCTTGTTTGTCTTCATCTGACTATATGACTTTGTGCTGTATTTTATTTATTGGCTTTGAAGCACTGGCCAAACCTTACTGAATAGGGTATTACCTTGGTGGGCAAAGGCCTGTTGCGGTTTAATTATTACTGCTGGGCAGAGATTCAGCTAGATGGAGAACAGCAGCTAAAAGACAATGAATGAAGAACTGAGTAAGGTATTTATGGATGCTCCTCATGTATATTACTGCCTAATGAGATTTCGCGATCTCACTAGTAAACTTCTGCTAGGGGTACTTGATTGTAGGTAGATAATTTCCTATAGAAATTCTTCTCAGCTAACCTCTCCAAGTTCCCAGAGAGTTTGGGAGCTCCCAGCCTCCCTTCTCTCATCACTGCAGCATTCTCCACCTAATGAAGCAGTGTGGCTTGCAGTGTGGCCTTATTGTGTTTGTCCCAATAAGGGCTGACCAAAAGATCACTGATATGAAGCCAAGTACTGAGAGATCTGACAATACACCCATAGAATAGTACGTACAGTACTGAAGCTGAAATGCAGCGCATCTTTACTAAGGGAAACCCAACAACATTATTCTGAGAACCTTGCAATCTATTGGGTATTTACAAAAAAGTTAGCTGCTATGCATTGCTACCGTAGCCCTCGCTAAAATAAGGAAAGAAATTTCTTGGCTGGTGTAACTCAGGTTAATTAAACCCGAAGACGTAATGTTAGAAAGCTCCACCTGTGGAGGGATGAAAATTAGGCTTACCAAATTAAAAAAAAGCTATGCAAGAACGAGGCGTGTCTGATGCAGCGTGGGAAAGCAAGAGAAATGCAGTGAACCTTTAGAAACTAAAGCTATAAACTGTTAGAAGTGGAATTAGTTGTGAGTATCTCTACCCTACTTACTTGAAAACCTCAGGGTGAAACCCCTGGAGGAGAGCCGATAGCAATAAAAGATCTATTGAAGCTACAGCTATAATAAGCAGCAGCTATAATGAGACAATGTCGGTAGAGACAAAAGTCCAAGATCTCTACCGTGTAACCAGGAATTAGTTGAATCATACCAAGGGATTTGGTCAAGTTTTTATTGTATAAGTTTGTGAATTGACTTTTGTGGATGATCAACTATTTCATCCAAAGATACAAGGCGGTGAGCCACCCAAAATGAGGAACCAGCACAGGAATGAAACGTTTCATGATGTAGAGGATTTCATATGGTTGGATGTATAAGTTTATTTTCATTCAAAGGACCTGAATTTGATTTTCTGCAAGAACTGATTATTTCTGCAAAGACCTTGATAAGTTACTGAACAAGATTTATTTTGTTTAAAAGTTGTGATGTTGGAGAATTGTGAGAAGAGTTAAGCTGTGTATATATAATTTTTGAATTTGAATTTGAAGACTTACTGACTTGAACTGAACCTGAAGTTAACCATAATACTTAAGAATAGGAATTCAATTATTTTCTAATTAGGGATAAATAAAAAGCAAAGGTTAGTCCATAAACTTTTAAACAGGAAATAACACTAGATCTAATTAGTTAGAGAAACTGGAGTAACAAAGGTTACTCTAATGAATCTCACTGATTCTAACTAAAAAGGAATTTGTTTTTTGTTTAATATCTATATTTGGAACCTAAGAGAATGTTGGAATTTTGTATTGTTCTTACTCATGTAAATATTTCATATTTTTTTAATAAACAAAACTTAAACAGAAGTGCGTGCTTTCTATTCACTGCCTCCTTCCAATATTTAGAGCTTCTGATGGCCTTCTAGCACCTAGTGTAGTACTATGTAATTCAATTTTTCTCATAAAGAGTGCAGTGACCATAGAAACATAGAAAACCTACAGCATAATACAGCCCCTTTGGCCCACAAAGTTGTGCTGAACATGTTCCTACCTTAGAAATTACTAGGCTTACCCATTTTTCTAAGCTCCATGTACCTATCCAAAAGTCTCTTAAAAGACCCTATTGTATCTGCCTCCACCACCGTTGCCGGCAGCCCATTCCACGCACTCACCACTCTCTGAGTGAAGAACTTACCCCTGACATCTCCTCTGTACCTACTCCCCAGCACCCTAAACTTGTGTCCTCTTGTGGCAACCATTTCAGCCCTGAGAAAAAGCCTCTGACTATCCACACGATCAAAGCCTCTCATCATCTTTTACACCTCTATCAGGTCACCTCTCAGCCCTTGTTGCTCCAAGGATAAAAGGCCAAGTTCACTCAACCTGTTTTCATAAGGCATGCTCCCCAATCCAGGCAACATCCCTGTAAATCTCCTCTGCACCCTTTCTATGGCTTCCACATCCTTCCTGTAGTGAGGCGACCAGAACTGAGCACAGTACTCCAAATGGGATCTGACCAGGGTCCTATATAGCTGAAACATTACCTCCCGGCTCCTAAATTCAATTCTACAATTAATGAAGGCGAATATACCGTATGCCTTCTTAACCACAGAGTCAACCTGCACAGCTACTTTGAGCATCCCCAAGCTCCCTCTGATCCTCCACACTGCCAAGAGTCTTACCATTTATACTATGTGGCATGAGATAAGACAATCCCTACACAGGTGTTAGTCGAGGATTTTTTGTTTGTTTTGTCCCATTGCCTTTTTATCAATGTTTTTGTTACTCAGTCTCCTGTTCCTCCCGTCTATTTTCTTTTCTACATCTCCCCCATGTTCTCACTGTTTGTGTTTGTTAAAACTGATTACAGAAGGAAATTGTAACTGTTTTCTCTCTCTATAGAGATGCTGCTTGATCTGCCTGATATTTTCAGCACATTTTCTATTCTTTTAGGTCCAAGCATTTGTCTGCAGTTTGTTGTTTGCTTTTTTCAGTGCTTAATTCCCTAGTACTTTTCTTCCAGAAATGCTGCCTAGAGGAATTTCTGATCTGATTTGCTCTTAGATGGGATTCCCACTTTTCTCTTCCCTCAAATCCGATCAGGTTAAAAATAGCATTCAAACCCACATCTTGCA
This sequence comes from Mobula birostris, assembly GCF_030028105.1. Lineage (NCBI taxonomy): Eukaryota > Metazoa > Chordata > Chondrichthyes > Myliobatiformes > Myliobatidae > Mobula > Mobula birostris. Next base: position 18,859,392 of record NC_092384.1, read on the forward strand.
TTTTGCAACTGTCTCTGGCTTGGTTGTACTATGCGTGGATTTCTTTTAGCTCTGAAATAGTTTTGATAAAGGATCTCAGCCCAAAATGCAACTATTCATTTCTTTCTATAGTTGCTGCCTGACCTGTTGAGTTCCTCCAGCATTTTTTATTTGTTCCTCTGGATTTCCAGCATCTGAAGAAACTCATGTGTTCAGGAATTTCGTATGGAGTCTACAATTTAAACAGAGCTAATTTTTTAAAACACAGAAAGCACATTGGCTAAAATAGATTAGGAAGGATCAATGGTAAATGAACATGACAGACATTTGAATATTTTATTATTAAGGAATACATTCTTCCTAGAAGTTTCATGGTAAAAGCAATCCATCTATGGAGAATGAAATGGACTGCACCCCAGGGTTCTGAAAGAGGTAGCTGAAGAGATTGTGGAGGCATCAGATTCTTTCAAGAATCACTAGATTCTGGAATGGTTCCAGAGGAATCAGAATCAGGCTTATTATCACCGGCATGTGACGTGAAATTTGTTAACTTAGCAGCAGCAGTTCAATGCAATACATAATCTAGCAGAGAGAGAGAAAGAAAATAAATAAAAATAAAACATAAAACAAGTAAATTAATTACATATATTGAATAGATTATTAAAAAATGTGCAAAAACAGAAATACTGTATATTAAAAAATGAGGTAGTGTCCAAAGCTTCAAAGTCCATTTAGGAATTGGATGGCAGAGGGGAAAATTGCAATGCCATCCACTCTTTAAGGAAGGGAGGGAGGCAGGCAGAAGAAAGGAAATTAGAGGCCAGGTAGCCTGACTTCAGTGGTTGGGAAGATGTTGGAGTCCATAATTAAGGATGATGTTTTGGGGTGCTGTACTTGGATGCGTGAGAAAGTAGGCCTTGCAATAGAGGGATGTCTATTCAGAACAGAGATGAGAAGGAATTTCTTTAGCTAGAGGGTGGTGAATCTGTGGATTTCTTGCCATGGATAGCTGTGGAGGTCAAGTCATTGAACATACTTAAAGTGGAGGTTGATAAGGTCTTGGTTATTTGGGTCATGGGAAGGAGGCAGGAGAATGGGGTTGAGAGGAATAATAAATCAACCATGATGAAATGGCAGAGCAGACTTGATGGACTGAGTGGCCTAATTTACTTCCTATGTCTTATGGTAACAACGATAATAGATTAATAAGTAACTTAAAAATGATGGAGAGAAACTTAGGAACTAGCAAATGTTCCAGTACAATACATTGAATTTGCTGCCAATGTAAAGCTAAGTTGGAAAGTGGGCTGTGAGAAAGTCAGTAAAGGAAGAGAGACAGATTAAATGAACAAGCAAAAAGGGTGGCAATAGAATATAATTTACAAAAATGTGAAGTTACTCAGTCCGCTAGAAAGAATAAAATAAAATAGATTTGCTTTTAATTGTGAGAAACAAGGACTACTGATCAGAGAGACGAGTGTCTGCTTACGTATGAATTATAGAAAAATGATATTAAGGTACAGCAAGGAATTAGAAACGTGAATGGTTAATTAGCTCTAATTGCAAGAAAGGTACAGTAATGAAGACTAAGTGCCACCTAGTTCCTCGTGCACCTATGAACTCCACAGCTCTTTGAATAGTTCCGCAGCACCTTCTGCTCTGTCCAACTTTTTCTCAGCCTAGGTTTTATGCCAAAGCATCTGGTGTGAGCCTACATGGTTTTGACTCAGAGGCCCGAGGGCCAACATTGATCCAAGTTACTAATGTATTTTCATTCCACATGCAATAACTAGAAATGTTAGTTCTTTTTGAAATATTTACTCACAAGTAAATCAGGAAACAAAGGGCAAATTCATAACATAAGAGCAAAAAAAACATTCTGTCGAAACCAGGAGCACAATAGCATTGTCGTGTTCAGAGACAGCTAGATTTAAGCTAATTTTATCATACACCTTTCCAGTGTTTTGGCTCCAACCTCAGAGTAATTAGAGTTAGTGCATTGTCAAGTTAGAAAGCCAAAATCTAATTACTGTCCAGTCCAGAACCATTGTCCAATGAGTCTGACTATTCCTTCTGAAAGAAACTAAACTAAGTATCCTTCTGCAGAGCCTAGCAAAAGCAAACGAGGTAATTCATTCAGCAGGATCTCTAAGGAGCACATTTAATGAGGACAATCACTTCAGCCTAGGCAGAATAGCTCTAATGAAAAGGAATAAAAATTCCACCCACACTGACAAATTTGCCAGCTATGCAGATAACCAATTCTATACCATTCCCCATTGTAAAGGTGACACTAACGTATCCCTCCAACCTGATACTGAATCTGGAATGCATCTTTTGCGTGATTCACCAGTCAGAGATGAGGATCGTGACACATAACTAAAACCTGAGAAATCAATGAAGAATGCAAATATCTCATCATCTTCAGCCCATTCTTGGCTACTCTTCCACAACCCTTGAATTAGGATATATTTCTCACGTGAAGCACTCCTGAAATCTCGGTCCAAGACTACTCTAATCAGAGAAGGTACATTCAGGATGGAATTGAGAACCTTGAATCCATCCATCAGGAGCTCACAGAAGCCCTGCATGATCCATTGGAGGAGCACATCACTTCATAAAGTACAGACCCGCCTACCCTGTCCCATCAAGCACCTCTTGTTCCATCTGTAGACGAATGTGTAGATCCCACACTGCCCCCATCAGCTACTTCAGAATTTACTAAACTGGACTAGACCACAGCAGGTCATTCTTGATCAAGAATGGACTGGTCAATAAGAACAAATAGATCCCAGATGTGAAAAAATGAATCATGACATACAGGGAACCGGTTCTGATCGGAAACCCTACAGGCTTGCTGTAACTTGAAAAAGGAGCAGCAAAAAAAACTTAAAATTCTTATTTGTACATGCAAGCTACTTGGTTTTTTACTCATTCCCATATCTTAGAATCACTACAGCATGACAACAGACCACTTTCTCACTGAGTCTGCACCAAAGGTAAGCACCATTCATGGCATTACATTTGATTTTACTCAGATTTCATATGATGATGGGACTTGAGCAGCAGAAGAGCACCCCTACCAATATTATAATGAACAAGTACACATATTCTTTTCACTTACAAGTTGTTAATGTCATTTACAGTGCCAGTGTCTCCTGCCATTTCCTGATTCCATCTGAAGCAAGGGAATTAAGAGTCAACCACACCAGAGGGTTTGGAGTCACTTACAGAACAGAATGGACAAGTTCAACAATCTCCCTTCTCTGCTGGGATATCATTAAATCAGATGGATTTTCAGAAAAATCTAGAAGTTTTAACATCACCTTTACTAGCACAATATTTTTTTAATTCCACATTCAATTACTTGAACCTATAAAATTAAGTATACATACTTAAGGTGTATAAGTCACTCGGGCCTGATGGGATGTACCCCAGATTATTGAGAGGGGTAAGAGAAGAGACCAATATCTTTGTGTCCCTTCTAGTCACAGGCAACACCTCGGAGGACTGGCGAGTGGCTAATGTGGTTCCATTATTCAAAAAGGAAATCAGGGATAATGCTGGAAGCTATAGGCTGGTGAGTTTCACGTCAGTGGCAGAGAAGTTACTGGAGAGAACTCTTAGGGGTAGGGTTTATGAGCATTTGGAAAACCATGGCCTAATTATCAAGAGCCAGCATGACTTTGTGCTGGGGCAAATCATGTCTTACGAACGTGAGTTTTTTGATGAGGTGACAAGGGTGCTTGATGAAGGTAGAACTGTGGATTTTAGTAAGGCTTTTAACAAGCTCCGCCATGGGAGGCACATCCAGAAGATTAAGATGCTTGGCCATTTAGATTCAGAACTGGGTTGCCCATAGAAGATAGAGGGTAGTGGTCGAAGGGACAAGTGGTTTTCTGTAAGGATCTGTACAAGCACCTCTGCTGTTTGTGATTTACATAAGTGACCTCGATGAAAATGTAGATGGGTGAGTTAGTAAGTTTGAGGGTGAGTGAACAATGGTAGTGTAGGACAGGAGTCCCCAACCTTTTTTGCACCGTGGACCGGTTTAATATTGACAATATTCTTGCGGACCAGCTGACGGGGGGGTGGGGGGGGGAGGGGTGTTCAAGTTCAGCAGAGCTTGACAGAGAATGAGGAAAGGTGCAGCTGACTCATATCGTTTCATATCGCCAAACCATACTGTTTCCTCGCGGCCTGGTAGCACACGCTTTACAGTGGTGAGGGACCACTGGTGTAGAAGACTGGCAAGGAATACAGCAGGATATCCATCAGTTGCAGATATGGGTGGAGAAATGGCAGATGGAGTTTAACAGGCCAAATATGAAGTGTTGCACCTTGATAGGTCAAATGCAAAGAGATAGTACAGACAGTAAAGATGAGCAGAGGAATCTTGGGCTCCAGGTTCATCGCTCCCTGAATGTGGCCACACAGATTGATAAGGTGGTTAAGCAGACCTAGATGCTTACCTTTGTAAGTCGAGGCACTGAATTCAAAAGTCAGGAAGTTATGTTGCTGACTTATAAAACTCTAGTTAGGCCAAATCTAGAGTGTTGCATACAGTCCTGGTCATCTCATTGTAGACAGGATGTCATGGCTTTGGAGAGGATGCAGAAGGGGTTTAGCAGGTTGCTGCCTAGATTAGAGGGTGTGTACGAGAATGAGAGATTAAGACAAACATGGGTGATTTTCTCTGGAGTGGCAAAGGCTGACGGGAGATCTGATAAAGGTTTATAAGATTATAAGAAGCTCAGATAGTGCAGGCAAGTGGAACTGAGAATTGTGCCAAAGAACTGATTGTGGACTTTAGGAGGTGGGAAGATGGCGGCGCGACGCAGCTGGCAGCGGCCACTCCGGTGAATGATATCTATTATTTGTCAAGTAGGATGCCGTGCACAATCCTGATTTGATGGAAATGGACGTGAGAGCATGGAGGAACATCTGGTGAAACTTCTGAAATGCCTGCTTTGCTGCTGCTGCTACTGTGTGGTCCAGAATCTCCGGAGGGGAAGGCCCCGAGTCCTCGGTTTTGCTTGTTGCTCGGCGGCCGGGGTGGGGCTGAAGCGCTCGGCAGAGGATGGTGCTTAGAGGAGCTGTGTCGGAGGGGCTGGTCGGAGGCTCGAAGTTTTTGGACGGACTCAGAGTCCGCTGTGGTCAGGTGCTTCCAATGGTGCTGCATCGGCGAGTTGGCGGCGCTTGAAGGTTCATGGCGGGGAGAGTTCCTCCCTTCTACCACCTGCGTGGGATGATGAGTCTATCGGGACTTTGAGACTATTTTTACCTTGCCCATTGTCTGCTCTTTATCAAATTACGGTATTGCTTTGCATTGTTGTAACTATATATTATAATTATGTGGTTTTGTCAGTTCTAGTCTTGGTTTGTCCTGTGTTTTCTTGTGATATCATTCTGGAGGAATGTTGTATCATTTTTTAATGCATGCATTTCTAAATGACAATAAATGAAAACTGAACTGAACTAAAAGGGCAAGATGAGCGAATACATACCAGTCCTCATAGAGGGATCGGAAGTGGAGAGAATGAACGACTTCAAGTTCCTGGGTGTCAATATCTCTGAGGATCTAACCTGGACCCAGCATACCAATTCAGCTTTAAAGAGGGCAAGACAGAGGCTACATTTCATTAGGAGTTTGAGGAGATTTGGTATGTCACCAAAAACACCCACAAATTTCAACAGATGTACTGTGGTGAGCATTCTAACTTGCTGCATTACCATCTGGTATTGGGGGTGGGGGGGGGGTGACTCCATAGGTTCGAAGTAAGCTACAGAGAGTTGTAAAATGAGTCAGTTCCATCAAGGGTACTAGCCTTCATAGTATCCAAGACATCTTCAAGGAGTGGTGCCTCAAAAAGGCGGCGTTCAACATTAAGGACCCCCATCACACAGGACATGCCCTCTTCTCATTGCTACCATCAGGAAAGAGGTACTGGAGCCTGAAGGCACACACTCAACGAATTCAGGAACAGCTTCTTCCCCTTCGTCACCCAATTTCAGAATGGAGATTGAACCTCACTTCATTTTTATTTCTATTTTTTGCACTGCTTATTTAATTTAATGAATATATATACTGTATATATATACACACACTTACTGCAATTCACAGGTTTTTTCTCTATTATTACATACGGCATTGCACTGCTGCCCGAAAATTAACAAATTTTGGGACGTATACCAGTGATATTATTAAACCTGATTCTGATTGTGCAGACAGAGGTGATTAGTTTAGTTGGTGATTTATTTACTAATTTAACTGGTTCAGCACAACATTGTGGGCTGAAGGGCGTGTTCCTGTGCTGTTCCATGTTCTACATAAGCCAGCCATTTTTCCAAGTAGACTCCATGTCAGTCTGGGATGGTAGGCTGTATAGGATACAACAGAGAATACAGAAGCCAAAAGGAGGAAGTGTAGTGGCAACTCTCCTAATCTCATCTCATAAACCTGAACATCCTTTTCAGAACTTATCCACTCCTGTTTGAATGCTACAATTGAATACATCTGCAAATTCCACCAGCAGTGCGTTGCAGATTTAAAAATAAGATATCCTGTCACTTATGGTTCTTTTGCCTGTCATTTATATTCTGTGTTCTCTAGTTCTTCACCCCCTCCACCGATGAAAACAAATCCCCTTTAACCATTCTGCCTATAGTCTTCATGACTGATTATCTTTTTCAGTTCTCCTCATATCTTCCTCTGTTGCAAGGAGAGCAACACTAGCTTCTCCATTTCTCCACAAAGTCCCTCATTCCTGGTGAATTTCTTATACACATATGTTAAATTTTGTGCTGTACTTTTCTATATTCTATGTAAATTCTATCGGAGGAGACATCAGCAAAGCCTTCACCATCAACCACGGGGTAAAACAGGGATGTGTTCTTGCTCCAACTTTGTTCACGCTACATCTTGCTGCAGTTTTGGAAATAATGGACCATAATTTGGACAAGGGTGTGTATATCAGGACTTGCTCAGATGGAAAATTGTTCAACCTGTCAAGACTCAAAGCCTCAACCAAATCAAGAGAGATACGCGTCAGAGAGCTTCTGTATGCAGACAACTCAGCCCTGGTCGCTACTGATGTTAATGTGATTTAAGAAACTGTAGACCGCTTCTCGTTTGCTGCCACTCTTTTTGGCCTAAGAATCAATGCCTCCAAAACAGAACTTCTGTACCAGCCTCCTCCTCTGTGTAGTCCCAGTGAGACCCAACCACCAGTCATATCGGTCAATGGGGTAGCGCTGAAATGCTCTGACTCTTTCACATACTTAGGAAGCGCTGTGACCAACACCAACTCATCAGATCTGGAAGGTGAGAGGAGAAATCAATCAGCTACAGAAGTCTTTGGTGCTTTGCAGAAGCGACTTCGGTCTCATCACGACATTAAAATGGCAACCAAGGTCAAAGTGTACAACACAGCTGTTTTACCATCTCTGCTTTATTCAACTGAAACGATGACATTGTATCGGAAGCACATCAAGAAATTGACCAAGACACAACACAGGTATTTATGCCAAATATTACAATCAAGTGGCAAGAGAGGGTACCAGATGTGGAGGTGCTCAAAGGTGCTGGGACAGTCAGTGTAGAATTACTCATTACAGCTTCTCAGCTGCATTGGACTGGTCATGTCACAAGAATGAGCGATGATCGTTTACCCAGAGCTGTTTTCCCTGGCGAGCTACATGAAGGAACGAGGAAGATGTGCTATAAAGATGTGCTCAAGCACCATATGAAGAACACTGACATGAATGTCAACACCTGGGAGAAAGATGCTTTGGACAGAAGAAGCTGGGACTGCATTGTCAAGAAGCCAATCCCAGCTATCGAGGAGAAAAGGCAGAAGAAATATGAAGCAGGTCATGAACACAGACATTCGGTGCTAGACCAGTCAAATCACAAATAAAACCGATGTGGGAGACAGTGCCGATCCAGTGCTGGTTTGTGGCCCCGAAACATGCCTGCAGAGACAACTCTCAGCACAGTTAACATCGAAATCGATGGACAGTCGAAGAAGTAGTAAATTCCCAATGGTCAGGGTGAGGGTTGGATTTTTAGGTGGATTTGATAATGCTTCTCTGAATCAATAGTCCAAAACTCTGGCAGTGCCAGTTCAGTAGCTTCATTCCCACACTAATATACCTATAATAAGTGGTAGCTCTGATGGGTGAAGGTGCAGTTAAGTAGACCGATTCTTGCTGAATTGCTTCAGCTGCATTCTGGATGCAATGTCCTCCAGCGTTGGTGTGACTGAACTAGTCACGATAATGGAAATTGAAGATCTCCACTGAAATAGCACTGTGTCTTTGATCAGTTACAAGACCACATCTGGAGTATTGTAGGTCACCTTGGCAGCCTAAGATGTGTACAAATCAGATGAAGACGGCAGGATGTCTATACTTTTGAGGCATTGGAACTCTTCCTCTCAGGGCAATAGAGACATTAATATAGTCTATGAGTCAGAGATAGACGAGTTCTTCATAAGCAAAATGGTAAAGGATTACCGCAAGTAGATAGCAGTGCAGAGGCTATAATAAAAGGCAAGCAGCCTCAAGGGGACAAATGGGCTTCACCAGCTCTTAATTTGTGTTTATATCCTAATTTCAATACTTCAACCAAGTGTTGTTTAACATAGTAGAGCACAGATTTTATGGGCTGAGTGAGGATAACAGTGGTAATCAGCAGATAGTTTCTTCGTCCCTGCTTGTGTTGACATTTATTATTTATTTATTTAGAGATACAGCAAGGAATGGGCCTTGCCAGCCGAGCCACCTAAAACACACAACAACCCTCGATTTAACCCTAACCTCATCACAGGAGAATTTACAATGACCAATTAACTTACTAAGCTGGGGTGTATTTGGACTCCGACACACTGAGTTATAATACTGAGCGCACGTTAATCACTACGCTATCCTGGTGCACATTGTGAGATTTCATGGAATCTGGAGCAAATGCTGAAGATTCCCAGAATTATTCTCACCAGATTATACAGCAGTCTGCCCTCTGTTGAAGTGTCTGTTCTGCTAGCAGAAAAGAATGTACCTAGAGATTGTTTTGGTGATGTCAGAAAAATATCATTCTGTGACAACATCTTTGTCTGGATGGCACTTGGTTGCCCAGATTTATCTTTATTCTGGTATGGATGTTGTCCTGTCCAAGACTGAAAGAAGCTGCAGAAGATCGTGAACACGGCGCAGCACATCACACAAACCAATCTTCTGTCCTTGAACTCACTTTACACCACACGCTGTCGGAGCAGTGCTGCCAGGATAATCAAGGACACGACCCACCCAGCCAACACACTTTTCGTCCCTCTTCCCTCCAGAAGAAAGCTCAGGAGTTTGAAGACTCGCACAGCCAGATTTGGGAACAGTTTCTTTCCAACTGTGGTAAGACTGCTGAACGGATCCTGACCCGGATCTGGGCCATACCCTCCAAATATCCAGACCTGCCTCTCAGTTTTTTTTTGCACTACCTTACTTTCCATTTTTCTATTTTCTATTTATGATTTATAATTTAAATTTATAATATTTACTGATTTTTTACTATTTTTAATATTTGTAATCCAGGGAGTGGGAAGCGCAGAATCAAATATCAGTGTGATGATTGTACGTTCTAGTATCAATTATTTGGCAACAATAAAGTATAAAGTATAACAAGATATGCATATCCAAGAACCAACCACATTACCACGGCCCAGTCTGCTGTAACAAGTGCAGTCTTCTTTGCTGCTTTATGCAGGGTGAGCAGCATTGGTGCTGGTGTTGCAAAAAGACTAAATAAACTTATCAGAAAGGCTGGATCCATCCTTGGCTACTCCTGAAAGTAGTGGAGGAGAGGTGGTCACTAAACAAACTGTTATCCATTATGGACAGTCAGGCACATCCTCTCCATGACCTACTGAATAAGCAGCAGAGCACTCTTTTGAACTAGGATCATTACAGAAAATCTTTCCTGCCAAATGCAATGGACAGCAGTTCATGTCTGTGCAACAGGAGAACACACAGAGTACACTAGTCTGTTTTATTATTTCATACATTATTATTGCACACAGGTAAATTATTGTGTATCATTATTCTGTACTCTAATATTAGTTATTATATTTATCATTATTTATTATTACTGCTAATTGCATGTTTTTAAATATTGCTGCTGTAACAAAATAATTTCCCACTCGGGATCAATAAAGTACTTATTATTATTCACAAGGCCAGTGTGTTTTCTTGCCTGAAGGACAACAGCAAACTAATTTGTTGAGTTACACAACGATCAAGTTGTTTCTGGATCGCAACTATGAAGAGTAAAATCAGATTGACCAAGGTTAAATTCTGCAGCTGCCAGGTGGATCTTGAACTTAAAACCTCTTACTGATTGTCCAGGAATCTGTGTGACCAGTCCCTTAACCTAACCAGATGCATCATCACCCACAATGATGTCAACAGAAATTCTTAAGGAGTTAACAATCACCATCAAAATGAACATTGAATTCCTCAAATTGTTCTCAACTCAGCATCATCTGTTCTGCCTGCCTGCCTACACTTCTTTATCAGCTTCAAAAATAGTGTAGGTTCTGCATTGGCTGGAAGAAAATGCTCCTCATTGTGATGTACAGCCATCTCCTTCCTGATTTAACATTCTGTCACAGTTGTTCTTGCTCAGTCAGGAATTTTGAAAGTACAGAGATTTGAGAGTGGGTAGATCTCAATTTAGAATTTAGCCTCCTCTTTGCCCCAGGACTATGTAATTGATAAGTTTCCAATGATTTTTGTAAACTGACTTTTCAGGGACTCGGGTTCAATTTTGCCACTTCTGAAAGGAGTTTGTACATTCTCACCATGACCCTGTGGTCCAAAAAGGAATGGGTTAGTAGGTTAATTGGTCACATTGGGCCACACAGGCTTCTTGTTACTACACTGTATCTCCAAATAAATAAAACAGGATAAAGCATATACTGGGATAAAGAACAGTGTTTTAATGCAATCGTGAAATAACGCAAAGCTAATTCCACAAAAAAATTGGCAAAATATTAAAAATGCATCATATGAAGCATTCTTAAAAATAAGTACAGTTTTTTTCAACAAGAGTCAAAGAGCTTTGAAGTAGTAGTTATTAAAGAGAAGTGATTGCAAGGTGATTAAGAAATTATAAATTTTTTTGAGTCCATGAAACTTATAAAGAACAGAAGAAATGAGATGAGACCTCTCATATAACACCAACTTAGAGAGAAACTATCTAGATTCAGAAGAACAAGAAGAGAATTGGTACAGTGGACTTTAGTGACGGAAGACACAGACAACAGTTGTAGTAGTTTACAGGCCTCTTTACATGAAGAATATATCTGGAGAGTAATTTAATCAAGAAATATGTAAATTTGGAAATACAAAGTACTTAACCTACTCAGAGAGTGAACAAAAGAAATTACCAAAAGAGGTTTGGAGGATGAATTCAGAGAGTTTATTTGGGACAGTTTCTGGAACAATGTCACAAAACCAGCGGGGGAGGAGGACACAGGATGTTGAGGCTTTATAAGGCATTGCTCAGACCACATCTGGAGTATTGACAGCAGTTTTGGGCCCCCTTTCTAAAGAAGATGTGCTGGCACTTGAGAGGATCCAGGAGTTCATAAAAATTATCCCAGGAATGAAATGGTTAATGGATTAACATATGAGGGGAGTTTAGTGACTTTAGGCCTGCACTCACTGGAGTTTAGAAGAATGCAGAAGTGGGATCTGATTGAAACCTATTGAATATTGAAAGGCCTAGATAGAGTTGATGTGGAAAGGATGTTTCCTATAGTTCGGGAGTGGGGCGGGGGGGTGCTGTGTCTAGGACCAAAGGCACAGCCTCAGAATAGAAGGATGTCACTTTAGAAGAGACGGAGAGGAATATCTTTAGCCAGTGATGAATCTGTGAAATTCATTGCAACAGACAGCTCTGAAGGCCAAAGCACTAGATATATTTAAAAAGGAGATTGATAGGTTCTTGGTTAGTAAGGGTGTCAAAGGTTACAGGGAGAAGTCAGGAGAATGTGTTTGAGAGGGATAATAAATTAGCCCTGATGGAACAACAGAGCAGACCCAGTGGGTCAAATGGCCTTAATTCTGATCCATGTCTTATGGTCTTAGATCCCATCTCGCATAAAAAGTTAAATAGTAATAGCACACAATTGGATCTTGTTAGAAAAGTGAACACAATGTACAGCTTGAAGAAGACATCTCCATCAAAAAACATGCTGCTCAGTTTTGAATTTATATTAACAAGTTAGCCATTAATGGTCACAGTAAAAGAAAGCCAAAGCCGCACCATGACTTCAGCACCAAAAGGGATTTTATTTCCTGACAGTAATTTGCTTCAACTATCATCCAAGTTTGAATAATGCACCAGCATTTGTCCACTGTTGACATAAAAGCAGAGTTCAGGTTGGTCTTCATTGCACCGCTCAACACTGGCAGGGTCCTGTTGGTGGATTTGGTGAAATTGGAGCAAGCGGATTTCTAATCAAGAACAACTCTGGGGAATCAGAGCTGACATATCACCGCAAACACTTAGTTTATGAATGTGTTAAAAACTTGTCCAAGCAGCGTTGCCACAAAAGGGTAATAGTGTACTCAGTACAAGCGTGCCATTAGAGCATCCCTCAAGTTTTTCATTCTTGCTTGTGGAACATACCAGACAGCCTGGTATGAATGCAGTTAAACTCTCACTGCAGCTCTTTTCGCTAAACAGTTTAAACGGCTTGTTGGTTCAACGCTCCACAACTATACTCTTCACCAAATAAATCCACAAGAGACATCATCCTCTACCACACGCTTAAAAGGCCTGGATGGAATGGACATGGAGAGAATGTTTCCTATAGAGGGGGAATCTAGGATGTTCCTTCAGAACAGGAATGAGGAATGTCTTTAACCACAGGGTGCTGAACCTATGGAATTTACTGCCACAGGCTAAGTCACTGGGGATATTTAAAGTGGAAGTTAATAGATCCTTGATTAGTAAAGGCATCAAAGGTTACAGGGAGAAGGCAAGAGAATGAGGTTGGGAGGGATAATAAATCAGCCAAGGTGGAATGGCGGTCAAATGGCCTACTTCTACTCCAGAGGTCCCCAACCCTTTTTTATGCCATGGACCAATACCATTAAGTACTCTGTTCTACTCCTATGTCATAAGGTCTTACGTTTATTTTAAATGAGCTATAGTTGCTGTGAGGGAATTCTGCAGCAGCTGATTCTGGATTTTAAATTTCACATGCGACACACTACGTAGAGATTTCAAACTCCAACCACTGAGGGGTGTGGCCATCGGTTGGGCGCTGTTTACCGTTGAACGGTACTGGGTGGGCGGGGCCAGGCAATTGAGACGTCAGCGTTTAACCGACAAAAATAAACAGACGCTGCCGATATCCCGTACTGATATGGTGAGTGTGTGAGGGAAGTTTTGACCAGTCCTGCTGCTCACATACGCATCTTAATGGTAGAGTAGATGCCCATCAGCCCCGATCCCAGAGGAAGGGCTTCACCCCACTAAGACATGGCGGGCAAACAGTTGGAGAGGCTCCACAAAGGCCTTGAGGAGGAGAAGCAGTGCCTGAAGGACCAAAAAGCCCACCGCAAGAACCTCAAAGACCGCTTCGCGAAGGACATCAACAGCACTGTCCTCTACCTTAAGTGCCTCATCGAGGAGCTGCTGGTCGAGCTCAGCAACAGCGAGGACGAACTCAACCGCTCCGAGGCCATCTTCCAGAAGGCGAGGAGCAGCAGCAGGAGCTCGAGGCAGACAAGGTAAAATGCAGGAAAAGATTGAAAAAAGAAATTCAATTAAGAAAGGAAGCTTAAAAAGATTATAAAGATTTAATTAAGAAAACTGATGCAGTGGATAAACTTCAACGTAAGGTCATGCTTATAGAAATACAGTTATCTCAGTTAGAAGGCACATGTCATCATGTTCACATTTATTGCCAGAAGAAGGTCCAGCTTGAGCAAAAGATTGCCACTTGCGTAAATTTATCGAGTCAAGGGGAACAGAAAGCAAGGGACTACTCATCTCAGCCAGCAGTAACTAAAAAAGAGGCAAGAGATACGAATGACACATGTCTAGCGTCTTCAACTGAAGAATGTGAGGAAAATGAAGATTTGAGTGCCCTTGATCAAGACTAAAGCTGGTCTGTTGCAAACAAAATGACTGCAGATCTGAGTTCCATATACTCAACATTCTCACCGAAGAGATCGAAATCTTAAACACATCACGAAGATATTGACATGTTCCACTTTTACATTATTTCAGTAAATGTGTATGAAAGATCACTAATTCTGCTTGTTTCACACGTGGATTATCTTGGAAATAGAATTTAAAAGTGCAAAAAAAAAATCAAACCACTGGTTATGTTGGCAACTGGATAAAGTACAATTTTACTCCAGCAACGAATAAATATTGCTAACTTTAATTTGGATGTGTACATTTTGATTAAGTTGTACATATACTAAAAATTTGTTAATTTTTACATTTGAATAACCAAAATGAACTAATTCCAAACAATAATGAAAACAACAAAAATTCTAGTTGAGTATAACTAGGAAGTGCAAGGTTACTCAGTGCTGAAAGAATAGAACAAAACACGTTCTTTTAAATAACAGGAAACCAATAAATGCCGATGCACAAAGGGAACTCGGTAAAGACAAAGAAGAAACAAGAAATATTGTAAGCAATTAGGGTAGGAAATGGTAGATTGGTCTTTCTTGCCAGTAGAATGGCATATGAAAGCATGAAGTCCTGTTGAGACATCATTTGGAATAGTGTGCACCATTTTGGTTGCTGTAGCTCTAATATATTGGGCTTGATATCAGTGCAGGATAGTATCACCACACTGATTCCCGAAAGTAGCATGTAAATAGGCCATTCGGCCCAACGCATTCACATTGACCAGAATTCACTTCCTTGTTAACCTCACAGCACTTGATTCATAGACCCCTATGCTTAAATGATTAAGTGCTTATTTAGATATTTCTTAAATATTGTCAGTGGCCCAGCTTGAACCACTGCATATTCCAGGTACTTATTACACACTGGGATCCCCTCTAAATCTCTTCTTCCCTTCTCTAAATCTATGTCCTCTGTTTGTATCTACCTTTGATAGGGGGGAGGAGGGGGAATTCCTGCAGTCTACCCTATATAATAATTTTATACATCTCAATTGTGTCTCCTTTTAACCTCCTCCACTACGGAGAACAGACCTAGCTCCCCCAGCCTCTCATCTGAACCCCCTCCAGCTTCCCATATCCTTCCTATATCTTGCTGACCGGAAATGCATGCAGTACTCCAGCTTGGGTTTCACCAAGGTTTTATAAAATTGGAGATAAACCTTCCCATTTCTGTATTTGATGTCCCCAACTAATGAAGGCTAGTATCTCATGCCTTCCTAACCACATAATCACTCTCTATTCCGAGGTTTAAGAATCTATGGATTCCATAGTCCCTCTGTTCCTCAATACTCCATAATATATTCATGGTGCCTGTTCTAGCCTCATTAATACTCCTGAAATGCATCACGTCACATCTGTCTGGATAAATTGCATCTGCCATTTTTCAGCCCATTTTACCACACATTAACCTCCCTGCAGCCTAAGGCTACCTTGCACACTACTGACAACTATTGTCAAATCTGTGAATTTGCTGATCTCACCTTCAATGTCAAGATCATTCACATATACTAGCATCAGTCATTGTGCTACATCTCTAGACATGGATATTCAACTGCAGAAACAACCCTCTATCATGACCATTTCTCCTATTGTCAAACCAGTTTTAGATCGAGTTTGAAAACGCAAACACGAGGAATTCTGCAGATGCTGGAAATTCAAGCAACACACATCAAAGTTGCTGGTGAACGCAGCAGGCCAGGCAGCATCTCTAGGAGGAGGTACAGTCGACGTTAGTCCTGACGAAGGGTCTGGGCCTGAAACGTCAACTGTACCTCTTCCTAGAGATGTTGCCTGGCCTGCTGCGTTCACCAGCAACTTTGATGTGTGTTGCTTAGATCTAGTTTGCCAGCTTGCCCTGGTTGCTAGACGTCCAACATTTTGAACCAGCCTCCCATGTGAGACTTTGTGAAAGATCATGCCCAGAAATCCAGTGCCTAACCTTCATCAATACACTATTACCACTTGTCCTAAAAAAGGTTCTATAAGATGGGCCTCTGCTTACTGGAGCTTAGTAAAATTAGGGGTTGGTTCACAGAGACAGCATTGAGATGAATTGTCACAGAAAATGCCAAGAACGTTTCTTCCAGTTGTGGAGTTCAGAATGTGGGGTACAAAGTCACTAGAGTAGAGTTGCTATTTAGGAATGAGAGGAGGAGAATTTTTTGGAAATCTTAATCTAAACTGTTGTGATTGTTCAATATTCAAGCCAGAAAAACAAAAGATTTTTGGACACTGAGTTTTTGAGCCACGTAGCCTAATTTGGACGTTGTTTTGTATTAATTGTAATTATGTATTAACTATAGAGCATTATGATCCTCCAATAATTCAGAAAACTTATTTACTGTTGGCAATCAAATTCCAGGAAAAGATAACAGAATTTAAAATTTCAGTTGCTTAGTCATCTGCTCTGTGTAGAATTTTGTTCAAACTCTCAATGGTTGATTTCCAATCAAGATACAATTGCTACTTAATGGAGCCAATAACAACTCTCACTGAGTCACTTAACTACACATGTTCATACCTAAAAGAATCAAAGCCAATGTATCGAAGTGTGATCAGTGCTCACTGAAATGTGGAATACATTCAGGGTTTTGTATTTTATTTAAGCCATAGCTTAATGCCATAAATCACAAAAGGGGAATCCAAGTAGTACTGACAGGTATGAACAATGGGAACACAAGCATTCCAAAGGACGCAGGGGACGATTTTCAGGAACATGATCAAGTGTTATCTCTTGAGAAATGTTTCACATCCAATAAGGAAGGTTTAAAAAAATCATGTCCTGGGCAATGAGGTGGGGAAAGGGTAATTATTGTAGGGAAGATAATCAGAGCAGAATAGTTTGTTACAATCAATGAGAGGAGAGAGAGTTTGGCCAAGGGGAAATGGAAACAAATGTTAGCAGGTAAAATTGTAAGAGGACAGTAGAATACCTTTAAGGGAAAATGTCTTTAGTGCAGAGTAAGAACATCTTCACAAGGAGCAAGGAAGTGGATAAGAAATAGAAAATACAAAACTAAATGTGGATAATTCAATGGTGAAGCAGACTCAATGCAAGAAAGGTAAGAGCAGACTGAAAAGAGAAATATCAATCAGAATAGAATGACAATCAACATTGAAGGGAAATCACGTCCCTTATAGATAGGTGAATGATAATTGGGTAGAATTAGAGGGTAGGGACTAATTTAAGGGTGAAGATAGGAATTATGAAAAAGAAGTGCAGAGCAAATTTAAAACATT
This sequence comes from Mobula birostris, assembly GCF_030028105.1. Classification (NCBI taxonomy): domain Eukaryota; kingdom Metazoa; phylum Chordata; class Chondrichthyes; order Myliobatiformes; family Myliobatidae; genus Mobula; species Mobula birostris. The sequence goes on from NC_092384.1 coordinate 18,876,822, forward strand.
TAATTTGCCTTTAAAAGGAAGAAAGGAAGATGGTGCTGATATCCAAGTAGAGGGAATGTTGTGGAAATGGTATGTAATGTGCTGCAAGGATTCACTGCTAATGTAATAGCTTCTCTGTAATGTTCACTGCTGAGGTAACAGTTTCTCTGTAGCAGCAATGTTTGGGTTATGGCTGGAGATAACAGGACAATGGTATGCATGTTAGTCTATCAGAGATTGTTGCTCTGTCTTGTGAATCTGGAAGGATGTTTATCACGGTCTTTTGTCGAGGAGAGATGAAGAGGGAAGCTGCGAGTGGAGAGAGCTGGTAGACCACCAGACGGAGTAGACTCCCACATGCACTGAGTGAGCTCTAACGTACACTTTTGACTTTTCCTTGTACTAGGCCCTTTTTTTATTTTCATTACTAACCCTATATTCAGATTAAGATTCATAAAGTTCAATCACTTAATTGCATATGGTATACTGTCTGATACTTTGCATTGTGGGTTTGTAAGTGGGCAGTACATTACATAGCATCCACACAAACTTGATTCCTCAGTTTGGCGGGGCCAAAGGCTGCTTTCCTCTAGATGAACACGAGCTGGGCAAGCTTGAGGGTTACAGGTGGATGACATGAAAAGTAAAGATTGGCTGGTCCAGATGGATACTCCCAAAGTGGGGAGAACTTTGCACATCTTGCTATAATCTTCTAATCCTCACTGGGTCCCAGAGAATAGGCAATCATGACACTTATGTTTAGAACAATTGCACGGTCAAGTGGAAACTTAATGAAAATAAATTGGGCATAAAGTAGATGCTTTATGAAAAGGGGTGTTGAATGGACCAGTTAAGCAAACTGTTTAACCTAATTTGATATTTAGAGTAGGAAATAGAGATGGTTAAAGTGAATAATCTAAGTTGATCAGTATGGATTTTCATAGAGTATTTGCCAAGATCTCACATAAAAGTTTAGCTGACAAAATTCAGATGCACACAATAATGGATTCAGAGGGTGCATGATGAAATAACATGCTTAAGAACAAGGTTAACAGACATGGCAAACAGTTGCAATGCAGGTTGTTAGATGAAAAAGCAAGGCATTGTCCAGGGGCCAGTGCTATGTCCACTGTTTCACAATTATACATCATAGACTAGAAAATGGATGTGCACAATAAAATTTTAAATTTTAGATGTCTTGGAGGTATGGCAAACATTGAAGGCAGCAGCAATAGGCTGCAATAGGGCACAGGCTGGCAAAACAGGCAGACATGTGACAGATGTAATTTAATAGAGATGTGAAATGATACACTTTGGCAGAGACACAATCAATTATAAAAGGTGTTCAGGAACAGAGGGACATGCCTGGTGCATACATAAATCTTCCAAAGTTACAGAATATGTTGATGGAATTCTCAGTGAAGCATAAATAAAAGGCACAGGTAGAAAAACACTGTTTACTTTGACCCTTTATAAAACATTGGAACTCAATAGGGACGAAGCAACCAGTTCTGACCACATCACTAAAGTCAGAATCTTGGGTCTTAGAAAGGACACTGAAGGACTCAGGGGCAGAGTTTGGAAAGGTGCAAATATAATAGGGCAACACACACAAAATGCTGGTGAACGCAGCAGGCCAGGCAGCATCTATGGGAAGAAGTACAGTCGATGTTTCGGGCCGAGACCCTTCAACTTCCCTAATATTGAACGGCACATCCTCAGTTCAGAAGGTATAGATGGGGTGTAATTTGTTAAGCGTGTCCAGGAAGAATTCCTGATAGTAGACAGGCCAGCTAGAGAAGAGGCCATACTGGATCTGGTACAAGGCAATATACCTGGTCAGGTAACAGATCTCTTGGTGGGTATGCACTTTGGAGTCAACTGCCTGACCTTTAACATAGCCTTGGAGAAGCATAGGAGTAGATGATATTGAAAAAAGAATTTAATTGGGGGAAGGGCAAATTATGATGTTATTGGACATGAACTTGGAACCATTGATTGGGAACAGATGTACTCATTGCACACAATGGGAATATAAGGGTTATTTAGGGAGCAAGCGTGGAGTTCTGGATAGGTTTGTCCCACTGAGACAGGGAAAAGATGGACGGTGAGGGAACCATGGATGACAAAAGATGTGGTACATACGGTCAAGAGGAAGAAAGAAGCATACTGAAGGCTGTGGAAACAGACTCAGACCTGACTCATAAGGGTTACAAGGTAGCCAGGAAGGAGCTTAAGAATGGAGAACAAGAAAAGGTCATGAGAAGACCTTGGCGAGTAGGATTAAGGAAAACCCCAAAGCGCTCTTCACATACATGTAGAACAAGAGGATGGTTAGATTAAGGGCAGCACCAAACAGGCATAAGTTTATTGTCATCTGACTGTACATCTAAACAACATTCCTGCAGACCATGGTGTATCCACAATACATATATCAAACACAGTACAAAACAAAATATTACATAGAAACAAAGAAACATAGAAAACATACAGCACAATATAGGCCCTTCAGCCCACAAAGCTGTGCCGAACGTGTCCCTACTTTAGAACTACCTAGGCTTTACCCAGAGCCCTCTATTCTTCTAAGCTCCTTGTAGCCATCCAGGTGTCTCTAAAAAGACCCTATCGTTTCTGGCTCCAGCAGCCCATTCCACGCACTCACTGCTCTCTGCGTAAAAAACTTACCCTCACATCTCCAAATTTATTAGCACAATTAATAAAATTCAACTCAAAGTGAGCAGCACAGGTGAATGGTAAACAGTTCTCTGTCCTAGTGACAGGGTATTTATTAGTTGCACAGCTTGGAGGAAGAAACTGTAACACAGTCTGGCAGTCCTAGTCCTGGTGTTCCTGTACCTCCTTTCTGATGTTAGTTGGTCAAAGTGATTGTGCGAAGAGGGTTACAGATCCTCAACAATGCTTTGGGCCCTTTGTATACAAAGAGGAAATAATGCCTGGAGTCAGAAGAGGTGGGGGAGGTAGTTAATGAATACTTTGCTTCAGTGTTCATCAGTGACAGAGACCTTGACAAAAGTGAGGTCAGCATAGAATATGCAGATATGTTGGAATAAGTCAACGTTAAGAGGATGTGCTAGAACTTTTGAAAAACATTAGTATAAATTCTGAAGCTGGACAGAATTCATAGGAGGTTACCTCAGGAAGTAAAGGAAGAGATTGCGGTGTCTTAGGTGATGATCTTTCTGTCTCACTGGCTACAGAAACCTTGCCAGAGAATTGGACAGTGACAAATGCTATTCCTTTGTACAAGAAAAGTAATAGGGATAATCCAGACAATTATAGACCTGCGAGTCTTAAATCAGTATTGGGCAAACCACTGAAGTAGGTTTTTGTGGGTTGTCTTATCATGAACTGTTTAATTGTCCACCAATATTAATAGTTCAGTTAATTTTTTTTTGTAGCAGCATGAAGCCCTCGCCTTCAGCACATTGGCAGATCAGGTGGGGTCTGATGTTACATTTACCAGGTGGAGTCTGTTACTGCCTTCGAGGCATTTATGGTTGTGCGCTGTGGTAATACTGAGCCATTCCTGATTGTGGCGAATGGAGTCTGCAGTAGCTCTCCACATTTACGCCATAGCCTTCAGATGTCTGAAAGACAGTCTTTACAAGACTTGATATGATTTTACCATGCTTGAATCCAATATCTAGGTCAACGTCATATGCTCTTCAAAGTTTGTCTTATCTTACTTGGACAAGACAGTTTAATACAACCAAGTGACTCAGGGGGGCCAAGTTAAGAGTTATCCATACTCTGGGTCTAAAGTCATACAGAGGTCAGATTCGTTAGGACAGCTCATCTCCTTCCCTGAAGGTATTTGTGAACCAGATGGAGTTTGGGCAACAACAGTTTGAGGAGTTTCAGGTCACATTTACTGACCCATGCAGTTATTTAAATACTGAACTTTAATGTCTTGGTTACTGTAGTGGGATTTGACATTGGTTCTTGATGCAATTAGTTCCAGTATTCACATCTGTAATCTGTGAATTTATCCTCAATGTCATGGTTCTTTTGAATATTTTACACAATGAGGCCAAGATTGTTTTTCAGTCTGTGCAGCTACTCGTTTTTCAAGTCATCCCATGTGCAAACTGCCCATCAACTAATTATTTGTTCTTTAGCTAATTATGAAATGAGAGTCAGAAGGAAACTTCAGTGCTGTATTTATCCCAAAATTAATGGCTACCAAGAATAGCTGGTCAGAACAACTATTAAGGATGTTAATTTAATTAAGATCCATATCTGTAGCATGACCAACCCAATTCATAGTCCAGGCAAGGCTGAAATGTTGAGTTGAATTAAATGTTACTTAAATTTGTGTAAAGAATAAACTAACTTGTCAATAATCTGCTTCCTACTCTGCATCACTCCCTTTCATCACTGATTGTAAATTCTTGGCTGTTTGGAGAGCTTCCTCTTGCCAACCTGGAATTCTTGGGTAATATCTTCAGAAAATCCAAATTATTACTTAGCTCCTTACTCTCATGTTGTGAAGATGATTAGCAGATTCATAATGCAAGAAAGAAATACTCATTACCAAATATTTTCTCTTCTCCAAGGGAGTCGGCTTCCAGAGTCAAACTCTATGATTCCAAAGGATCTAATAGTTCATTCCAATCTTATTATCCTCAGAACATAGAGGTACAGGCCCACTGGCCCACCTTTTAACCTACTCCACAACCTAACCCTTCCCTTCGACATAGCTCCTGCATTTTTTTTGTTCATGCATGTGACCATTCTAAGTGTTTTTTCAAAAATGTCTCTAATGTATCTGCCTCCATCACAACCTCAGCCAATGTATTCTACACACCACCAGTGTGTAAAAGCAAATCCGACCTTTGACAAGCCCCTAAACTTTCCTCCAAACACTTTATGCCCCCTCATATTAGCCATTTCTGCTCTTGAGAAATGGAGCTGGCTGTCCACTCTACCTATGCCTCTTATCATCTTGTACAGCTCTATCAAGTCTCCTCTCATCCAGTCAAGATGAACTGCAGTCACCATCAAGGGTGTGGCTCAGACTTTGTGTTTTTTTTTGTATAGACTTTGTAGGGATGGTTTAGGGGACAGTGAGTATAGAGTCCTGTCATCAGCTAGTCTGGGGGGAAACAAAGATCGAAGTCCAGAGGTCAATCAGATGTCTGGAAGTCAAAGCCTGAGGGTCGAAGCTGGGGGGGGGAGAGAGAAGAGAGAGAGAGAGAGAGAGAGAGAGACAGAGACTGAGTGAGAGAGTGAGTGAGAGTGAGATAGTGAGAGTGAGTGAGAGAGTGAGTGAGAGAATGAGTGAGAGTATGTAGGAAGAGAGGGTTTTCTTTTGCTGCTTGCTGTGCTCTGTGTTGTTGTGCCAAGCACTGTGGGCATGCTATGTTGGTACCAGAATGTGTGGCCATACTTGTGAGCTGCCCCAACACATCATTAGGTTGCATTGGTTAACACAAATAACACATTTCACTGCATGTTTCGATGTACATTAATCAATCTACTAATCTTTACTTCTCTCCAAAGAGAAAAGCCTTAGCTCTCTAATCTTCTGTTAATACTCCTGTAGCCAGTGATCATCACTAAAAGCTCAGCAATCTTTTTCCTTGCTTCCTGCAATAACCTGGGGTATATCCCATCCGGCCCCAGGCACTGACCTCACTTAATATCTTTTAGAAGTTCCAGCACAGGAAATTATGGTCACTGTCCCCAAAATGCATACCAAGGCATGTCATCTAACCAGGTCCATTGCCTACTATCAGATGCAGGATGGCCTCTCCTCTAGCGAGCCTGTCCACATATTGTATCAGCAATCCTTCCTAGTCATACCTAACAAATTCTGCCCCATCCAAACGCTTTGTACTAAGGTTACTATTACTACAATTACTATTAGGAAAGTTGAAGTCACCCATGACAACCCTGTGATTTTTGCCAAGCTCTGCCTCCTGAGCGGCTCCTCAGTGTCCCTATTATTATTGGCAGGCCGGGGGGGTGTGTGTGGTCTATAGAATACACCCAAGGGAGTGATTGCTCCCTTCGTGTTTCTGACTTCCACCCACACTGACTTACTAGACATCCCTCCGTGAAGTTCCCACTTTTTGCAGCTGTGACACTGTCCATAATTAATAATGTAACCCCCCCGTGTCTATTTTATCTCACACACTGTCCCTTTTGAAACATCTAAACCTAGAACATCTGGCAAACATTAGTGGCATTCTTAAAGCCAATTCTCTTTAGTGGCAACAACGTCGTAGTTTCATGTACCGACCCATGATCAAAGTTCATCACCCTTGCTCCTGATACTTCCTGAATTAAAAATAGACGCATTTCAACCCACCCAACTGACTTCAATTATGCCTTATCCAGTGTGTGTCCTTCCTTACAGTCTCTCTACAAGTTGTATCTACCTTTACGCCAAGTGCCCATCACTCGGGCCCGCACCCTCTGACCCATCACTTGGGTCCCTATCCTCTGCCAAACAGTTCTAACAAGCCTGCCCATGAGGATATTGGTTCCCCTCGAGCTCAAGTGTAACCCGTCCCTTTTGTACAGGTCATACCTTCCCCAGAAGAAATTCCATGATCTACAAATCTGAAACCCCGCCCTCTGCAAAACTTCCAAAATCACACACTGAACTGCCAGATCATCCTGTTCCTACCCCTGCTGGTCCGTGGCACAGGCAGAAAATTCAGAGATTACTACACTTCCGCTCCGGCTTTTCAGCATCCAATCTAACTCCTTATATTCTCTTCAGGACCTCATTCCCTTTTCTTCCCATGTCATTGATACCAAGACCTCTGTCTGCTTATCGTCCCTCTTAAGAAGCTGTGAACCTGACCTGAGATGTCACTGACCCTGGCACTTGGGAGGCAATATCCCATCCGAGTCTCTTTCACATCCACAGAGTCCCCTGGTGCTCCCCTAACTAGTGAACTCCTTACCACCACCAATCTCCCCTTCTGCCTCTTCCTGTCCGAGCCACAGTCAGACTCAGTGCCAGAGACCCGACTGCTGCAATGGAAGGTTGTTACCCCCACTAACAGTATCCAAAGTGTTATTGTGGGGGGAGAGAACCGAGGGGCTCTGCACTGGCTATTCCCTTTCCCGACAAGCAGCCAGCTATCTGCATCCAGCAACTTAAGTGTGACTACCTCCCTACAGTTCCTATCACCTTCACATTCTCCCAAATAGACAGCAAAAGAGAAAAGGCTTATTGAATGTCAATTACCTCAGCCCTAGGGCACTGCTGCAGAAATTGCTCAAGTGATCAAGGCTGAAGTGTCTTCAAATGGGTAATAAAATGAGCCTTTTTCCATCAGTCGGTCAGTGAAGTAATGTGCTGATTGCACTGCTCCAGTTGAAAATCCTCAGTTAAGACCCTAAGACATAGGGGCAGAATTAAGCCATTCAGCCCATCAAGTCTGCTCTGCCATTTCATCATGGCTGATCCATTTCTCTCTCAACCTCATTCTTCTGCTATCTCCCCATATCCTTTCATACCCTGACTAATCAAAAACCTATCAACCACAGACTTAAATCCATCCAGTGACCTGGCCTCCACAGTCACCTATGGCAATGAATTCCACAGATTCAGCACCCTCTCACTAAAGAAATTCACCTCATCTCTGATCTAAATAAATGTCCCTCTATTTTGAGGCTATGCCCTCTGTTCCTAGGCACCCCTCACAAAAGGAAACATCCTCTCCATATCCACTCTATCTAGGCCTTTCAACATTCAATAGGTTTCGTTAAGATCCCCCCTCATTCCTCTAAACTGCAGCAAGTCCAGGCCCAGAGCCTTCAATCACTGCTCATATGATAACCCTTTCATTCCCAGAATCATTCTCCTGAACTTGTTCTGAACCCTCTCCAATGTCAGCACATCCTTTCTTCAATAATGGGCCCAAAACTGCTCACAATGCTCCAAGTGAGCCCTCACCAGTGCTTATAAAGTCTCAACATTACATCCTTGCTTTTATATTCTAGTCCTCCTGAAATGAATGCCAACATTGTGAGGAGAAGATGGTGGCACGACAGAAAGCCAACGCGGCCACTTCGGTGGTGATGTCTGTTATTTGTCAAGTAGGGGACCGTGCACAATTCTGATTTGATGGAGACAGACGTGACAGCACGGAGGAACATCTGGAGAAACTTCTGAAATGCCCGCTTCGCTGCTGCTGTTACTGTGTGGTCCGGAATCTCCAGAGAAGGCCCCGAATCCTCAGCTTTGCTTGTTTCGGCAGCCAGGCAAGGTCGAAGGCGCTCGGCAGAGGATGGCGCTTGGGAGGCTGTATCGGAGGGGCTGGTCAGAGGCTCAAAGTTTTCGGACAGACGGACTCAGTATCGGCTGTGGTCAGGTGCTTCCAATGCATTGGCAGTTGTCGGTGCCTGGAGGTTTACGGCAGGGAGTTTCTCCCTTTGCCACCTGCTATCGGGGACTCGGGAGTCGATCGACTCAGGACTTTGAGACTTTTTTTTTTTTACCATGCTCATGGTTTGTTCTTCATCAAATTACGGTATTGCTTTGCACTGCTGTAACTACATGTTATAATTATGTGGTTCTGTCAGTGTTAGTCTTTGGTTTGTCCTGTTTTTCTGTGATATCACTCTGTATCATTTCTTAATGCATGCATGCATTTCTAAATGACAATAAATGAGGACTGAGTGTTCTCATAAACTAATCTAATATTGCATTAGCTTTCCTCACCCGATTCAACCTGCACATTAACCTTCAGGGAATCTTACACGAAGCCTCCCAAATCACTTTGCACCTCAGATTTTTGTATTTTCTCTCCATTTAGAAAAGATAGTCTGCCCTTTCATTTCTTCAAGCAAAGTGCATGGCCGTGCACTTCCTGACACTATTCCATTTGCCACTTCTTTGCACATTCTCCTAACCCATCTAAGTCCTTCTGCAGCCTCTCTGCTTCTTCAACACTACCTGCCCCTCAACCTACCTTCATATCGTCCATAAACATGGCCACAAAGCCATCAATTTCGTCACCCAAATACAATGAAAAAAGAATCAGTCCCAACACAGACCCTTGTGGAACATCACTGGTCACCGGCAGCCAATCTGAAAAGGATCCTTTTATTCCCACTCTTTGTCTCCAATCAATCAGTCAATGCTCTATCCATGGCAGTACCTTTCCTGTATTACCCTGGGCTCTTAACTTGTTTAGCAACCTCATGCACGGCACCTTCTGAAAATCCAAATACACAGCTTGGACGCTATGAACTCCTCTGACCATGGAATCTCCTGTCTCCACTGCATTCCTCCTTTGCCTCCTTTCTTTTGAGCCACAGTGCTAGAGAGCCTTCACTACAGCCCGGCCCCAGTAGGTAATCCCCTTCAACAGTATCCAAAATGGTATTCTTGTAATTGAGGAGAACGGCCACAGGTACTCTGTACTGGATACTTATTTCCCTTCCCACCCCTGACAGTTAACTATTCAACTACCTCCTGCAACCGAGGGAGTGACTACCTCCCTGTAGCTCTTATCTATCTCCTCAGTTTCCCTACCAGCCGTAGGTTGAGTTGCAGCTCCAGTTCTTTAACAAGTACTCTGAGGAACTGCAACTTAGTGCACCTGATGCAGATGCGATTATCAGGGAGACTGGAGGATTCCCACGTACAGATCAAAACACAGTCCCTAGAGCCATTCTTACTGCCCGAACTATACACTTACAGATGAAGAATCAGCAAGAAAAAGCTCACCAGATACTTACTTCACCTATGCCTGTTATTGCCCAAGCTTGTTAAGCCAAAACCAAAAGTCTTCCCACTCTAACACCACCCCACTCTCAAAATGGCCGCTCTAACAATTATTTATTTACTGAGATACAGCCAAGTCGCCCAGCAATCTTCCAATTTAATCCTTGCCTAATCATGGGACGATTTACAATGATCAATTAACCTACCAACCAGAGCATCTTTAGACAGTGGGAGGATACCGCAGCACCCGGAGTAAAACTATGTGGTCACAGGGAGAATGTTCAAACTACTTACCAGCGCAGTGGGAATTGAACCAGGGCTGCTTTTACTGGAAAGCATATTGCTAACCACTATGCTACCATGCCACCCACTTAAGCAGCTTATGCCTGCATACAGCAAAATCTTTTGATATATTTGGGCATATGAAAGTAGCAATTAACATTCTTGTCATGCAAGGACAAGCTAATGACAATCTTAACAAGGAAACAGCTCAGCATTTATCTTCATCATTCAACAGCATTACTATCATTGAGCTCCTCCAACCAGCAACTTGGACTGGTCATGCAAAAGAGGTCAGGGGATGGGTTTCCCTTGGCAACTAACTGTGTTCCTGACACCACCATTATCAACAAAGCAAAACGCAAACTTTAACTGAGTTTTATTAACCGACTTTCCAAAGGCTTAATCATGTTTTCCCACCAAAGTTAGATTGGCCTGCAGTTCCCAACTCTGCTTTTTCTCGCCAATCAAATAGAATCCTAGTGGAGGGGAGGAGCTAAAGATAGCGCCAGAGGTTTTTTGGAGATGCAGGCGACTTCGTCCAGTTTGTCTGCAAACTGTGCAGAGCAAGCTTCACTGGACGATGCGGATTATAATGTGTCAGTACAGTGTCTGACATCACCATTCCCTTTACATTTCAGAAAGCCGCCTCACACTGCTTCAACCATTGCCATCTCTTCCCAATCTATAGTAATGAGTTCAAGGGGTGGTAACAGCTGTCAGTTTTGGCAGGAACCTGTTAAAGTAATTGACAAATCCTAAAAAAGACTGCAACTATGACACATCCTTTGGCCTTGAGGCATCCACTACTGCTTGAATTTTCTCTGCACACTTGTGTAATTCTTGAGCATCAATGGTGTGACCACAGTAAGTGATGCTTGCTTGAGTCCATAATCTTCTAATATTTTTAACACTGTCTTCAGATTTTGTCGCTGTTCCTTGTCATCCTTACTGGTAATAATGATGTCATCCAGCCTTGCAGCACCTGGTCTATAGCTCTCTGCCCAAGTGCAGGTGCAGATGCGAATAGCGATAAAGCCCTGATCTACTTTCAGTACCGAGTTGACAGTGACCTTAAATTCCTCATACGTCCTGACAGAGTATTCTTCTTGGTTACTGGAACCACTGGTTCCATTCAACCTTGGAAAGAATTCCTTCAGCCCCCATGCAATCAAGCTCACTGGCTCTTTATCACAGGTGCTATAAGGAACCGTACAGGCTTTGAAAAATTGAATGCAGCATTTTCATTTAATACTATTTTACCCTTGATATGTTTATTTTCCAAAGCCATCCATGAAAATTTGTGGTATCATCAGGTACCTTTCTTAATTTGCTGTCAGTTGACTCTATTCCAGGGAATGTGTCATGCAATGGTGGATGAATCTGAAATCAAGTTGTGATTGGCTGAGACAACTACATCCCCACAATGGTGGCCCTCCTATTTTTACCACATACAAGCCCAATATGGCTCGTTGATTGTTGTATCTCATTGTTACAAATGTCATTCCCAAAGGAATTATCTTCAAAACAGTAACACACATAAAAGTTGCTGGTGAACGCAGTAGGCCAGGCAGCATCTCTAGGAAGAGGTACAGTCGACGTTTCAGGCCGAGGCCCTTCGCCAGGACTAACTGAAGGAAGAGTGAGTAAGGGATTTGAAAGTTGGAGGGGGAGGGGGAGATCCAAAATGATAGGAGAAGACAGGAGGGGGAGGGATGGAGCCAAGAGCTGGACAGGTGATTGGCAAAAGGGGATAGGAGAGGATCATGGGACAGGAGGTCCGGGAAGATGGGGGGGGGGGGGGGACCCAGAGGATGGGCAAGAGGTATATTCAGAGGGACAGAGGGAGAAAAAGGAGAGTGAGAGAAAGAATGTGTGCATATAAATAAGTAACAGATGGGGTACGAGGGGGAGGTGGGGCCTAGCGGAAGTTAGAGAAGTCGATGTTCATGCCATCAGGTTGGAGGCTACCCAGACGGAATATAAGGTGTTGTTCCTCCAACCTGAGTGTGGCTTCATCTTTACAGTAGAGGAGGCCGTGGATAGACATGCCAGAATGGGAATGGGATGTGGAATTAAAATGTGTGGCCACTGGGAGATCCTGCTTTCTCTGGCGGACAGAGCGTAGATGTTCAGCAAAGCGGTCTCCCAGTCTGCGTCGGGTCTCGCCAATATATAAAAGGCCACATCGGGAGCACCGGACGCAGTATATCACGCCAGTCGACTCACAGGTGAAGTGCCGCCTCAGCTGGAAGGACTGTTTGGGGCCCTGAATGGTGGTAAGGGAGGAAGTGTAAGGGCATGTGTAGCACTTGTTCCGCTTACACGGATAAGTGCCAGGAGGGAGATCAATGGGGAGGGAAAATGGACAAGGGAATTGTGTAGGGAGCGATCCCTGCGGAATGCAGAGAGAGGGGGGGAGGGAAAGATGTGCTTAGTGGTGGGATCCCGTTGGAGGTGGCGGAAGTTACGGAGAATAATATGTTGGACCCGGAGGCTGGTGGGGTGGTAGGTGAGGACGAGGGGAACCCTATTCCTAGTGGGGTGGCGGGAGGATGGAATGAGAGCAGATGTACATGAAATGGGGGAGATGCGTTTAAGAGCAGAGTTGATAGTGGAGGAAGGGAAGCCCCTTTCTTTAAAAAATGAAGAGATCTCCCTCGTCCTAGAATGAAAAGCCTCATCCTGAGAGCAGATGCGGCGGAGACGGAGGAATTGCGAGAAGGGGATGGCGTTTTTGCAAGAGACAGGGTGAGAAGAGGAATAGTCCAGATAGCTGTGAGAGTAAGTAAGCTTATAGTAGACATCAGTGGATAAGCTGTCTCCAGAGACAGAAAGATCTAGAAAGGGGAGGGAGGTGTCGGAAATGGACCAGGTAAACTTGAGGGCAGGGTGAAAGCTGGAGGCAAAGTTAATAAAGTCAATGAGTTCTGCATGCGTGCAGGAAGCTGATCCTCTCGTATCCCCTTTTGCCTATCACCTGTCCAGCTCTTGGCTCTATCCCTCCCCCTCCTGTCTTCTCCTATCATTTTGGATCTCCCCCTCCCCCTCCAACTTTCAAATCCCTTACTCACTCTTCCTTCAGTTAGTCCTGACAAAGGGTCTCGGCCTGAAACGTCGACTGCATCTCTTCCTAGAGATGCTGCCTGGCCTGCTGCGTTCACCAGCAAGTTTGATGTGTGTTGCTTGAATTTCCAGCATCTGCAGAATTCCTGTTGTTTATCTTCAAAACAGTACAAGTTCTTATTGGATATATGCAGGCTTCAGTTCAGTAATCGATGAAATGCTATTCAAACTTATTTTGTGGAATCACTGAAAGAACCAACCCAGTGTCAATTCCATTTTAACTAATTTACCATTCACTTCTGATGTAAGCCATATTGATTGTCTATTGTTAGTTGTAAATTGTAATGCTGTGTCATTCTCACATTTTTCATTACAGCATGCAGATTAGTGCTCTTTTTGAAACTACAACTTGATTTTTCCTCATCTTTTTCTCTTCCCTGTGCAGCCTGTTTATTTTTGTTTCCCTAACATGCTGTTTGTACATGTCCCACTTGGTTTCATTTTCTGCAAATTTTCCCTTTAAACTTGCACTTCTCTGGTGTATGTGAGCCACAAAGGTAACTCAATTTGTTTGGCTAGGCAGGTTTCTGTGTAGATGTTGCAATTCCTGACCTCAACTCAGGTGCATCTCTGTCTGCTGTTTCTATTGACACAGTTATTTCAGCTGTTCTTTTGATTGCAAGTTCTGCTTCAGTTAGGCGCAATTTTTGATTGCTTTCTTGTAAAATTCCACTAACTAAATAATCTCAGTTTATCATTAAGACCATCACTAAACTGACAATGCTCAGTTAACTTCTTCAATTCAGCCACAGAGTCTGAAATTGACTCTCTTTCCTTTTTGATGCAGCCAGCCATTTCTGCCTTTTTTTAAATTTATGATTATCACAGTTTATGAACCTGTGAATTTGTATGTTTCCTGCTTTTGCTATCACTCCACCATCTCAAGAATGAGAGGGGATCGCATAGAAACATTTCGAGTGTTGAAAGGGTTGGACAGAGTAGGTGGGGAAAGGTTGTTTCCCTTGGTGGGTGAGTCCAGGACAAGAGGCCATAGTCTTAGAATTAGAGGGTACCCAGTTAAAACAGACATGAGGAGAAATTTTTTTTAGCCAGGGGGTCGTGGATTTGTGGAATTCGTTTCCACATACAGCTGTGGAGGCCCGATCATTGAGGGTGTTTAAGGAGGAGATTGACAGGTATCTAATTAGTCAGGGTATCAAGGGATAGGGGGAAAAAGCCGGAAATTGGAACTAGATGGGTGAATAGTTTAGCTCATCGGGGAGCAGCAGAGCAGACTCGATGGGCCGAATGACCTACTTCTGCTCCTTTGTCTTGTGATCTTCTCTCTTTCCCCTCTGAAGAGACACACACTATGCTGTTTTTCTCATTTGATCATTTCTCGCGACTTTTTAAAAAACAACTTGAACATCTCGCTGCACATCAACAGGTAGGTAGTCATCATGGGTTTGTTTAAAACATCCTTGTCACTTTTATATTTTGTAACTCCAAATCAAAAACTAATTGAAAGGAAAACAAGGGAGCTGGGAGATAGCAGTTCTGTCAGAGCAGCTTGGGTTATTGTTGAAGATAAAGGATGCTGAGGAATGTGTGTCATCCAGTTAGGATGGTGGAACTGGGAGTAGGTTCAAGAGAACACGGGGGCGGGTAGGGGTGAGGTTTTGTGAGGGACACTAAGGTTGGTCTTGGGTTTTTTTTGGTTCGGCAGGAGATGAAGCGAGAAGACGCTGGAGAGAGCTGGTCGTAGAATTCAACCCGGTGGGGGACCATGATTTGATGGAGCAAAGTGCTGGGGTCTACTCAGGATCGGTGAATATGTTTGACTTTTGGAAGAGTTAATCTTCAACTTGTGCACGTTTGATTGTCTAATTACAATGGGCCTTTTTTTTTCCTCCCTTTTCTTTACTAACCCTTCAGTTAATACATAAATATTAAATATTCATAAATATAATTCCTTTAATCGTATGCAATGTGCTGTCTGTTATTTCTCTGCACTGAGTTTTACAGGGTAGCAAATTACACAGCAGCCACACAAACCGGGGTTTGGGGAGGGAAAGCCATCTCGGTCTCACGGGTCTGGCGGGATCAGAGTGCGTCTTCCCAAGACTTATGCAGCCAAGGAAACCAGCCGGGTTTCAATGTGGGGGCTTGTCCAGGATCGATTTTGTTGGATGCTGTGTGATTGGCCTGGGCATTGACCCAGTGGGTTGTGTGCTTAAGCCTGTGTTCAATTATTGCCGGGTAAAGTGATCAAGATACGTGGTTATAGACCCTGTAGGTGTTGAACAGTGTTGCGATTCCACGGGGTTACCAGTAACAAATGCATGTGTATTCAGTGGGTAGACATTCGTATCCCCGACAAGTTGTTAATTCGAACTTTACATCCCGTTAAAACATTTGGAGCAGTTATGATCATGGAGCAGAGGTTTGACAAAATGGCAGGCAAAGACTTTTGTTTTAATTCAGACTAGTACTGACGTAATGGGAGTGAACCTACCTGGTACTATTGGGGCCTCAGGAGATGAGGAGGCCATGGGCTGTCCATACTTTCCAGGAGGCGGGGAGTCTAGACAAAGGTGTCGAATCGGAAGCCGAGCTTCCCATAGCTGGGTGGGGGGGGGAGGTGGAGATTTTAAAGACAAGTTGTTCTCATTTCTGCGGAGTGAGGGGAAGGTTTGTTCTGATTTGGAAGGTTTAATGAGTCCTCCAGTGAAGGGTGAACATTCTGAGTTGGTATCGACCCTTGCTCCCTGGTGAATAAGTGGCTGAGTGCACAGCCAGAGTCCTAGTTATCGTAGGCTCAGCTTGTCCTCAGGAATGAAGCCCACTCCTAAAGGGGAGGAGGAGTATGAAACGTGGGCAAAGCAGACCGCTCAGATGCTGGACAAGTGGCAGTGCTCTGAAGAAGTAAAACGACAGTGATTGGTAAAGAGTGTGAGGAGGCCGACTACTAACGTAGTGAGATCCTTAAAGGTACAGAACTCTTTTGCTACCTCTGCGGGCTACATGTAAGCTCTAGAAAACGTTTTTGGCGCACGGAAGCTCAATGGAGCTTATGACAGGGTTTTGGAACATGTTTCAGGAGAAGGGGGAGAAGCTTTCCCCCTACATTTTTCAGCTAGAGAGGCAGCTGAGTTGCTTGCAGCGTGGGGGGGTGGTCATTCAAATGGCTGAGGTGAATCAGTTAAGAAAGGACCAAGTGGCGAAAGGCATACAGTCACAGGACATGATTGCTTGGGGTCTCTGAATATCTTGTAAGATGCGCCCTGCTCCCTCGTTTGTCGAGCTAATCAGAGAAGTAAGAGAGGAGGAGAATGCAACGGAGGTGCGGGAGACCTCTGTCAGCAGGGTACAGTCCTACAGTCCTCGGTAGTAGCAGCCTTGGCTGAAGTGACCACTGATAGCTCACAACAGGGAGTGATAAAGGAGCTTGTGGCTGGGTTTAGGACTGAGCTGTCGCGATTATTATCGGCAGGGGCAGGCGCCCTGCACGATAAAGGCCACAGGGAGTCGGACCCCAAGGGGGCAGACTAAGCACAGGGCTGCTAGTGAACAGGGGCCTGCGAGAAGGGGAGCGACTGGTACTGTCTGTTATAATTCTGGTGAAGAGGGGCTGGATGATGAACATAAATGAGGGATTGCGTGGTGCAGCCAGTCCAAACCAGTCGTGTTACGGCCCGGGGAAGCAGCTAGAGTGACGGGAATCCCCAAATTTCCCAGATTGCCCAAGGCCGAGGCCCTCCTGGTGGACGCTCTGGAAGGCTACAAAGAGGAGTCATGCTTACCTGCTGGGGTACTGGCAAGGCCTGAACTGCAGAAGCACTTGACTGTACAGATGAGCAGGATGACAGTGATTGTCAGGAATACTTCAGAGAGGGAGGTCACCCTCAGGCAGGGGATACCACCGGCACACCTTTTTCCGGTGACTGTAACGTCTAGTTTCCCTGTGAGACAAACCAGAGAGAAACCCACTCCGAAAAAGGGAAAGTTGACTGCTGAGTCATTCAATTTTGGGGACTCCCCGGTTCCTGGAGGGTGGAAGAGGAGGTCGATAGAGAAGATGTCTTTTCTACTGACGAGCTTTATGTGGGTTGGTCCAAGAGCACTCGCCACATCATCCGGGTGTCAGAGGATACCCGTTCAGAGAAAAGTTGTGGCGACAGGCATGTGCAGAGGTAGAAAACATTTGGCAACATCTGCGGAAGCTGAAGGAAGCTGGGGTCATCACCGAGTCCAGAAGCCCCTATGCGTCTCCAATAGTGGTGGTCAGGAGGAAGAATGGGAAGGTACGGATGTGTATGGATTATAGGACTCTGAACAGGCACACTGTCCCTGACCAGTATATGGTCCCAAGGATCAAGGCGTGCTGGCCTGTCTGAGTGGTGTGAAGTGGTTCAGTGTGCTGGATTCAGGAGTGGATATTACCAGATCCCCATGAGTGAGGCTGTTTTCCCCAGCGTATCATAGAGAAAACAGTGGGGGATATGAACTTGCTTGAGGTACTGGTATATCTGGATGATCTCATAGTGTTTGGGTCCACCTTGGAGGAACATGACACGAGGCTACTGAAGGTGCTAAGCCACCTGAAAGCTGAAGGGTTAAAACTTTTCCTGGACAAGTGCCAGTTCTGCAAGACATCTATCAACTATGTTGGGCACACAGTCTCACAGAATTGGAGTAGCTACGGATTATTCTAAGATAGAAGCAGTGCTCACAAGGCCAAGGCCCCAGACTGTGAGCGCCCTGCGCTCGTTGCTTGGATCCTGTGGGTGTTATTGGAGGTTCATGAAGGACTACTCTACAGTGAGTCTCCCTTTAAATCAGCTTCTGTGCCGTTACCCTCCCTTGGGGAAGAAAGGAAGGACGAAAGGAGAGAATGGTAAAGATTATCTTAGCCCTTCGGAGCAAGGAAGATCTACTACAGATGACTTATCTGAAGCATAAGTTGGCTGACTGCTGGAGACTACGCCCCATGTCGTGGAGAGTCAGATGCCAAATGTGCCAGTTTTCTGGGTAAAACCAGAGGATGCAATGGGCCTGAGAAGATTCTCCACCCCTCTGGGACAAGAGGTGCGCGTTGACCCACAGCCTGACCTGGACCCTACACCTACTAAGAGGACTCTGCGGCGACATGGGGGAACTGAAGGACCAGCAGTGGGAAAGATTAGACCAAACCCCTACCCCTGAATGTGATACAGTCTCGGAGGATGAGGAAATGGAGGTGTGGTATATGCTGCCCTTCACAAACTCCCCAATAATGGATTCCCAACCTTCTCACGATGAGGTAGGTGAAATGGGGGTTGGGGGGGGGGCCTGCAGTGGACAGGCAGGCTTGCAGCTGGACAGTGAAGGGAGACTGACAAGGTTCCACATGGTAGGCTTATTCAGAAAGTCAGAAGGCATGGGATCCAGGGAAGTTTGGCCAGGTGGATTCAGAATTGGCTTGCCTGCAGAAGGCAGAGGGTGGTGGTGGAGGGAGTACATTCGGTTTGGAGGGTTGTGACTAGTGGTATCCCACAAGAATCTATTCTGGGACCTCTACTTTTTGTGATTTTTATTAACGACCTGGAAGTTTGCAGATGACACAAGGGTTGGTGGTGTTGTAGATAGTGTAGAGGATTGTCGAAGATTGCAGAGACACATTGATAGGATGCAGAAGCGGGCTGAGAAGTGGCAGATGGAGTTCAACCCGGAGAAGTGTGAGGTGGTACACTTTGGAAGGACAAACTCCAAGGCAGAGTACAAAGTAAATGGCAGGATACTTGGTAGTGTGGAGGAGCAGAGGGATCTGGGGGTACATGTCCACAGATCCCTGAAAATTGCCTCACAGGTAGATAGGGTAGTTAAGAAAGCTTATGGGGTGTTAGCTTTCATAAGTCGAGGGATAGAGTTTAAGAGTCACGATGTAATGATGCAGCTCTATAAAACTCTGGTTAGGCCACACTTGGGAGTACTGTGTCCAGTTCTGGTCACCTCACTATAGGAAGGATGCAGAAGCATTGGAAAGGGTACAGAGGAGATTTACCAGGATGTTGCCTGGTTTAGAGAGTATGGATTATGATCAGAGATTAAGGGAGCTAGGGCTTTACTCTTTGGAGAGAAGCAGGATGAGAGGAGACATGATAGAGGTGTACAAGATAATAACAGGAATTGATAGAGTGGATAGCCAGTGCCTCTTCCCCAGGGCATCACTGCTCAATACAAGAGGACATGGCTTTAAGGTAAGGGTGGGAAGTTCAAGGGGGATATTAGAGGAAGGTTTTTTACTCAGAGAGTGGTTGGTGCATGGAATGCACTGCCTGAGTCAGTGGTGGAGGCAGATACACTAGTGAAGTTTAAGAGACTACTAGACAGGTCAATGGAGGAATTTAAGGTGGGGGTTATATGGGAGGCAGGGTTTGCGGGTTGGCACAACATTGTGGGCCGAAGGGCCTGTGCTGTGCTGTACTATTCCATGTTCTATGTAAAGTAACTGGGAATGAAGCTGAGCTCAGCCAAGTGGAAGGCACAAGTAACGGGAAGGGGGAGGCTGCGACATGTAGACAAGAATGTTCCCAAGGAATGTCCCAGGGATGGAATAAGGGGGTGTCAGAGAGTCAGGAAACCCCCAGATAGGCTGGCCTATGACTCACCGGGGGAACAGAGTGTTGTGCCTATCCCCCTAGTGAGATATGTCACTATCATTTACAAATGGATTGGAGGTCCTGACCACTTGACCATCACGAAATTCCTTTGAAAACTGTTACTAATGAAGGGGGGATAAATTATTTCAAAATCATGAGGGCATGACTATTTTAGTTGGGGGTGGGGGAAAGAGTGTAACAGCCTAGGGATTTTCAATTCAGCAGTTCTGGAAGAGCAGTCCATTGTGTTTTCAGCCTGTTTGGGTTATTGTTGAAGATAAGGGATGCTGAAGAAACTAACTGAAAGGAAAACAAGGGAGCTGAGAGATAACTCCTGGGAGATAGCAGTTCTGTAAGAGATGCTTGGGTTATTGTTGAAGATAAGGGTTGCTGAGGAATGTGTGTCATCCAAATAGGAGTAGGTTTGAGAGAATACTGGTGGGTAGGGGAGCAACACTGAGGTTGGTCTTGGGGTTTTTTTTTTGGTTCGGTGGGAGATGAAGAGAGAAGACGCTGTAGAGAACCAGTCATAGGATTCAACCCGGTGGGGGACCGTGATTTGATGGAGCAAGGTGCTGGGGTCTACTCAGGATTGGTAAATATGCATTTCTTTTGGAAAAGTTGAGCTACAACTTGTGCACATTTCACTATTTAATTATAATGGGCCCTTTTTGAGTTTTTTTCCTTTCTTTTCTTTACTAACCCTTCAATTAAATTAAGATTCATAAGTATAATTCCTTTAATCGTATGCAGTGTGCTGTCTGTTATTTCTTGGCACTGAGTTGTAACAGGGTGGCAAATTACATAGTATCAACACAAACCGGAGTTTGGGGTGGGACAGCCGTCTCAATCTCATGAGTTTGGCGGAACTGGAGTGTGTATTCCCTAGACTTACACAGCCAAGGAAACCAGCGGGGTTTCATTTACTTTAAGCGAGACGTGCACACATGACGTGGTGGTGTGATGACTTATGCCATTCATGTACTATTACATATAACCCATGATGAATTATTTAAACAAAGAATGCTTAATTGAATACATTTACAATATTGTTCAAATATTACTGAAATATTAAATACAAGACAGTACCATTGCCTCTACACAATGAGGCCTGGTTTGGTCCATTGCCTGGCACTCTTCCCTTTATTCTCCTCTGTAAATCTCATTAGGACTCTGCATTTAACTTGGTTCCTTTTTGTTTAATATACCTAAAGTCTGTTACAAGACTATTGTTTAAGTATTATGTTACAACAAAATTATGACCTGAGGAGATACACCCTCGCATTATACCCATAGAAATCTGTATTATATTTAAGACCAATACATCTGACCTGGTGCAGAGTTTTAAAGTGAAATGTTGGCAATTCCTCTTCCCCTCACAGATCTGCTTGACCCTCCAGCAAATTACTTTTTGCTCCAGATTCCAGCATCTATTGCATCTACATCACACCTGCTAATCAGTTATTATTCTGTCTATTAGAATTTTCCCCCACCCACTTGGAAGCAATGTCTTTAATGAGAAGCAAGCTTTTCTCCAGTTAAGCATTTTTATGTTTTATTTCAATTGGTATCTGAAGATTTGCAAAAGAAAATTCCTTAGGAATTGCTCTATTGGCACTTTGTAGTCAATATTTGGATAACTGAAATATCTCAATATTGCAATGCTTTAGCTCAAGTTTTCCTGCAATTGCTTCCATTTCCTCTGCACTATCTGACAGCCTAAAATATGTAGCAGCATATCAACCTCTCTGTGTGGTGCCATGGTGTCCCAGAACACCTCCTTCTACCCACCATGCCCACACAGATCAAGTAGCCATCTCATTTATCATTTGGTTTGTACCCTCTTGCTGCCTTAGCAATTCATGAGCTTATCCAAAAACATTCTAAAGAATCTTCCACTATCACCTTCTCAGGCAGTGTTCCAGGTTCCCGGTATGCTATTTCTTTGGCTGCCAACCACAGCATCATGCTTTAACCATTACTTTGATCAATACTACCACCCACACCCTACCCTGTCCATGCCTTACCCATTCCCAAGTACCTCGAGGTGAGGATTATTGCCCCAAATCTAACCCCTTCTGTTTTCAGCAATGGAGAAATGCAAACATCGTTGTCATTTATAAGAACAAGGGTGACAAGGCCATATGCGGCAATAGAAGGGGCATATCACTCCTTTCTGTTGCTGGAAAGGTCCTGGCTAAGGTGATGCTTCAGAGACTCATCAGCAACATCACCGAGTCAATGCTGCCTGAATCGCAGTGTGGATTTAGGAAGAACAGGGGCATGATCGACATGATCTTTACAGCCCGGCAGCTTCAGGGAAAGTGCCGGGAGCAACATCATGACCTGTTTATGGCCTTTGTTGACCTCTCCAAAGCATTCAACACTGTGCAAAGAGAGCTCTTATGGGATGTCCTCCTCAGGTTTGGCTGTCCCAATAAATTTGTTAACATCCTCTGCCAGTTCCATGATGGGATGACTGCTTGGGTGACCATAGGAGGACAAGAGTCCGAGCCCTTCCTTGTACGCACAGGGGTGAGGCAGGGGTGTGTACTAGTGTCAGTGCTTTTTAACATCTTCCTCTTGTGTGTTACCAAGCTTCTCCACAATGAGATTGAAGACAGCAGCGGTGTGGCAGTGGACGTCAGATTAGATAGCAACCTCTTTGACTTCAGGAGGCTCCACGCAACCACCAAACTCCATAGAGAGCGGGTTCTGGAGCTGCAGTATGCAGACGACTGTGCTTTTGTGGCCCATACTCCAGAGGATCTTCAGACTGCCCTTGCTGTGGCGGTGAGAGCGTACAGCAGGATGGGGCTGACTGTCAATACCACCAAGACAGAAGTGGTTTGCCAATGGAGTACCAGTGTCCCACCCACTCTACCTGCCTTCACTGTTGGTGATGAAAAGCTGTCAGTAGCGCCATCTTTCAAATATCTGGGGAGCTTTCTCTCAAGAGGATAGTGGCATTGACAACTACATCCAGAGCCGCATTTAACAGGCATCAGCTGCCTTTGGGAGACTTCGGCGTAGAGTCTTTCAGAACAGGAGCCTTTGTCTTGCCACAAAGGTCGCCGTATACCAAGCAGTCTGTGTCACCACCCTCCTTTATAGCTGTGAAGCTTGGGTAACCTACAGCTGTCACATCAAGTCCTTGGAGCACTTCCACATAAGCTGCCTCCAGTGCATCCTGGGAATTACCTGGCGTGAGCGGGTGCCTCACACTGAAATACTTGTAAAGACCAACTGCAGGAGTATTGAGGCCATGATCACCCAGCGTCAGCTGCAGTGGCTGGGGAACGTGATAAGGATGCCCCCATGACGGCTACCCTGCAGAGTGTTATACGGCCAGCTACATCACGGTCGATGCTCAACTAGAGGGCCAAAGAAACGCTATGAGGATCAGATGAAGAATGCTTTAAGGAAGTGCAAGATCAGACCCGAGGACCTGGAGGAGGTTGCTGCTGACCGTACCACTTGGCGACAGCTGTGTAGGGATGGGGTTCGTATTCTGGAGATGGAAAGAACAACCAGAAGACAGCAGAAGAGAGCCAGGAGAAATGCAGCCATGGTTGCCACCACTACCACATAGACATGTCCCACCTGCAACAGAGCTTGTGGGTCCAGGATAGGGCTGTATAGTCATCAAAGATCTCACCATTACAGGAGTAAACGTTGTCATGGGATTTCGATGGATAACCGAGGGACATTCATCATGAGATATCGATCGTTGATGAGGCAACACAGTTAAGGAGCTCGGGGCCTTTTGTACCTTTTCAGTGGGCTGCAATGATAACGATCCTTCAGGCACTCAGCATGGGCCAATGAAGAGCGAGATGTGAGCACTGTTAAAGTAGACAGGCTTTAGCTCAACAGGCTTAGGGCAGACTAGCACTTAAGCTTGAGAAGTTAATGGTACAACAAATGAGGGCAGCATGGTAGTTAAGGCAGTGGAATGCTCTCCTGTGAGATGTAGAATTCTGCAGTGCCTGACAGTCTCACTGATGACATCAGCATGAAGTGCATCCAACCACAGGTCCCGACTGACAAGTACTTGGGATCCTAGTTGAGACTTTTACTGAGGTGGTCACACCCAGAGTGCAGGCTTCAAATATGAGATGGGCGAACACCAGGAAAAGTAAGGGGAGGAAGTAGTCAGGGCAGGGTTCCTCTGTGGCCATTTCCCTCACCAACACGGATACTGCTGGAAAGGGGGAGGGGGGAGGGGTGTGATGACTTATCAGGGGACAGCAACAGGAGCCTGGCCAGTGGCACTGTGGCTCAGCAGGGAAGGGTAAAGTCAAGCAAAACAGTAGTGATAGGAGAGTCTATAGTTAGAGGGGCGGACAGCAGATTCTGTGGCTGTGGAAGACGTGCCAGGATGGTGTGTTGCCGCCCAGGTGTTAGGGTCCAGGATGTCTCAGAGCAACTGCAGAAGGTTCTCTACATGGAGCAGGAGGAGCCAGAGTTTGTGATTAGCACCAATGAAATAGGTAGAAAGCTGAGAGAGGTCCTGCACAGTGAATATAGGGAATTAGGGATGAGGCTGAAAAGCAGGACCTCCAAAGTAATAATCTCTGGATTACTTCCAGTCTAGGTTGTGCTGGTCAGGACAGTAAGAGGACAATAGTACAGATGAATGAGTAGTTGAGGAAGTAGAGCAGGTGCCAGCTTTCAGATTTCTGGACCATTGGGATCTCTTCTGGGGAAGGAATGATCTGCACTAATAGGACTGGTTACATCCGAACCCAAGGGCTACCAATATCCTTGCAGGCAGGTTTGCTACAGCTGTTTGGGAGGACTCAAATAAATTGGTGGGGAATGGGAACTGGAGTGATTGAGCTGAGAATGGGGGAGTTGGTATACGAGTTGATACACTGAGGAAAAACTGATAAGTGACAGGGCAAAATTGCAGTCAGTGGGATGAGTTGAGGTGTAACATGGAGGCAAAATTGAAAAGGGTGATGAATACAAGACTGATGATGTTATATTTGAATGCACACGGTATACAGAGCAAGGTAGCTGATCTTGTGCAGTTACAGATTGGCAGGCATGACATTACGAGTATCAATGAGTTGTGGCTGAAAGAAGATCATAGTTGGAAGCTTAATATCCAAAGATACAAATTGCATCGAAAGGACAGGTGTATAGGTAGAAGGGTGGGGTAGCACTATTGGTAAAGAAAATGAAATCAAATCCTTAGAAAGCATCAGACGTAGAACCTTTGTGGGTAGTTGAAAAACTTCAAGGTAAAAAGACCCTGATGGGAGTTACATACACACCTCTGAACAGTAGCCACAATGGGGAATATAAATTTCAATAACAGATACAAAAGCCGTGTAATAAGAGCAATATTACAATAGTCATGGGGATTGCAATATGCGTATATTGGGAAAATAAGGTTGGAGCTGGATCCCAAAAGAGGGAACTTGTAGAATGCCTGCAAAATGGCTTTTTAAAGTAGCGGTTTGAGAAGCAGAAGATAAAGTCAGATGTATCAGTATTACGGTAGAGTAAAGGGAATAACAGAGGCATGACAGAAGAACTGGCCAA
This sequence comes from Mobula birostris, assembly GCF_030028105.1. NCBI lineage: Eukaryota > Metazoa > Chordata > Chondrichthyes > Myliobatiformes > Myliobatidae > Mobula > Mobula birostris. The sequence goes on from NC_092384.1 coordinate 18,902,052, forward strand.
AGTTGATTAGAAGCGGACACTAGCAGGGATGATGGCAGAACAGCAGTGGCTGGAGTTTCTCGGAGCAATTCGGAAGGTTCAGGGTAGATATATCCCAAAGATGACTAAATATACTAAAGAGAGGATGAGGCAACTGTGGCTGACAAGGGAAGTCAAAGGCAGCATAAAAGAAAAAGGCAGCAGCATATAACTTAGCAAAAATTAGTAGGAAGCTAGAGGATTGAGAAGAATTTAAAAACCAATAAGGACAACTAAAAAGCCATAAGAAGGGTAAAGATTAAATATGAAAGCAAGTTAGTCAATAATATAAAAGAGGATACCAAAAGTTTTTATTTTTTTAAGATCTATAAAGAATAAAAAGAGGCAAGAGTCGACACCAGTCCACTACAAAATGATGTTAAAGGGGTAGTAATGGGGAACAAAGAAAAAGCAGATGAAACTAAGTATTTCGTGTCAGTCTTCACTGTGGAGAAGACACTACCAGCACGCCAGAAGTTCGAGTGTCAGGAGGCAGAAGTAAGTGCAGTTGTTATTACGAAGGAAAAAGTGCTTGGGAAGCTGAAAAGTCTAAAGGTAGGTGAGTCGCCTAGACCAGATGTATGAGAACCATTTGATGGCTCTAGACCTGTACAGTACTCACTGGAGTTTAGAAGAATGAGGAGAGATCTCATTGAAATCTATTGAATATTAGATATAGTGAACGTGGAGAGGATGTTTCCTATAGTAGGTGAGTCTCGGACCAGAGGGCACAGCCTCAGAATAAAGGGACATCCATTTTGAACAGACACGAAGAGGAATTTCTTTTGCCAGAGGGTGGTGCATCTGTGGAATTCACTGCCACAGGCAACTGTGGAGACCAGTCATGGAGTATATTTAAAGCTGCCGTTAATAGGGTCTTGATTAGTCAGGATGTCAAAAGTTATGGGGAGAAGGCAAGAGAATGGGGTTGACAGGGATAAAGAGCCAAAGAGCCTAATTCTGCTCCTATGTCTTATGCCTAACCCAAGTCAGAGTCACACAACCCAGCATTAGGCCCTTGGGTCCAAATCATCCATGCTATCCTGGCCTCTGATTTGAGCTCGTTCCATTTGACTGTGCTTGACTGAGACCCTTTTAAATCTTTCCTTTCCAATTTCTAAATGGATACTGAACCCATCTCTCTATTTTTTTTTAAATTTCTATTTTGCTCTACTTATTTTAAGTATTTAATATGTACACAGTTGCAGGAAAAAGTTTGTGAACACTTTGCAATTACCTGTGTTCTGCATTATTCATTCATCTGGCAAAGTAATTACTAGATGGCTGTACTGCTGAGCACTAGAATGGAATCTTAGAATGCTGGCAAGAAAAAGAAGGGAGAAACAAATGGCACTTCAGAAGAATCCAGCAGTGAGAGGAGTCAATTGGGCAAATATGCGGCAGTTTAAGGTTGGTTTGGTAAATGAGATTTAGAGTAAGTTGCCACCAAAGACAATGATACAATGACAGCTGGATGGATAGAATCAGAATCGGTTAAAAATCACCAGCATACGTTGTGAAATTTGTTAACTTTGCAGCTGCAATACATAAATATAGAAAAAAACTGAATTAAAGTTTATATACATAAAGTTGCAAGAAAAAGTTTGCTAAGACCTTGCAATTACCTGGGATTAGTCATGATTTAATTACAATATATCTGAAACATAAACTTGTTTTGATACTCATGATCAAAACAACTGGTTGATTTGGGTCCTTCAGGAAAGAAAACCTTCAATCCTGACATAGCGCCTTTTAACATTTTTCTGTTTTGAGAATCAACATGGTAACAGGCCCTTTGTTGACACAATTACACCCAGGTGACCAATTAACCCACTAACCTGCATACCTTTGGGATGTGGTGGAAACAGGAGCACCCGGAGGAAATCCAGGCAATCACCGGGAGAGTGTACAAACTGCCCACAGACGGTGGCACATGAAGCCGGGTCCCGGGTTGCTGGCACTGGAAAAGCATCACACTAACTGCTAGGTACCGTGTCTCCCCAATGCATGATTCCACTATTACAGCTGGGGCAGCGAGGGGGAGCATTCCATATCTCGTGAACCAATAGGCAATTAAAAAAAATGCAAAGATCATGTTCCTACAGTGTTGGTTATCAAGTGCCATCACAACAAGCCAACTGTCTTAACCAGTCCCTTCTGCTCCAGAACAAATATCAATAGCTCCCGCATTTTTCCACTAGCATTATTGAATTTGTAAATCACAGTATCTTATACTTAACAGCACATGGTAGAAAGCAATCCAGATAAAATTATGCAGATCTCTTCCTCTTTGAACACTGACTACAGGACTACACCCATTTTCATTCCTATTTAATAGATTAATGCATGACATAAACTGAACAGAGCAATGGAAATGCACCAGCAATCTGTGAACTATCATTTGGCTAGCATGGACAAAATGAACTGTATGGCTTCATTTGCATAATTGGAGTTGGATCATTCTGAATGACTACATAGCACTGCAATTCTCAAATTAAAAATTTCCATCAAAGGTTTAGTGTGATCAACAGCTTCTGACAAAGTTTAGAAGCTTCAGTTTAACTGGTTAACATAACTTGTTCTAAAAAAAAATCAGTGCTCGTCCAACACAAAGGGAAGCTCAGTTTAGCCTCATTTCCATTTTAACATTGTACCCTTTGAGAGGGGAAAAATTTAATAATGCAAAGAGGGAGAAAACAATAGGAAATAAACTCCTGTAATCAAAAATCTGAGAAACTGATAAATAATACAAGCACTTGAAATTACAATAAAACGTTTTCAGTTTCAGCAGTATAACAAAATAGCAACAATAATTATTAATAAAACACTGAGCATACTATAAACAGGAGAAAATCTGCGGATACTGGAAATGCGAGCAACCAACACAAAAGGATGGAGGAACTCGGCAGGCCAGGCAACATCAATGTAACTTTAACGTAGTGTGTTAGTGTGTTGGCAGTATTAGGGATAAACCACAACTATGGAGCAGAATGTACACATCTTAGTTTGCTATTTTTTCTACTTGAATTAAACGATCATAAGACAGGAGCAGAATTAGGCTATTCGGCCCATCAGGGCTGCTCTGCCATCTGATCATGGCTGATTTATTTTCCTTTCCTAACTTCATTCTTTTGCCATCTTCCTGTAACCTTTGACACTTACCAATCAAGAACCTATTTAACCATCACTTTAAATATGCCAATGACTTGGCCTCCACAGCCGTCTGTGGCAATGAATTCCACAGATTTGCCCCTCTCTAGCTGAGAACATTCCTCCTCATCCCTGTTCTAAAGGGTCGCCTCTCTATTCTGAAGCTGTGCCCTCTGGTCCTCGACTCTCACACTAATGGAAACATTATCTCTACGTACACTCTATCAACGCCTTTCAATATCTGATAGGTTTCAATGAGATCCCCTTCTTCCCCCATTCATTTCCTTTCCACCACACCCCCCCACCTTCTAAACTCCAAAGAGGTCCAGAGCCATTAAAACGAAAGATTAGTTTTAATAATAACATTTTCATTTAAATATACAGTGAAATGCATCGTTTGCATCAAGTTAAATTGCTACACTAAATCTACAAGCCTACATTAGTATTACTGTTTGGCATGAATTTTCGAGATTAAAAGTGGCATGTGCATATGTTATAACAAAGGTTGCCTACTTAAATGATGCATTGTAATTACACTCTCTATGGTGGCCCTGTAAAAGTTAAAAATTTCACCTCTGATACTTCTGTCAACTCTGCTTCTTAAACTGCCTTGCATTTTACGACTCAATTCCTTTCAACACTTTACGTTCATAATGACAAGTTTTACAACAATGAATTCCTTTCATGCATTTGGATCCTTTCATTTCCTAAACTTTATTTCTACATCTATGCCATAGGCAATTGATCATCTCAGTAAATATAACTGTCACATCAAAATTCCCAATTCTTCATGACAGAATTAATATTTTAGTACATAGTGAAAAGAAAGCTGAAGCCTCACTGACCTTTAGCCTCTGATTGTAAGCGTCGAAAAGTAGTTTGATTCCATCCTGAGTCAGATTAAGTATGAGGTCATGACTGAGTGGCAACTAGAAAGAAAGAGACACTCTGTTAAATGACAGTGATAACACTATACACTGTTCATGCACGATACAAGAAACAAACAGATGCAATTTGTACAACTGTATGGAATGGATTGCTAATGAGTAATTGTCATGTGAAGACAAATCTATTGACCTAATTGCTTTACTGCAAGTATTTAACAACTATTGGTATAATTAACCTTCAGACATGGAAAGTGTTTGCAACGTTGCTTTAACATCCTAGATGTCAATGTGGAAAGGTTAGATCTTTTCCCTGAATTATTCTAGCCCTGGCACATGTTCTTTTAATTCTGCTGGGGAGGGATTTCCAGGACAATGACCCAAAGAAAGAGCTGAGGACTTCAGGAAACTCTAATGTCACCTTTTGTGATGGTGGGAGGTCAAAGGAAAGAAGATGCAAAACAAAGCCCATACGTTGGAGTGCATATTAAGAAGTGTACACACTGCAACCACAACAGGAGTGGGCAGGACGTGGAGAATATGAACATGCCTTAATGCTCATTTATCAAGACAAAAAATATTGATGATATTGAGAATTGGGGCAATTTTCTCTGGGGATCTGGAAGGCCAATAGTTTCATAAAACATTCATTGCCAGAATAACCCAATTTTAATGTGTATGCTTTGGTTATATCGTTGCAAGAAAAAGTTTGTGAACCCTTTGCAATTACCTGGTTTTCTGCATTAATTATTCATAAAATGTGGTCTGATCTTCATCTTTCCTAACAATAGACAGATCTGCCTAAACTTATAACAAACAATTGTATTGTCATGACTTTATTGAACAGGTTGTTTAATCATTCACAATCCAGGCTAGAAACAGTATGTGAACCCTTGTATTTAATAACTGGTAGAATCTCCTTCAGCAGCAATAACCTCCACCAAACGTTTCCTGCAGCTGCTGATCAGACTTGTACAACAGCAAGGAGGGAGTTTAGACTATTCCTTCATACAAAACTGTTTCAGTTCATCAATATTTCAGGAATCCCTTGCATGAACAGCCCTCCTCAGGTCATGCCACCATATCTCAGTTGGGTTGAGGTTTGGATTCTGACTTGGCCATTCCAAAACACAAATTTTCTTATTTTTAAACCATTCTGTTCCTGATTTACTCGAGTTTGGAATCATCATCTTGTTGCATCATCCAAATTCTATTAAGCATCAGGTGACTGAATGCTACCCTGACATTCTTGTGTAAAATGGCTTGTTACAATTTTGAAGTCATTGTTCCGTCAATAATCAAGCTGTCTAGGCTCTGAGACAGCAAAGCAGCCCCAAACCATGATGCTCCTTCGATCATGCTTCACAGATAGAATGAGGTTTTGGTGTTAGTGTGCAGTGCCCTTTATCATCTGAACATAGCGGTGTGTATTTCTGCCAGAAAGTTCAACTCTTATTTCAACTGTCCACAGAATATTGTCCCAGAAGCACCATGGAACATCCAGGTGATCTTTTGCAAACTTGAGATGTACAGCTATCTTTGTTTGGAGAACAGTGCTTTCCTCCATGGTGTCTTTCCATGAACACCATTTTTGCTTAGTGTTTTCCTTATTGTGGGCACACGAACAGAGACTTTAGCAAGTTCTAGAAATTTCTGCAGGCCTTTTGCTGTTACCTTTGGGTTCCTTTTCACCTCCTTCAGCATTGCACGTTGTGCTCTTGGTGTGATCTTTGCAGGATGCTTACTCCCAGGGAGAGTAGCAACAGTACTGAGTTTCCTCCATTTGTAGACAATTTCTCTTACTGTGGACTGTTGAATACTCAGATCTTCAGAAATGCATTTGTAGTCTTTTCAGCTTCATGCATCTCTGCAATTCTTCTATAGGTCCTGTGAAAGTTGCTGTGATCAAAGCATGGAGCACCGAAACAGATCTTTCTTGAGAAGAGCAGGCTCTGTCAGTAATCTGACTGTGTCTTTTTTTTTATATAGAGCAGGGCACCTCTACAACCCACACCTCCAATCTCAGCTCACTGATCGGAACACCTGACTCCAAATAGCTTCTGTGGAGGGCATTACCCTACAAGTTCACACACTTTTTTGAACCTAGTCTGCAATTGTTTAAATGGTGTACTCAATATTGACGAGAAGAAGTGTGATTGCTTACATGTTACTAGTTTAGGCAGATTGTGTTTATTATTGTGACTCAGATGAAGATCAGACCACATTTTATGAGTAATTAATGCAGAAAATCAGGAAATTGCAAAAGATTCAAACTTTTTCTTGCAATCATAGGTGCATATATTTGCTGACATTACAAAATCCTGCGGCTAGTCATGAAATTGTGAACTTTTTGGAAAGAAATACAGGGATGGTGGAGTAAACAAAAGGTCACAAATACAACAGGAAGGTTAGATTTATTGAAATTTTCTGTTCAGAATATTCCAGGTCCAATTAACCTACTAACCAGTACATCCTTGGACTGTGGGAAGAAACCAGAGCAGCCAGAGGAAATGAATGCGGTCACAGGGAGAACATACAAACTCCTTACAGGAGGCACTGGAATTGGGCTCTGAAATCTGATCCCCATGCAGTAACAGCATTGCACTAACCGCTATGCCACCGTGGCACCCACATTGTCGCAAAGATGCCAGTGTCACAAGTCTACCAGAAAGCTTCACTACAACAACAAATTACCCTGGTGTACAAGTTGTTGACACTATCATTAGTGTGTTGTCAAGTCCACAACTGACCAACCCTATGTCTTTAGAACATGGGAGGAAACCAAAGCACCCAGAGGAAACCTATGCAGTCACAAGGAGAAGGTACAAACTCCTTACAGACAGCGGTGGGAATTGAAGTCCGACCAGTGATCGCTGATGTTGTAAGGCAATTGCGCTAACTACTATACTACCACTGATCTGGTCAATGCAGAATTGTGCAGGTGTCCCCCGCTTTTCGGACGTTCGCTTTACGAAACCTCACTGTTACGAAAAACCTACATTAGTACCGTTTTCGCTTTCAGAAGGTGCTTTCACTGTTACGAAAAAAAAGCAGCACGCGATAAAAGGCAGCCGCTCTCCCCCGGATTCAGAACGGCATTGCTTTAACACATGCCTGTGAGCAGCCGTTTGCAAGATGAGTTCTATGGTATCGGAAAAGCCTAAAAGAGCTCGTAAGGGTGTTACACTTAGCGTAAAACTAGACATAAGTAAGCATTTCGATCATAGTGAACGAAGTAAGGAAAAAGTGCGATGGCTTGTGGAAGCTGACGAACATGATGTTGAAGAGGTTTTGGCATCCCATCACCAAGAACTGACAGATGAAGAGCTGATGCAATTGGAAGAAAGGAGGATAACAATCGAAACCAAATGAGTAATGATAAAGTACGACTTTAATTTTGAAAGGGTACGTCGGTTTAGGTGATATTTGCAGGATGGTTTGAGTCCTTACAAAGAACTGTATGATAGAAAAATGCGTGAGGCTCAGCAGTCAAGCAAGCCTTCCACATCAGCCACAGCAGACGACGAACCTCGACCTTCGACATCGAGGCAGGCAGACATAGAAGAGATGAGCAGCCTGCTCTAATGGAAACAGATGAAGAGATGACACCCCAGTGTCCCACCCCCAACCCCCAGGCCACGGACAGATACCGATTCGCGGAGAATGCAAAGGTAGCCAGGAGGCACACAGCACATCTTTAAGAAAAAATCCGAAATAAACATGCTCATTAATTAGGTGCCACCGACACGTAATTGTCAGCCCAGATCAGAGGCGACGCAATCGGAAATCGGCACTGATCTGGGCCGACAATTACATGCTGGGCGGCACCTAATTAATTAGCATGTTTGTTTCAGCTTTTTTCTTAAAGATGTGCTGTATGCCTCCCGGCTACCACTGCATGCTTCGCAGCAATGTATCGCTCAGCGGCATGGAGGGTAGGGGCCACTGCACTACCCAAACTCCGACTCAGCCTAACACACCATCATCAGTGTGCTCAATGTCTTCCCGATTCCAGTAAATAATACTACACTGTACATACATTATTTCTACTTTATATAGGCTGTGTATTTTTACGTGTTATTTGGTATGATTTGGCAGCTTCATAGCTTAAAGGTTACTGGAGAACACTTGTGCCGTGTTTTTGCCAACAGCGCTTGTGTGAGATTTTCTGCCAACGGCACTTGCGTGAGATTTTCGCTACGGAGAACAGTTCAGTAGTGATTGTAGAAAAGTATTTCTACTTTATATAGGCTGTGTATTTATCATATCATTCCTGCTTTTGCTATATGTTACTGTTATTTTAGGTTTTATGTGTTATTTGGCATGATTTGGTAGGTTATTTTTGGGTCTGCGAACGCTCACAAAATTTTCCCATATAAATAAATGGTAATTGCTTCTTCGCTTTATGACATTCCGGCTTACGAACCGTTTCATAGGAACGCTCTACCTTCGGATGGCGGGGGAAATTGTTGGCCATAGTTAGATGCATCAGCAAGGGAGATGAGGCTGAGTACAGGGCTACGGTAGGAAACTTTGTCACATGGTGTGAGCAGAATTATCTGCAGCTTAATGTGAAAAAGACTAAGGAGCTGGTGGTAGACCTGAGGAGAGCTAAGGTACCGGTGACCCCTGTTTCCATCCAGGGGCTCAGTGTGGACATGGTGGAGGATTACAAATACCTGGGGATACGAATTGACAATAAACTGGACTGGTCAAAGAATGCTGAGGCTGTCTACAAGAAGGGTTCAGAGCCTTCTCTATTTCCTGAGGAGACTGAGGTCCTTTAACATCTGCCGGACGATGCTGAGGATGTTCTACGAGTCTGTGGTGGCCAGTGCGATCATGTTTGCTGTTGTGTGCTGGGACAGCAGGTTGAGGGTAACAGACACCAACAGAATCAACAAACTCATCCGTAAAGCCAGTGATGTTGTGGGGATGGAACTGGACTCTCTCACGGTGGTGTCTGAAAAGAGGATGCTGTCCAAGTTGCATGCCATCTTGGTCAGTGTATCCCATCCACTATACAATGTACTGGGTTGGCACAGGGGTACATTCAGCCAGAGACTCATTCCACCGAGATGCAGCACAGAGCGTCATAGGAAGTCATTCCTGTCTGTGGCCATCAAACTTTACAACTCCTCCCTTGGAGGGTAAGAAACTCTGAGCCAATAGGCTGGTCCTGGACTTATTCCATAATTTACTGGCATAATTTACATATTACTATTTAACTATTATGGTTCTATTACTATTTATTATTTATGGTGCAACTGTAACGAAAACCAATTTCCCCCAGGATCAATAAAGTATGACTATGACTGTGCTTGAACTTAACTAATATATTACTCATTTTGCACAAAGTAATCTATTGCAATACCTACTGGATCTCTTCTGTAATTAGCCACCATTGAGGGCTGATCAGACAGCATTCAAAATGAGGACTGGCACAGGGCTGTATAATATCTTAAATAAAACTAGAGAAGACTTGCCATCAGGTTGGAAGGAGAAACAGGATTAACAGATGGAAACACCTTTATGTGATGCGATGGATATGTTGGTTGAATGAAGGATCGTCCAACTGAAAATCTGACATGAAGTCTTTGCACAGATGCTCTGACATGTTGAGCAGTTGACACTTTTCTGTTTTGTTTCGAATTTCCAGCATATGGATTTAGTTTTGATTGCCAATTACTGTATCATATTTGTATTGTGTGTATGTATATATATATATATATATATCTATTCTAATATATCTTTTCAATCAATTTCCTTCCCATCCATTTCCTTCTACAAGAGCCTAGGTCTGTTTGTGAACACACAGAACTACATGTGTCAGCATTTCTCCTGCTAAGTCTCAGCAACTAGTTTTTCAATTATTTACTTTGAAGTTGGACAAAGAAATTTTTTGTAAGTTTAAGATACTTCCTTAACTATAAAATGATGATACTTTAAAAACATTTAAAAAGGCTGTTTTCAGCATAGGCGCAGTTGTCCAGGGTGATTGGGTTCGGTTGTCATATTCCATCAGTCACCAAAAAAATGGGAAATAGAAAAGTAACACTTTTTTGTTTGAATCACATTTAATAGATGCGGAAAGCTGAAAAAAGAAAAAAATTATATATAGCACTCCACTCATTTTGGAAGTAGAGATCTTGCTCAGAAGAGTAAGTTTCGAAATAACAAAATAGTTTGTCATGCAACAGATCAACCAAGTACAAACTTTAGACTAGTATAACTGAGGACCTTCCAGGCATTTGGCCAGCAGGATTAAACATTTTCTAACTTGAGTCTTATGGAGAAAAACTCACAAAATAACTGATGACGCAGTGTCCTTTTGCTTAGCTGCTAAGCACAGAATTCCTAAAATATTTATAAATATCAGTCTTTTCAATACAAAATGTAGTTTTTTTTACCCCTTCTTCTGATAAACAATTCCATTCAGAACATTCTGGAGACTATTAAATTCTTTTAACCTCCCACCACAGAGAGAAGGCAGGCAGCTTCATTAAAGCTTCTTCTGATTGCCTAACGCATTCCAATCTGATTTCTAAGTTGGGAAACTCCTTCGCTCTTATAGGATTCAATATTCATTTCCAAAAAAACATCAGTCTGGCAGTTCATTCCATTAAATGGTTGGACCTGTGTCCATCGAAAGAACCTTCAAGCACAGCTATTTATAAGGCCGTCACCACAGCCACTTTAGAATGGGAGGGACATAAACAATCTTCACTTTAAGATCAAGTGCAATAAAGAATTAATTACATGGGTCCACATCGTACAAAAGGCTTCCAGCTATATTTTTATTAGGCAGTGTGTACTGATATTCCATGGCCAACAAATGTGTACAAGCGGTCAGAGAACCAGGCAAGTAATCAATATTCAGAGCAAACGCTGCCCGACTGGTTTTGTTTCCCTTACCTGAACTGAACCTTAAAGCAGTACAAAATCCGACAACAGGCAAACACAACTTTCATGGCATGAACAAAGGATTAGTCTCACTCACTTGCTCGCTGTAGAGAACCTGTACGTTTTTGATGATGCGACAGTGCTTCTGGAGAATAGCAACACCCTGAGCCAATGGCATTCCTGAAACAGACATACAATACGAAAGAATTAGCATTTTAATTAGGTGGGCATATTCAGAGACATACAATATTTTAATTAATTTTTTGGTACATACTATACAGCACAACAGCATAGCAATTCAGCAGATCAGCTGTAACATGGGGGTTCAATTCCTGCTGCTGTAAGGAGTTTGTTCGTTCTCTCCATGACCGTGTGGGTTTCCTCCAGGTGCTCCAGTCTCCAAGGACATTTGGTTAGGGTAGTGAGTCATGGCTATGCTGTGTGGGTGCTGGAGGTGTGGTGATGCTTGCACAATAAGAAGGAATGGGGTCATTTATCCAAGGCAGGGCAGTGTGCCAGTTGGAATGGGACCAAAGAGATGTGGTACTCCTGTGGGCCAGCTGGTCTTACTCTTAGAAATGGAGCTTCAGGTTTGAGGGATGCTGCTGGAATAGACTAATAATGTGTACTTAGATTACACAGATTCTAACTAACTCCGCCATGGATGGGTCCAAGCCCAGCTGCGAAAGGAGGAGAGTTGATTATGGGACTAGCAACCCCATCCCATAAAAAAGTGCGACAGAAACGTCAACTGAAGCTCTGGGGACTTCATTCCTGTGAGAGGAAGGATCAAAGATAATGGGCTACACCTGGGGACATGTTGAAAGAGCAGCCAAGGATAGAGGACTCTGGCGAGCTGCCTATGCCCCAGTAGGGGTGACTGGTTTAAGCCAAGCCAAGCGTAGATCTAATCAGCAGCTGAGCTGATTGGAAAATAAACTCTACATCCCTGTTGAACTGTAACAATCTTTCACCCCTTCTTTACTGAGCATCTATGACTGTATGAAAAATATTTCAAGAGTCAGCAGCCAAAGCCCTTTGAGAAAGAGAGTTCCAAAGAGCCATCAGGAAGCTGGACCAGCCAAATAAATGTCTTCAGTGCCACTGGGTGTTCTGCATGATACAAGTAGTCTGAAATTATATTTATGTTCAGCTTCAAGTGGTCTATCATAAGAAAAAATTTGAAAAAAATTGTTGTCGGTGTAATCAGTGAACATCCTCAGTTCCATTCTTATAATGGAAGGAAGGGAGATGAAGAGGATGTGCACTGGACATTCCCATTCGGACTCCTGTTGTGATGTCTTGAGATTCGAGTGATTCAACAGCAACAAACAAAACCATCTTCCTTGTACAATATCAACTCCAACCATAATACAGGCTGACTTTAGTCTGGTCAAGGCTTTTCCAAGCCACAGCTGTTCAAATGCTGTCCTGAAGTCACACTTAGGTCATCTCTGCAGTTCGTTTTGTGGGTAATGACCTATTTGGGTAGATGCCAGTGTGGTAACTGTACTAAAGGAGCTTGGATACAGGCACAACTTGTTCTGAAGTAGTAGTTTTCTTCACTTCTTTAGAACAAGTCTTGCCTTCATGCAAGGACATTTTCTGAAATCACCACCTTTGTTGTACATTTATGGACAGCCCTGTGGAGCAGTTAGTGGAGCATCTGCCTTTTAGCTCCAGTGATCCATATTCAACCTCAGCCTTTGACGCTGCCTGCATGGAATGTGCAAATTCTTCAGTGACCGTGCATTCCTTTTCTGTATTCCAGTTTCTCAGACATCCCAAAAATGCAAGGGTTGGTGCGTTTATTGCCCACTGTAAATTGACTCGTGTGTTGGAAAGTACCAGAATCTGGGGAGGGGGATGGGTAGAAATGAGTGCAGATAGGTGCCTGATGGTCGGGACATACTCAGTGGGCCGAAGGGCCTGTCCCTGTGCTGCATGATTGGCTGTGTCCTCACCCATTTCACAATATTACACATTGTCAATTCCATCCACTTGTTGTCAACAGAATTGACTGATGGAGTAGAATACCAGAATTGCTTGAAAAACTTTCTAAATACAGTGGATTTGGTTAATTGGGACACATCTGGTCCAGCACATTATGACCCAATTAGCCAAAGTCTTTCATGGAAAGAGTTAAAAAGGTGTAAAAAAATTGCCATTCTCCTTCAAAGGAGAAATTTTGAGAGTGCAGAGCTTGTATGTTCCTGTCAGGATTAAAGGCAAAGTGAATAGGAATAAGGATCTTCTTCTTGGTTCTCAAGGGATATTGCAACTCTGATAAAGAAGAAGAGAGAGTTGTACAACATGTATAGGAAACAGGGAGTAAATAAGGTGCTTGAGGAGTATAAAAAGTGCAAGAAAATACTTAAGAAAGAAATCAGTAGGGCTAAAATAAGACATGAGGTTGCTTGGCAGTCAAAGTGAAGGATAATCCAAAGAGCTTTAACAGGTATATTAAGAGTAAAAGGATTGTAAGGGATAAAATTGGTCCTCTTGAAGATCAGAGTGGTCGGCTATGTGCGGTGCCAAAAGAAATGGGGGAGATCTTAAATGGGTTTTTTGCGTCTGTATTTACTAAGGAAACTGGCATGAAGTCCATGGAATTAAGGGAAACAAGTAGTGAGATCATGAAAACTGTACAGATTGAAAAGGAGGAGGTGCTTGCTATCTTGAGGCAAATTAAAGTGGATAAATCCCCAGGACCTGACAGGGTATTCCCTCGGACCTTGAAGGAGACTAGTGTTGAAATTGCAGGGGCCCTGGCAGAAATATTTAAAATGTCGCTGTCTACAGGTGAGGTGCCAGAGGATTGGAGAGTGGCTCATGTTATTCTGTTGTTTTAAAAAGGATCGAAAAGTAATCCGGGAAATTATAGGCCGGTAAGTTTAACGTTGGTAGTAGGTAAGTTATCGGAGGGAGTACTAAGAGACAGCATCTACAAGCATTTGGATAGACTGGGACTTATTACGGAGAGTCAACATGGCTTTGTGCGTGGTAGGTCATGTTTGACCAATCTATTGGAGTTTTTTGAGGAGGTTACCAGGAAAGTGGATGAAGGGAAGGCAGTGGATGTTGTCTACATGGACTTCAGTAAGGCCTTTGACAAGGTCCCGCATGGGAGGTTAGTTAGGAAAATTCAGTCGCTAGGTATACATGGAGAGGCGGTAAATTGGATTAGACATTGGCTCAATGGAAGAAGTCAAAGAGTGGTAGTAGAGAATTGCTTCTCAGTGTGGAGGTCTGTGACTAGTGGTGTGCCACAGGGATCAGTGGTGGGTCCATTGTTATTTGTCATCTATATCAATGATCTGGATGATAATGTGGTAAATTGCATCAGCAAATTCACTGATGATGCAAAGACTGGAGGTGTAGTAGACAGTGAGGAAGGTTTTCAGAGCTTGCAGAGGGACTTGAACCAGCTGGAAAAATGGGCTGAAAAATGGCAGATGGAGTTTAATACAGACAAGTGTGAGGTATTGCACTTTGGAAGGACAAACCAAGGTAGAACATACAGGGTAAATGGGGCAAGGCACTGAGGAGTGCAGTAGAACAGAGGGATCTGGGAATACAGATACAAAATTCCCTAAGAGTGGCGACACAGGTAGATAGGGTCGTAAGGAGAGCTTTTGGTACATTGGCCTTTATTAATCAAAGTATTGAGTATAAGAGATGGAATGTTATGATGAGGTTGTATAAGGCATTGGTGAGGCCGAATCTGGAGTATTGTGTTCAGTTTTGGTCACCAAATTACAGAAAGGATATTAATAAGGTTGAAAGAGTGCAGAGAAGGTTTACAATGATGTTGCCGGGACTTGAGAAACTCAGTTACAGAGAAAGTTTGAATAGGTTCGGACTTTATTCCCTGAAGCGTAGAAGAATGAGGGGAGATTTGATAGAGGTATATAAAATTATGATGGGTATAGATAGAGTGAACGCAAGCAGGCTTTTTCCACTGAGGCAAGGGGAGAAAGAAACCAGTGGACATGGGTTAAGGGTGAGGGGGGAAAAGTTTAAAGGGAACATTAGGGGGGGCTTCTTCACACAGAGAGTGGTGAGAGTATGGAATGAGCTGCCAGATGAGGTGGTAAATGCGGGTTCTTTTTTAACTTATAAGAATAAATTGGACAGATACATGGATGGGAGGTGTATAGAGGGATATGGTCCATGTGCAGGTCAGTGGGACTAGGCAGAAAATAGTTCGGCACAGACAAGAAGGGCCAAAAGGCCTGTTTCTGTGCTGTAGTTTTTCTAAGGTTTCTAACTGTAACAAATCATGCATTTAAATTAAACACAGAACAAATTAGAACATGATCAATACTACTACAGTACTATAAAGCTATTAATTCTTGATTGTTATCAGTAGAGGAATTTATTCAGTATCTTTTGAATTAACAAAATCAATGCAGACACCTGGGACTGCCTTCATACAATGCTATCAACAATTGCATCCTCCAAATCTTCATTTTCACTGTAACACTGAAGATGATTGTCAATACCTCAATTTCCTCGTAGCTCCTAACTTGTTGAAGTAGTGAAATTGTTTCATTTTCACTCCTCCTCATTTCTGGCATCTCCAAGCCTGAATGTGTGGGCACTTGGCCAAGTGGTTAAGGCTTTGGACCAGCTACCTGAAGATCATGAGTTTGAGCCCCAGTCGAAGGAACGTGTTGTGCCCTTGAGCAAGGCACTTAATCTCACATTGCTCTGCGACGACACTGGTACCAAGCTGTATGGGACCTAATGCCCTTCCCTTGGACAACACTGGTGTCGTGGAGAGGGGAGACTTGCAGCATGGGCAATTGCCAGTCTTCCATACAACCTTGCCCAGGCCTGCGCCCTGGAGTGAAGACTTTCTAGGTGCAGATCCATGGTCTCACAAGACTAACTGATGCCTTTAAGCCTGAATGCTTGAAACCACAGTGAGCAAAACAGTTCTGAATCGTCTCACTGCTTATTTCTTGCCAACAATCAGTGTCAAAAATCACTGCTTTTTGAATACACACACAGCTGATGCTAATTAAAACTGTTTGTTCTGAGTGCAGTGTAGTGTCTAACAGACACGAGTGCACACAGTTGATGCTATTTAGAAATGGTTCAGCAACAGACTCCTGCCCCAATTAAGCAGCATAGTGCCTAATAGACAAAGGGTATCCAGCAATTTTCTCCATTCGTTTTTGTTCTTTAAGAGCTGTCCCGTGTGGCTGCCCCGATTAACCAATTGCCCAATTAACCGGAATGCACTACATATTGAAATACTGTTTAGCTGGAAAGCCACCAAGATCAGTGGCAAAGAGGAAAAATGCAATAAATAAAACTTCGTAAAAGACAATCACTGCAAACCAGTCACAAGTTTTTAAGGAAACAACATGCACAGGAGCATGGGTGTGCTTCACAAGCTTTGCAAGTTGAACTTCACTGTCCACCTTATATCAACTAAGTACGAGTGAAAAATAATTAAAGTACAGGAATGAAACAGCTGGGCCAGATTTAAACAAGAATATAAATACTGTTGCTGGAAGCTTCAACTTTCAGAACATTTCTGAAAACAGCTTATTCACTTGCTCATATTTAAAATCCTTTTAAAGTTGGTTTTAATCAAATTATGTCATTTATTGATAATATATCATTATATAAAGAGCACTCATCAATTATTGGATGAGAAATCATTACCTTCAGTGTTCACACTGTCACTGTTTCAGTGTTGTGTATTTTCAGGTTCCACTCTGAATAGCTGAATGAGGGGTAAAGTTTCCTGAACTGTACCCAATAATATTCCTAATTCCAAAGTTCAGAACAGCACCAGCTGTCGCAGCAGCAACATTTTAACAAGACTTCTAATATACTGCCAACATGCAATGAGATGTGTTTATGGACTTGGTCTCAGAGCACTAGGTCAGTGCAGCACGTGACTTTGCCTGGTAGTGTGGAAAGGGAACACTCATTTCATCAATCTGAGAACTATTCGATGTCCCACGGGTGAAAGGACAGCTTGCAAAAAAACTACTCCTAAATACCTGAGTGTTCAAACCACTCTCAACATAACTAACTTCCACCCTTTCCTCTGATGCAGTTGCGAGCAACCATTTTCTTCAACACGCACTGTCAGCTAATGTATTTAACCTAAAGCAGCAGTACAACCTGTTTTGACTTATCATCGACACTGTGGGCTGTTGAACGACAACGAGCTGTAATTTTCCACTTCCTACATGGGCTATTAAACCAAATATTCCAAATCAATCATTGCCTTGTTTCAGAGAAGGTATATTTTGTAATCAATTAGAAAATCAATGTTCTCTCTGTAGTAGCCAATCACAACTTTAAAATGAGGGGGGAAAAGCAAACTAAAGATGCCAGCGTTTCCTTAAATGTAACTACAAGTCTTCAGTTGTTATGCATTTGGTAAAAATGCACTGTGAACTACTATTCTGTTAATAACCATCATTTGGTTACAATGCACTGTGAACTACTATACTGTTAATAACCATCATTTGCACATCCACAATCTGGATTATAATGATTCCAATTTTTCTCATTAACCTATTAATAAAAAAATTCAATTGAAAAGTGAACTTCACTTACCATTTCTTCCAAGGTTCACAAATGCCATATAAATTGGATTATAATGACAGAGCACAACTGCTCCAAGTGAGAACTGCAGATCTGCGCTCAGGGGAATGCACTGTATTAATAAATCTTGTATTGAAAATGCTTGGACCCATTCTTCTTATAAATATTATTTTAATAAGAGTGAAGTCATAAATCATCTCATTAGTCACTCCAGCACATCTTCAAATACTCAAAGGCAATTCAGATCTCAAGTGATTCCTGAACATTATTATAACAGTACTGTGCTCCAGCCACAATGCATAGTCAAATACGAGTGTGCGTACTCGTTTTGTGCTGTGTCGTATGTCGTGGTGATCATCATCTTTCCATAACCATGATTGTTCTTGGCAAATTCTTCTACATAAGTGGCTTGCCATTGCCTTCTTCTGGGCAGAGTTTTTACAAGATGGGTGACCCCAGCCATTACCAATATTCTGCCTGGCATCAGTGGTCACATGACCAGGACTTGTGATCTGCACCAACTGCTCCTGCAACCATCTATCAGCTGCTCCCATGGCTTCACGTGAGCCTGAACAGGGGGCTAAGCAGCTACACCTTGCCCGAGAGGGACTTGAAGGCTGGAGCAGAGAAGGAGCGCCTTGTACCTCCTGTATATCAGACCAACCTACTCGAACATCAGTCTAACCACCCCGCTACCCACAGGCCATGTGCCTAAAAGTTTCTTCAATGTTGCCCATGTATCTGCCCCCACCACTCTCATTGGTAGCACATTCCATGCACCCACCACTCCATGCAAAAAAACTTACCTCTGATATCCCCCTATAATTTTCTCTAATCAGCTTAAAATTATGCCACCTTGTACGAGCCATTTCAGCCCTAGGAAAGAGTCTGGCTGTCCACTCTACCTATGCTTCTTATCTTAGACACCTCTATAATGTCACCTCTCATCCACACTCATTCCAAATAGTCCAAACTTACTCACCTGCCCTCAAAAGACATTCTCTCCAACCCAGACAGCTTCTTGGTAAGTCTCCTCTGCACCTCTCCAAAGTTCCCACATTCTTGCTGTGAGGCTACCAGAACTGAACACCATACACCACAAGTGGGCTAACCAGAGATCTGCAGTATTAGCTCTTGTCTCCTGAACACAATCCCCTGACTAATGAAGGCCAACACACCATGCACCTTCTTAACCAGCCTCTCAATGTGTTCAGCAACGTTGAAGGATCTGTGGATGTAGACCCCAGGGTACCTCTGTTTAACCACACTGCTAAGAATCCTGTACGTTGCCTTCAACTTTGATCTTCCAAAGCGTACCACTTCATATTGTTCTGGACTGAATACCTTCTGCCAGTCCTCACCCAGCTCTGCATCCTATCAATGCCCCGTGTTAACCTATGAAACCTTCTAAATCAGGCGTTCCTGATTTTTTTTTATATGCCATGGAACAAGACCATTAAACAAGGGGTCCATGGACCCCAGGTTGCAAACCCATGTTCTACACCATTCACAATACCACCAACCTTCCTATCATCTGCAAACTTACTAACCCATCCTTCTACCCTCATCCAAATGATATACCAAAATCACAAAGAGCGGGGGGGAGGGGGCCAGAACAGTTCCCGGTGGAACTGTTCCCAGCCTATTCTGACCTGAGGTAGAATACACTTCATCTACCACCACCCTCTGCCTTCAGTGGGCAAGACATTTGTGAAACCACAAAGCCAAGTTTTCCTGGATCTCAGGCCTTCTGACATTCTGAATGAGCCTATAGTGAGGAATCTTGTCTAACAGCTCAGTAAGTTCCATCTGGACCACATCTACTGACAAAAGAAACTAATTATGGTAGAGCAAATTGTTTTTCCGCTTCACTTTTAGTAATTTTTGTTTCTTATCAGTATTTGCGCATTTGATGCATTGCACTGGGACAGAACTATGGTCATCATGATTTTTGTGCAATTTCTGACTTACTGAAAAAAGATCTACTTCTGGACATTTCAAAAATTAAACTGAACTAATTTGTTACCAGGAATGGCCAGTACCCATTGCTGTGTGGAAAAACTTGCCACTTGGGTCTCCGTTAAATCATTCCCATGTATTTCGACTCCCCTACCATGGGAGAAAGACTATCACTATTCATGTTACCTACGTCCATCATGATTTTATAAACCTCTAAAAGGTCACATCTCAGCCTCTTGTACCCTAGAGGAAAGTGCCTCGATCTATCTATTCATTCCTCATCTCTTAACCCCTCCAGTTCTAGTAGCATCACTGCCAACCTACCCTGCGCCCTATTTAGCTCAATGACTCCTTGTAGCTCAGATTTGCTAGAAACATCAATGAAACCAATTTGGGCAACAATCTAGATTTGATCACATACTTCTTGTTTCAAGGTCACAGAAGCCCAATGAGAGAAATTAAAATCTAAATTTAAATTTAAAAATAAACATTTTCCATCAGCAAAAAAGCTGAAATAGTTTACTAGGACAAGGAAATAACAGATTAGTATCAATCTATGCCACAACACAGGCCCAGCTGCATGATGAGGAAATAGTCATAGTCATATTTTATTGATCCTGGGGGAAAATGGTTTTCATTACAGTTGCACCATAATTAAATAATGAAACCATAAATAGTTAAATAGTAATATGTAAATTATGCCAGGAAATAAGTCCAGGACCAGCCTATTGGCTCAGGGTGTCTGACCCTCCAAGAGAGAAGTTGTAAAGTTTGATGGCCACAGGCAGGAATGACTTCCTATGACACTCTGTGTTGCATCTCGGTGGAATGAGTCTCTGGCTGAACGTGCTCCTGTGCCCAACCAGTACGTTATGTAGTGGATGGGAGACATTGTCCAAGATGGCATGCAACTTAGACAACATCCTCTTTTCAGACACCACCGTGAGAGAGTCCAGTTCCATCCCCACAACATCACTGGCTTTATGAATGAGTTTGTTGATTCTGTTGGTGTCTGCTACCCTCAGCCTGCTGCCCCAGCACACAACAGCAAACATGATCGCACTGGCCACCACAGACTCGTAGAATATCCTCAGCATCATCCGGCAGATGTTAAAGGACCTCAGTCTCCTCGGGAAATAGAGACGGCTCTGACCCTTCTTGTAGACGGCCTCAGTGTTCTTTGACCAGTCCAGTTTATTGTCAATTCGTATCCCCAGGTATTTGTAATCCTCCACCATGTCCACACTGAGCCCCTGGATGGAAACGGGTCACCGGTACCTTAGCTCTCCTCAGGTCTACCACCAGCTCCTTAGTCTTTTTCACATTAAGCTGCAGATAATTCTGCTCACACCATGTGACAAAGTTTCCTACCGTAGCCCTGTACTCAGCCTCATCTCCCTCACTGATTGTGTGTGTGTGTGTGTGTGTGTGTGTGTGTGACAGACACAGTTCTCATCACAAGATCATACATCTAATTCATCAGGATTCCACAATAATAATATCAAACAAAATATCAAAGTTGGAAGATGAGGTTAAATGACCAAAATTGGTCAACATAGTAGGCCCTTCTGAAGCATCTTAAAAGAGTGATTCAAGGAGAGAATTTCAGAGTTTACATCCTACACAGCTGAAGCTAAATTGCCAAAAGTGGAATAATAGGAACTGGAGATATGCCTGGACTTGTGGACAGGAAAAATTTAAACAGAAGCAAGATATTGAGCACTGAGCCTGTTCCGACATTTAGTGAGAATCTAGCTGATTTTGGGACCAAGTCGAATTTATTGTCATGTGCACAAATACAGAAATAATGAAAAAAATGCATCATAGGTACACAGATAAAGACAACTCAAAAATATAAATTATACAAGACAGTGTAAAGAGAAGAAATTATTTATTGAGATACAGTGCGGAATAGGCCCTTGGAGCCACACCGCACAGCAATCCCGTTTTTAAAGACTGCAAAAGCAGTACCTCAGAGAGAAAAACAGACACATTCAAAACCAAGTCCATTGCAATGCAAAAGGTGGTCCGCAGTGTATCAGAGGTAAGGTGAGGGTGATGCAGGTTGGTTCAAGAACGTGGTAGTTGCAGGAAAGTAGCCCTTCCTGAAACTGTGGTGTGGAACTTCAGAACTGCACCTCCTGTGCAACAGTAACAGCAAGAAGAGGGCATGACCCACGTGGCGGGGATAGTTACTGATATGCCTCCTGCCGCCTTGGTGCAGTGTCTCCTGTAGAAACAGTAAATGGTGGGAGTGACTGTGCCCATGATGGACCAGGTTGTGCCCAGCCCTTTCTGTAGCCTCATGCTCCCGTGCATTCAACTACTTATCCAAACGCTACCGGGGACCTCAGACACATTTCCAAGCTCAGCAAATCTGGCAATTCTCCGGGCAGAAAAATATGCTAGAAGACAATGGAGACTAATTCAAAAGTAGTGGATGAAGCACCATCTACATACACAAATTCTCTTTATCTTACTAAATTCTCTTAGACACTACAAACTCTTACAATAATCCACTTCACAGTGGCGATTGCTATTTTCAATACCTCAAACAATTGCACAAAACTTACAAATTTCAGTTGCCTGAAGTCCTGTTACATAATTTTTGGAAGGGCACATATTTGTGATTGACCACCAAATAAAACAAAAAAATGACTATACAGATGCCTCACTGGAAGCAAATTACACCAAACCCTGAAGGTGTAACATCAGCCCTGCACAACAGGAGTGACTTAGGATAATCCGAGCACAATTGCAGGATATAAGGTCCTCGTTCTGGTCATAACCAAGGGGGGCAGGGGGAGCAGATTTTAAGTCAATTCGTTATTTTAAATCCAAGAATGATTTATTGCTTTACTGATTCCTGAATCAGTAGCGTTTGGATAAATAGATGAATGCACAGGAACATGAGGCTACAGAAAGGGCTGGGCACAACCTGGTCCATCATGGGCACAGTCACTCCCACCATTTACTGTTTCTACAGGAGACAATGCACCAAGGCGGCAGGAGGCATATCAGTAACTATCCCCGCCACGTGGGTCATGCCCTCTTCTTGCTGTTACTGTTGCACAGGAGGTGCAGTTCTGAAGTTCCACACCACAGTTTCAGGAAGGGCTACTTTCCTGCAACTACCACGTTCTTGAACCAACCTGCATCACCCTCACCTTACCTCTGATACACTGCGGACCACCTTTTGCATTGCAATGGACTTGGTTTTGAATGTGTCTGTTTTTCTCTCTGAGGTACTGCTTTTGCAGTCTTTTCACTCAGGGGACTGCTGGGCGGTGTGGCTCCAAGGGCCTATTCCGCACGACCTCAATAAATATATTCAACTTGCAATGATTAGTTGTCAGTAATTATCAGAAACCCTCCTGAAGAGACTGGATTAATCCACCAGCACAGATAACTTGGGAAAAGTATAAGTAGTAATACTCATAAGTAGAAATCAAAATAACTGTAGTTGCCAACAGAGCAGGAGGAGCCTCATACAACATAACCTCTTCCCAAGTCGATGCAACTTCAAAACAACCACTTGTATGCTCTTGTTTTACTTTGAGATAAAGCTTCAGGCTCATTAAGAGAACTATCAACGTTTGATAGCAGAGATTCCAGGATAAGCTTTATTAGTCAGATACAGTTACATAACAGCTTGAGTTATACTTTAAGGAATACATTAAAAGGTGTGCAGACCTAGAATTCCTGCTCCATTCACAACAACAACATCTCCTTCCTCTTGTTGTGACCTAACCCACTCCAATCCCGCATCTGGGCCAATGCCTGTAACCACTTTTTCCCACAACAGCACCTTACAGTACTCCTTGTCCCATCCCCCTCCACAACAGCTGTGCTCTACTACATGGTCAGCATGTTTGACACCCCTCCCCAAATTCAACTGATCTCACCCCCATTACCCCTCACTGTGATCTCCATGGCACCACACCCATTCTCTCCCCACAACACCACTTTCTAAAGCACACTTGTCCACTTTCCCACCACTGTGGCACAGCTGACTCCCCTAAAGCACAATTAACTCTCTATTCCACATCCCCAGCCAAGTCTCCGTCCATGACAAACCTCACACCCAGCACTTCCCCCTTTACATCATTCCCATACCCTCTAACCATCCTTCTCCTCCCTCCCCACACATGCACTCCGCCACCACCCACAACCCTACCATCTGCTCTCTACCTTGGCTCTCAAACCACATCCCACACCTTCCCAACTAAACAAAGCCGATCCACCATCCCGCTCACCATCAAAGCTAATTCACTGTCCTTGCCACTGCATTCAGCCCTCCCAGCAACTAGTTCTCAGCAATATTAAACCCCGCTTCTTTTCAAAACGTTCCTCCGACCAGCTTATTTCTCTATTATTGCCAGCGATACAGTTAACAGTGTGCAAAATCCCTTCTAGAATAAGAAAAAAAATGAGAGGTTAACTATGCTAGCATTTTACCTAAGGCGAATTCCCATCGTTCGTTCCCCAGTGACCGCTCGGGCACCACTTCCAGATCCAGCATTGGCCCGGCTGCGGGAGCGGAGTCAGACGGATCCGGCCTCGGTTACGCGTTGCCGGCCAAGCCGCCTGTTGCGAGCTGCGGGTGAAGGAGGCCCGACGTCGAAGGAAGCGGTGAAGATGGGGTACGGGGTCCCCAGCCGGCAACTGGCGCTCGGGGTGTGAGTGAGTGTAGGGCTGCCTATCCGCCCTGGGGAGAAGGAACCCCGGGGGTGTCCACGGCGGCAGAGCTGAGACAGGGGTGGCGGTGTGCGTGTGATCGGGGGAGTGAGTGCCGGAGCGGCGGTCACGGCCGGACGGCAGCCGCGGTCAGACAGGCGGTTGGCTCTGCGTCTCAGCGCCGAACAGTAACAGTCGCCGCTTCCATCACCATCAGCTGATTAAACAACACCACTTCCGTCTCAAGCGCTTCCGGGTGGCGCCGCCGTCCCCGTCCCCGTCAGCGGCGTCGCGTGGCCACTGTGCGCGATCACGTCGCCTCCGTTGGACCGGCGGCAGGGAGCCGCGGGAGCGCTCAGCCGTCAGGGTGTGGGTACGGGTGCGGGGGAGGGGGAAAGGAGGGGTGCGGGGGGGAGGGGGAAAGGAGGGGTGCGGGGGGGAGGGGGAAAGGAGGGGTGCGGGGGGGGAGGGGGAAAGGAGGGGTGCGGGGGGGGGGGGGAGGGAGGGAGGAGGGGTGCGGGGGGGGGAGGGAGGAGGGGTGCGGGGGGGGGAGGGAGGAGGGGTGCGGGGGGGGGGAGGGAGGGAGGAGGGGTGCGGGGGGGGGAGGGAGGGAGGGAGGAGGGGTGCGGGGGGGGGAGGGAGGGAGGGAGGGAGGAGGGGTGCGGGGGGGGGGAGGGAGGGAGGGAGGAGGGGGGGGGGAGGGAGGGAGGGAGGAGGGGGGGGGAGGGAGGGAGGGAGGAGGGGGGGGAGGGAGGGAGGAGGGGTGCGGGGGGGGGGAGGGAGGGAGTAGGGGTACGGGGGGAAGGCAGGGGTACCGGACGGAGGGAGTAGGGGTATGGGCGAGGTACTGAGGGGTGGGGCATCGTTACAGGAGTAGGGGTACGGGGGAGGTACCGGGCGGGGGGAGTAGGGTTACGGGGGAGGTACCGGGCGGGGGGAGTAGGGTTACGGGGGAGGTACCGGGCGGGGGGAGTAGGGTTACGGGGGAGGTACCGGGCGGGGGGAGTAGGGTTACGGGGGAGGTACCGGGCGGGGGGAGTAGGGGTACGGGGGAGGTACCGGGCGGGGGGAGTAGGGTTACGGGGGAGGTACCGGGCGGGGGGAGTAGGGTTACGGGGGAGGTACCGGACGGGGGGAGTAGGGTTACGGGGGAGGTACCGGGCGGGGGGAGTTGGGGTATGGGCGAGGTACTGGTGGGTGGGGGCAGGGTTACAGGGAGAGTGGTACAGGGAGAGGGGGAGGGCCGGGGAGAGGGGTACGCGGGAAGGTGAGGGGTACAATAGGGAGGGGGTCAGGTATATTGGGAGGGGGAAGGGCAGCCGTACGGGGGAGTGAAGCAGCGCTACGGGAATTGCAGGGGTGCACGGGAAGGGGCAGGTGGACAGTGGGGAGGGAGTCATAGGGTACAGGGGGCAGGGGTATAGGGGAGGGTAGAGGGGATTTGGGGGAGGGGCAGGGGTTACAAGGGAAGATGGCAGGGTGTCGTGTGTACAAGGGGAGAGTGCAAGGGTATGGTGGAGGAGATGGGGAAAGGGGAAGGATGGGGTAGCAGGGGAGGGGGTACAGAGGATCGGAGGAGGCAGAGGCTGCAGGGGAGGGGGCAGGGGGTACGGGGAGGGAGAGAGATTACGGGTAAGGGAGGACAGGGATGGGGTCAGGGAGTGGAAATACAGGGGGAAGGGAGGAAAGGGGTTGGGGAGGTGTGAAGGGGATCTTGTCGTGCTCACGGCTCACACACCGAATGCTGGAGGAACTCAGCATGTCAGGCAGCATCTATGGATGGAAATGTTTCGGGCCGAGACCAGAGAGGAAGTGGACATTGTGCTTTTCTGCAGCTATCATTCTGCTTGGTGTGTGGAGGCTGTTCCATCATGCACTGAATTCCTGCACCCGTCCATACCCTCACCTCCCCTGACTGGCTGATTACACTGTGTCAACTTCTGCCTTAAAAACGGTCGAGAAACTGTACAGAGTACGGGTTCCTGAAAGTCCCGGTGATACTATGCATAAAAATTAATTTTATCTGTGTTCAAGTCGTGTTTGCCATTGTATACACAGGTGCAATGATAAACTTCAACATCACAACTACGTATTAGAGGCACGACATTCACAGGGGGGAAAAGGGAACAAGTTCACTTTTGTGCAAAGTGAGTAATCTCCGTTTCTCCCCAGCAGCAGAAACCTCCAGTCTGCTTTGACCATGTGCAAACACCCAAAGATCTTATATTTTCAATCTAGCCCCTCCTGGAGAACCAAGCTTGTCCTGAAAACCAGACCAGGTTATTGGACAACCGACACATTCCAACTATCATAAACTTCCCTGAATTATCTCCCATTCATACTTCCCTAAATAAGGACATCAATCCTTTTGTACTCAGTTCCTATGCCTTCATCACAACTGAGCTGAATCATGTGCTTGCCAGGTGTTGCGAGAGAAATAAACAGCACTGCCTTTGAAAACAAGCAGCCTTGAGTTTCCAAACGCATCAAGTGGGCAGGCCAGAATGTTTACCAGTGTGGTTTTGTAATTGAATATGACTGTTTCTAAAATAGCGATGGTGCAGTCAGTGAAACAGCTTCTATAGCCATTTCATCTGAGGTCAGTTATTGCAAACAAAAATAAAAGACCTGTGAATAATTCAAGCTTTAAAGCACATTACTAGCAAATCTAAAAAAAAAGGCTTCTTAAAATCCAAGCCTAATTCCAATGATGTTTGCTTATCACCACTGAATACTGGTGACCAGATGGAAAGGGCCCAATTAGTCCGTGCTATCATTAATTAAATCACTTTCCTAGTTCCCTTTATTCCCTCTTCATTGTTACCCAACGGTTCAAACGACAAAATTATCTGAGTTTTTACTCAACCAATGTCACTGAGAGTGACGTTCCAGGAGCTCTGAATTCCTTATTCTGAGCTCCTGCTCCTATTGTGCTTATTTTTGTTGCCACTTAATTTGGACCTCCTGAAGAAATGGAAACCATCTTTCATCATTTGCCACTTTTCTTAAATGTTCAAGGTTTCTGGAAAGGCACCATAACATTTTTTTGCTCAAATGAAATGCACACTTTTTTTTCAAATCATTTGATCTATTGGTAAGATATGGCAAAGAATATTGTTCTTATATATCACATAAATACAAATACCTTGGCCTAAGGTTAACATTGCAGTGTATAACTATTCTGATAAATGTGTACAATGGCATTACTTATCTACCACATAATGCTCATGTATTCAACAGACCTCAAAAACCCATGCCAATAGAATGGTAACAATTATTTCTGGCTCAGCTGGTATTTCTCTAAACATGTAAATAATGAAAGGTAGATCACATGGATTTCCTTCAAGCATATGTGATATTTGGACTTTTTTAAAAGAAAGAGTAATATTCAGTTCTTATTGAACTTGATACCAGTTGTGGATCGACTTGGGGTCTGTGTTGTTTATGATGTAGAAACTGCACCTTTATGCCTAATGTAAACCACATTGTAAATAGATAAGGCAAATTAGCCACTAAGAGTTATAGAACACTACAGCACAGAAAAAGGCCCTTCATCCCATCCGGTCCATGCTGGACTATGAATCTGCCTTGTCCAATTGCCCTGTTCCCAGATCATAGACTTCCATACCCCTCCCATCCATGTACTTATCCAAATTTTGCTTAGATGTTGAAATCAACCCCACATTCACCACTTTCACTGGCAGCTCATTCCTCACTTTCCCCACCCTTTTGAATGAAGAAGTTCCCCTTAAACATTTTACCTTTCACCCTTAACCCATGACTAGTTCTAGTGTTTAGGAAGACAAATGGAATGTTGGTGTTGGTGGCAAGAAGAGTGGAGATTAACACTAGAGACATTTTGATGCAACTTTACATGGGACTGATGAAGTCTTGTCTGGAAGACTGTGTACCGCAAGCGTAACAAGTGCTCAGCTTGTCCTTGTACCTCTTCTCATCGTCATTCTGACTCCCAAATAGACTTTCCAGATGAGGTGATATTTCACTGCGAGTCTCTCCGGGTCACCTATTGTATCTGGTGCTCCTGGGGTGGCCTCCTCTACATTGCTGAGATCTGACGCAGATGGGGGGGTTGGGTGCTTTGTCAAACACCTTCGTTACAAAAGGCAGGATCTCCCAGTGGCCACTCATTACAGTTTGACTTCCATTCCCATTCTGGCGTGTTCGTCTTTGCCTCCTCTGCAGCCACACTGGGGTTGGAGGAGCAACACTTCATGTGCTATCTGGGTAGCCTCTAACCTGATGACATGAACATACATTTTCCTATCTTGTGGGAATTTTTCCCCTTCCCTCTTCTCTCTTTATCCCCATTCTAGTTCCCTGATTAACCCTTCTACATACCTGCCCATCATTTCTCTCGTGTCCTTCGTCCTTCTATTTCTTCCATTGTCCAACATCCTCTCCTATTAGAATCCTTCTTCTTCAGCACCTTAGCTCATCCACTGATCACCTCACAGCTTCCTCTGTCATCACCCATTCCACCCATCCATTTTCAACCTTAGCTGGTTTCACCTATCACCTACTAGCTTGTACTCCTTCCCCTTACCTTATGGCCCCCCACCTTCTTGTGCTGGCCTCCTCCTCCCTTCCTTTCCAGTCCCAATGAAGAGTCTCATCCCAAAACATCAGCTATTTACTCCCCTCTATTGACGCTGTCTGACTTGTTGAGTTCTGCATTTTGTGCGTGTGTTGTGTTCAGTTTTGGTTGCCTTGATTTAAGGCCTGAAGTTCCACACAATCCCATTCAGGAACAGTTACTTTCCTACAACCATCAGGTTCTTGAACTGACTTGCAAAACGCTAATGCTACCTCTGCAGTGGAACGCCACAAGCTATCTCTTGCACCACCTGGGACTTGTGGGGTTTTTTGTATTGATATTCTGTTTTGCACAGCCTTTTTCTTCACTGTTGGATGATCCGAATATAATTTACTTCCTGTGTGTTGTGGTGAATCAATGTGGCTGTGATGCTGCTACAAGCAAGTTTTACATTGTACTCATCCCTCATCACACTTTTGCACATGGCAATAAACTCAACTTGATCAACTACACTGGAGGGAGGGTAGAGAACTTTGCTCAGTTGATCCCTGGGATAAAGATGTTGACATGTACGAAGAAATGTCAAGTAGATTAGAGTTTTAAAAAACTGAAGCATCTAAGATTCTGAGGAGGATTGGTAGGTGGGTGTTGGGAGGTCACTTCCCCTGGTGGTGTCTAAAAATATGATAGCCCTCGATGATTCTCTGATTTCAGTCTCTGAGGCTGACGTGCAAGCAGCCTTCGGGAGGCTGAGCACACGAAAAGCATCCGGCTCAGCTGGGGTTCCTGGCCATGTACTAAACACCTGTACTGATCAACTTGGAGTGTTCACTGAAATCTTTACCCTCTCACTTCAGCAGTCTGAGGCACCCACATGCTTCAAGCAGGTTTCAGTTATACCAGTGTCTAAGAAGAATGTGGTAACCTGCCTCAGTGACTATCATCCATAGCACATACATCCACAGGTCCACAGAAAATGCCATCTCACTCATCTGACTCTTCACTCAATCCTGGAGCATCTGGACTGCAAAGATGCATACAGCAGGATGTTCTTCATCAAATACAGCTCAGTTTTCAATAGAATCATCCTCTCAAAACTACTCAATAAGTTCCAAGACCTTGGCCTCAATACCCCCTTGTGCAATTGGATCCTCAATTTCCTCGCTTGCAGACCCTAGTCAGTTAGGATTGGCAACAATATCTCCTCCACGATCTCCATCAGCACAGGTACACCACCCTCAGCTCTTTTCTCTTTATACTAATAACTTTGTGGCTTGACAGTTCCAATGTCATATTCAGATTTGCTGATGGCACCACTGTCATAAGTTGAATAAAAGGTGGTGATGAATCAGCATATAGGAGGGAGATTGAAAATCTGGCTAAGTGGTGCCATAGCAACAACCTCTTACTCAATGTCAGCAGGATCCAAGAGCTGATTATTGACTTCCAGAGGAGGAAAACAGAGGTCTATGAGCCAGTCATCATCGGAGGATGGGAGAGGGTCAGCAACTTTAAATCCCTCAGTGTTATTATTTTGGAGGATCTGTCCTGGGCCAAGCACTTAAATGCAGTTATGAAGAAAGCATGGCAGCACCTCTACTTCCTTAGGAGTTTGCAAAGATCCAGAACGACATCTAAAACGTTGACAAACTTCTCTAGATGTATAGTGGAGAATATATTGACTGGCTGTATCACAACCTGATATGGAAAGAACAATACCCTTGAATGAAAAAGTCCACCATGGGCAAAGCCATCTCTAACATTGAGTACATCTACAGAAAATGTTTTTGCAGGAAAGTGGTATCCATCATCCCCTCCATCCAGGACATGCTTCGTTCACACTGCTGCCATCAGGAAGAAGGTACAGCAGCCTCAGGACTCAAACCACCAGGCTCTTGAACCAAAGGGAACAATTTCACTCAACTTCACTTACCCCTTCTTTGGAATGTTCCCACAACCTATGGACTCACTTTCAAGGACTCTTCATCTCATGTTCTCAATGTTTATTGTTTATTTATTTATTATTATTTCTTTCTGTTTTGTATTTGCAGTTTGTTGTCTTCTTACACTGGTTGAATGCCCAAGTTGGTGCAGTCTTTCATTGATTCTATTATGGTTATTATTCTATTATCGATTTACTGAGTATGCCCACAAGGAACTGAATCTCAGGGTGTATATGGTGACATATATGTACTTTGGTAATACATTTACTTTGAACTTTGAACGTGCTGAATCTGCTCAAAGATTCTGTCAGCAGAAGGACAGCAGCCATTCAAAGCTACAGGTCACACCATCTTCTCTAAGGCAATAATGATGGCCTTGCCATTGAAACCCTCAGTTAATTAATTAAAGTCCTTTCAAATATGTCATAATTTATTTTATCACATGCTATGAAATGGAGTATTTTGTTCTGTAGAATCCACCAAATAAATCATATTTAGCACAAATAATGCCTTTCATAACTTCAGGGTATCTCAAAGTACCTTACAAGCAATAAAATTGTTTTCAAATATTATCACTGTTCAAGGCGACAGACATGAGGTTTTATCTCTAGTGTATCCATTGTTTCTCCATATAATTGTCCTTTGGCAGGAGGTCTGAACTGATTGCATTCATCTAAATAAGATATAGCACAATTCCAAACTGATCAGATTTCTGAATCTATATTCTTGAACGGCCATTACTTTAAATCTCAAAATGCAGAGATTCTTCTGTAAATGGCCTTTGAAAGTATGTTATTCATGGCAAAGTGCTCTATATGTGGTCCCTTGGCAAGAGCAGAACTTAGCTTTCCCCATCGATAATTTCTCACCCCAGGATTCACTGGTGTAATTATCCTTGTGTATTGAAAAGCACTTTTGCATTTTGTTTGATACCAAAATCTTTGTTCTGCATCACTTCCCTACTTTTGCATCTGGAATTTGCACTTGTCTCCTGTGGTTACTTGTAACCATGAAGGAACAAGAGCTTCCATATCTCAAATTCAGAGACCCATGAAAGTTGTAGCTTGGGGCTCCATGGTAAGGTAGTGTTATGGGGAAAATGTTTTCAGGACTGGTTATGGATATGTTTAACATTATTCATGAAGTTAAGGAACTCTAACAGAAATCAAGGGTCACTGTCTTTTGGCATGTGGCTCACTTTCTGAATCTCCGGATTCTTCAAGGTATGTCATAAGTGTGATAGATATTTTCCACTTCTAATAAATAATGCATTTCCTACATGAAAACTCTATACCACCAAGCCAAAGCAGTCTGGTTGATTACCACTCCTTCCATCACCTAAAATATTCACTTTCTCAATCACTAGTGGCTTCACTTTGCACTGGGTGTAAAAATACATGGCAATAACTTTGGAACTTTTATCAGCACCTTCCAATTTCCTAATCTCGAATAATTTGGACTGACAATCGGTATCTGGTACCCTGAATTACCCCCACTTTCTGGGAATGGTCTGATTCAGTTTCAGATATAGTCAGTCACTATGTGGCTGGACTATAGTGTTGGCATGTGGCCAAGTGGTTAAGGCATTCGTCTAGTGATTTGAAAGTCACTAGTTCGAGCCTTGGCTGAGGCAGCGTGTGTCCTTGAGCAAGGCACTTAACCACCCGTTGCTCTGCGACAACACCGGTGCCAAGCTGTATGGGTCCTAATGCCCTTCCATTGGACCAACATCAGTGGTGTGGAGAGGGGAGACTTGCAGCATGGACAACTGCCAGTCTTCCATACAATCTTGCCCAGGCCTGTGCTCTGGAATCCTTCCAAGGCGCAAATCCATGGTCTCATTTTGACAAATAGCGGTATTAACAGCATTAGACTTCTCTTTATTTATCTGGAAAACCTTTGTTTTATTCATATATGACGAGATCTTGTACAAGCTCCCTGACATGGAGGGATACAAGAGTTGTTGGTGAGATGGAACTAGGAATGATCGATGGACAGGTGAAAGGTATGGTCATGGATGATGTTGCAGAGGTGTTGCACAACAATAAGAAACAGAAGACCAACGATAATCCCAAAGTGACATTATGGGTGTGAAAATAGAAACCACTGTCTGAATTTGTACTTGCTTCTTTAGCTGATCTCCAGGCTTCTGATCCTCCCTCCCTCCGAACCCTAACAAACAGTTCCTTTAAAAAATTAATCTTAATGTTTGATGTTGTATTATAAACATAAAAAGTACCCAAGTCAGGACATTCTGTAGCACAGCGATTGTGGAAGGATGACGCTACATAAGGTTCCAAAGGTTACGATAAAATTATCATATGCAGATGCATCTCTGGGACCTTAGAAAAATGTTTAACAGTTTGTATATAGTACAGCTCATGTGAATAATGATATGCTAGGAAATGATAGAGTAAACGTATGCAGAGTACCAGCATTAGCAGTAACGAACGTAACTGTATGTGACAGTTTTTTATTTTAGCAATTTCAAAATGTAATTCATCCATCATACAAATCCTTCTATCTCTGAGTTCCCCAGTTCCTTAATATTTGCATAACAGCATTTACCTAAACAGCTCTACTACTTGCATAGCTTTTTTTCCTGTGTGAGCAGTAATAGGATTTGGTGCAATATAATGAGAACAAATTCCTTAAAAGCTGTAAAAGTAGTATCAACCATTAGACCAGGAGTGCTCAGATGGATTCCCACTACGAGTAAATTCAGTGAGACTTTACTACAAAAGTGCATTTGAATACATTGTGTTCACTGTAAAATCTCCCAGTCATTCTCAAGTAATACAGACCCCTCTCATTCATTAAGAATCATCACAAAAAACACGAATGGGTTCTGAACACCCGTCAACTGTAATCTAGCGCAAGGCCAGACCCAAAGGCAGGTGAAATATTACGAGGAGAAATAAATTTTGCAGCTCATTTTAATAGTCTGTGGCACATAATCACCTCATGCACAAATGGGTATGGCCATACCACCAAATTGGGAGACAGGAGCCTGGGAATTTTACCATAGTCAATGGACAGGAAATAAAATAGATATACTAGTCACGCATGGATAGCTATTATTTCTTACATAACCATTTATCTTCAACAGTTCATCATCTCCCAATTCTATTTTGAAAACTTTTGGTGAGGTGGAAAATCTCAATTGGTCCTCAGGTTGAATTAAGTTGTAGTCATTGCCAAATTATTGGGACCTAAAATACCAACATAACCATATATTTTTGAGTTGTGTCTTCTTGTGACTGTCCTGGAATAAAATTGTGCACTACAAAATACAGTTAGCTCTAAAGTAGGAGTAACTAAGTCTTTTAACTTCCATCCTGGTTGTTTCTCCACAAGATTTACATCCTTTTGCACATCCCATTATTTCTACCTTTCAGTTCATATTTGTCACTGAAATATTGAGAGGGTCACTGAAGTTACCAAGAGGGTCAGTAACTTTGAATTCCTGGGTGTCATCATTTCAAAGGACCTGTCTTGGACCCATCATTAAAAAAATACACTAACTGTGAAGAAACCATGACGGCACTTCTACTTCCTCGGGAGACTGTGGAGATTCTCCGTGCCATCAAAAATCTTGGCAAACTTCTATAGATATGTGGTGGAAAGTATTCTGACTGGCTTCATTATGACCTGGTATGGGGACACCAATGCCTTTCAGTAGAAAATCCTACAAAAAGGTTATGGATTCAGCCCAGCACATTACAGTACCTCCCAATCACTGAGCATATCTGCATGAAATGTTAAAGCAGCATCCATCATCAAAGATCCTCACCACCCAGATCATGTTCTTTTCTCACTGCTGCCATCAGGTAGAAGGTACGGGTGCCTCAGGACTCACGCCACCAGGTTTAAGAACAGTTATTATCCCTCAACCATCAGGCGCTTGCACAAAAGATGATAACTACACTTAGTTAAGGACTCTGCTATATTGTTATTTCATGCTTACTATTTCTTACTATTTATTATCTGTATTTGTAGTTTGTTTACAGTTTACCGATCCCGCTTACTGTTCTATAGATTTACTAACTGTGGCTACAGAAAAAGAATTTAAGGATTGTTATGTGGTGATATGAATATATTCTGATAATAAATTTTACTTTGAATTTTGAACTAATTTTTGCTGTCTACAGCCACCAGCTGACTACCTCCACCCTATGATTTACATCACCTTAGATCTGTGAAAGTTGTGGTAAGGCAAGGGCTAAAGACAATGTTCTGGCAAAGATAGCTTGGGGTATTTGTAATCAAGTGAGACCACCGGAGATCCCCTCCTGCTTGCTACCTGGGGGGGGTGGTGGAATGACTGCAGCTGTGTGTACTCAAACCAGACAAGTAAGGCCTCTATAGGGAGAACTTCTAGAAAGGACTTCCTAAGACATAGTATCTCTTTACACAAGGGGTTGCCTGGGATAGACAAGATAGGAATAACAGAAAGATGTGAAACACACCCAACAACTAAGGGACCATTGCTTTACCTAATTTGTCCACTTCGATTGTGAATGGTGATTGAACTCGGAAGGAAGGAATTCAAACAAATACAATTTACCGAATGGTTAATATCTGTAAATAATAAGCCAATTCTATATAAAAATAGCAGTTTTCTGTCCAGACTTCACAGTGTAGGTGACAAGGGCAATGGCGTTCTCCTTGTGCACAAAATAAACAGTGTAAGAGTTGTAAGAGAACATGTGATCTTGACCCAGTTATTTCATTTTATTTTGTGTTATATTGATGATGATATTTGCCATTTTGGTATTATACTTATATCAAACAATAACCTGATTTTTAGATTACAATCTCTTCATGCCTTACAAGGCTCATTATAGCCTAAATATCTTTCTTTTTCTCTTGAGACATGGTCTCTTTCTGGATTGGTAATTAAGGCTTAGTTTAGTAATTCTCTTAGGTATCACAAAAAGCTTTATTATATTGTTACCAGCCTTGTTCTATTAACTACACAATTTCCTGAATATTCTTCAGCACTTACCTCTACTTTACATTTTCTCTGATTATGCTGATTCAGTGCTGAATGGTTATTCTTAAGGTCCAATAATCCTTCGGCCATTAAAAAAATCTTAATTTTGCCTGCCCTGGTAAATTTCTGTAACTTGTTCATATAAGATATACTGACTTCTTTCTATTTTAATTCCATAATTTTTTTGCTGGATGGCCACCTCAAGATTAGCTTTTCCTTTTGTATACCTCCTACAGCAAACATTGTGGCTTTTATGAAAAGTCTCAGACCTGACACATTAATTCTTTCTTTTCACAGATCCTATTTGAGCTTCTAAGTGTTTCCAGTATATTTTTATTTCAGATTTTCAGCATTTACAGTGTTTTAATTTCATGGGTTTCAACCCTGTTGCATTTTAATTAACTTACCTTTGTTAAGTTAACCTACTTCTGTTTCAATTTACAGATATTTGTAACAAATTAATGTCTTGAGGCCCTATTAATGATAGTCATTCAACTTTTTGTTTTAGAAATTAGTTAATGCTCTAACTAGGAAGTATCACCACAATTCTTTCAGTTCATATTTCCCCCAGACATTGATCAGTAAGCTTGCTTTTCTTCTGGTTGCACTTTGGCTTATAAAAGAAGCAGCTTTTCCTGCACATTAGAAAATTCCTAGGCTGGCACAGTGGTGGAGTAATTAGCTCTCCTGAATCATAGATCCAGAGATTGATCTTAACTTTGGGTGCTGTATATGGCTTGCATTTTCTTCCTGTGACCATTGAGTTTTCATCAGGTGTTCTCCTTCCGAAGGTCAGCTGCTTGGTCAATATAAATTACTCCTTACTGTGGTATGAATGAAAAGGGAGTTGATGGGTGAATGAGAAGAGTAAGTTACAGAATACAGGGAAATAAGTGAATAGAGTTTGGGACAGATGAGATCACATTGTTGGATACTGGCATGGAGCCAATGGGCCAAGTGATTGCCTCCTGATATCGTATTGAGTTAAATTACAGTAAATTATGATCTCTTTAGCAGGATTGGAGCATTGTCCATGTACTTCTTTGTAATTTGTACTGGTAATACCATTCTGATGTCAACTTTTTAAACATCAAAAATTTGTGACAATGATGAATTTTAAGTTTTTCTCATGTTAGATTTCCAAATGTTTTAAAAATTGAGACGAAACAGACAAGTTTGACTTTTCAGATTTATTAATAAAGTAATTTAAAAGGAAATGTTTCAGATTCACAAAGTAGCAAAAGCTAGCTCAATAATTCAAAGCAACTCCTGAGGGAGAAACAATACAATTCGATGCAATTCTTTCTACTTAAATATAGATTGGAAAAACGTATTAAATTGCATCAATAACTTAACACCAGTAACAAAGTTTTGAACTGTTTGGACTAATTAGCAGAAAGCAGATATCCCAATCCTAATGCCAGCATTAAGATATTATTAAGCAATGCAAAGCAGAAAATAGCCACCAAAGCCACTAACATCAATTCTCCAAATACATGATATACCAGGGAACTTCAGAAGTCTTTTGGTCACTTTTCATGTGTCCAGCACATGATGTATATGTGCACTGCTTTAAATTTTTTCAGTCCAATTTATTTCCCATATTTAGGGTTACATATTTAACTTCATAACAATAGAATATAAAACTGTGTGAGATGTGACCTATAAAGAAAAAGTAATTGGATTTGGAACAAAAATGCACATATTTATTTTAAACTAAACATGGGTAGAAATTAAAATTAATATTTGATAGATTTAGATTAAAGCCTGTATTTTAATTCAGAAAATGGAAAGGACAAGCAGAATTAAATGTTCTTAACCTCGGAGAGTCTTCTGCTCTCCAACTTACTGCAATACCGTACTATCAACAATTATTTTTCAATCATGGGAAAAAAATTGCTCCTGCAATATGGACTACTTTATTATGTGGCTATCTCTTTACGTGATACAAAAATCACAGCTAAAAATTGCAGACAAGCCAATAATGCATTCCCTGTGCATTAGAAAAGCAAAGGCAAACAGATTTTGAATTTTTACACACTTGCAACACAGAATGTACTACAGAAAAAGCAGAACTAAATTTCTGATTTCCTGCCACTTACTCCTTAATTCAACATACTTTGACCTAATTTCTGATACAGATTTTCTGTATTTTTTGGTTAAAAACCAAGTCGAGAGAGAAGACAAATAATATCATAAAAGGGCTAAAAATTCAAATGAAAAGAAACATAGCCTTGCATAGAAAACAAAGATTGCTGCTGGTTACATGCTTAAAACAGGAAATGCAGGTACTGTAAATGGACATAGTGCAATCCCTGGCAGTTTGTGCTGAATGAGACATCCAAAGGCCTGGAGCAGTTGGAACTGGATTAAAAAAAACCTTGTTCAGACCTTAGCATCTTCATTTCTTTAAACACCAGTTCATCAGAAAGCTGCTTGATCCCACAAAAAGATTTATGATGAAGCTGCTTCAAGAAGATTTAACGTAGTTTGAGCTCATCTCCGCTCCCCAGATTGGTGCCGGGACTGGGGTCCTGTCTGCGTGGCTGCACAGGAGAAAAGAAATGCAGGTCAAAAAGTGAGACAAATAACTAAATAATATGGAGAAAAATTGTAATGAAAATGCTTGTAATCAATTGTTATAGTCATACAGCACAGAAACAAGCCCTTCAGCCTAACAGGTCTATGCAAACCAAGACACCTTATTCAAGCTAGCCCTATTTGCCAGCATTTGGCCTCTATACTTCTAAACTTTTCTAATCCATGTGCTTGTCTGTCTTTTGAAAGTTGTTGTACCTTCTCAACCACTTCCTCTAGCAGCTGATTTCACATAGATGCTACCTTTAGTGTAAAAATGTTGTCCCTCAAGCTCCTCTTAAATATTCCTCACATACTTTTAACTGATGCCTTCTAAATCTTAATACTCCAACTCTGGTGGAAAAGACTGATTGCATTCACCCTACCTATGCTCCTCCTCATTTTACACACCACTATAAGATCACCTCTCAATCTCCTGTGTGCTAAGGAATAAAGTCCTAAACTGTCCAATCTCTCCTTATAACTCACCACCCTACTTACCTATGATTCCACTTGTACTCCAAAGTGTCTCTGTGCTACAACACTCCCTATGGCCCTGTTGTCTACTGTGAAAGTCCTACCTGGATTTTAACTTTCCAAAAAACAACATCTAGCACTTATACAAATTAAACTCCATTCCCTGGCCCACTTGCCCAGTTGATTAAGATCCTCCTGCATTTTTGGTAACATTCATCATTGTCCACCTTACCACCTATTTTAGTGTCACATGTAAACTTACCAATCATGCCTAATACTTGATTATACATTCTTATTCTAATTGTTTATTGATGACAAAGACAAAAAGCACTTCACCCCTGAGGTATACCACTAATCACAGGCTTCCAGTCTCAGAAAACAAAACATGCCATCATAGAGTAATACAGCAGTACAGCTCGTTGGCCCATCTAGTCCCTGTTAAACTATTATTCCAACTAGTCCATTCAACATGCACCTAGACCACAGCTCTCCATACTCTTTCCATCCATGTACTTAACTAAATTTCTCTTAAATGTTGAAGATGGACCTGCATTCACAACTCCAGCTGATAGCTTGCTCTACACTCTCACCTCCCTCTGATTGAAGGAGTTACTCATGTTCCTCTTAAATATTTCACCTTTCAAGCTTAACCCATGATCTTTAATTCTAGTCTCACCTAACCTCAGTGAAAAAAAGCCTGCTTGCACTTACCCCATCAAAAACACTCAATTTTATATACCTCCATTACATCTCCCCTTAAATTCCCACACTCCAGGGACCAAAGTCATAACCTATTCAACTATCCCTATAACGCAGATCTTCAAACTCCAGCAACATCCTTGTAAATTTTCTCTGTACTCTTTTAATCTTATCGATAGCTTTTCCATAGGTAGGTGGCCAAAACTACGAACAACACTAAATGTTTTATACAATTTCAACATAATATCCCAACTCCTGTACTCAATACTTTACGAAGGCCAATGTACCAAAATCTCTCTTAACAACCCAATCTACCAGTGACACCACTTTCAGGAAACTGGAGATCTGTGTTCATAGACCCCTATGTTCTACACAGCTCAGTGCCCTATTGCTCACTGTTCAAATCCTATTTGTACTCGCAAAGTGTAACACCTCACACTTTACTGAATTAAAATCCATCTGCCATTTTTCCAACTGGTCCAGGTCCCACTGCAAGTTTTGACAGCCTTCCTCACTGTTCACTATGCCCCCAATCTTGGCATCATCTACAAATTTGCTTATCCAGTATACCACATTATCATCCAGATCAATAATATAGATAACAAACAACAACAAACCTAGCACTGATCCCTATGGCACACCACTAGTCACAGGCCTCCAGTCAGAGTCGTTTATTGTCATTTTGACCATAAGCTGCTGGTACAGTACACAGTAAAAACGAAACAACGTTCCTCCAGGACCATGGTGCTACATGAAACAACACAAAACTACACTAGACTATGTGAGACAGCACCAGGCTACACTAGACTGCGTAAAACAACATAAAAACTGCACTAGACTACAAAACTGCACAGGACAACATGAAGTGCACAAAACAGTGCAGGGCAGTACAATAATTAATAAACAAGACAACAGGCAAAGTAGAGGACAAATTACAATATAATAATAAATTATGTAGATGCCGGTCTAGACTCTGAGTATTGAGGAGTCTGATGGCTTGGGGGGGAAGAAATTGTTGCACAGTCTGATCGTGAGAGCCCGAATGCTTCAGTACCTTTTGCCAGATGGCAGGAGGGAGAAGAGTTTGTGTGAGGGATGCGTGGGGTCCTTCACAATACTGTTAGCTTCACGGGTGCAGCATGTGGTGTAAATGTCTGTAATAGCCGGAAGAGAGACCCCGATGATCTTCTCAGCTGACCTCACTATCCACTGCAGGGTCTTGCAATCCGAGACGGTGCAATTCCTGAACCGTGATGCAGCTGCTCAGGATGCTCTCTGTACATCCTCTGTAGAATGTGGTGAGGATGGGGAGTGGGAGATGGGCTTTTCTCAGCCTTTGCAGAAAGTAGAGATGCTGCTGGGCTTTCTTGGCTATGGAGCTGGTGTTGAGGGACCAGGTGAGATTCTCCACCAGGCGAACACCAAGAAATTTGGTGCTCTTAACAATCTCAGCAGAGAGTGGTCGCTCTGTGCTCTCCTGAAGTCAACAACCATCTCTTCTGTTTTGTTCACATTCAGAGACAGGTTGTTGGCTCTGCACCAGTCTGTTAGTCGCTGCACCTCCTCTCTGTATGCTGACTCGTCGTTCTTGCTGATGAGACCCACCACGGTCGTGTCATCGGCAAACTTGACGATGTGATTCGAGTTGTGTATTGCTGCACAGTCGTGGGTCAGCAGAGCAGCAGAGTGAACAGCAGTGGACTGAGCACACAGCCCTGGGGGCCCCCCGTGCTCAGTGTGATGGTGTTGGAGATGCTGCTCCCGATCCG
Source organism: Mobula birostris (assembly GCF_030028105.1). NCBI lineage: Eukaryota > Metazoa > Chordata > Chondrichthyes > Myliobatiformes > Myliobatidae > Mobula > Mobula birostris. The sequence continues at coordinate 18,943,235 of NC_092384.1, forward strand.
GACTGACTAAGGTCTCCCAGTCAGGAAGTCTAGGATCCAGTTGCAGAGGGAGGTGTTCAGGCCCAGCAGTTTCAGCTTTCCAATCAGGTGCTGAGGAATGATAGTGTTGAATGCTGAACTGAAGTCTATGAACAGCATTCGAACGTATGTGTCCTTTTTGTCCAGGTGGGTGAGAGCCAGGTGGAGGGTGGTGGCGATAGCATCATCTGTTGAACGGTTGGGACGATACGTGAACTGCAGGGGGTCCAGTGAGGGGGGCAGCAGGGTCTTTATGTGCCTCATGACGAGCCTCTAGAAATATTTCATGATGATGGATGTGAGAGTCGTTGAGGCAGGACACTGAAGACTTCTTCAGCACAGGAACAATGGTGGAGGCCTTGAAGCACGTTGGAACGACGGCGCTGCTCAGGGAGATGTTGAAGATGTCAGTGAGAACATCTGCCAGCTGGTCTACACATCTTCTGAGCACTCTGCCAGGAATATTGTCTAGTCCAGCAGCCTTCCGTGGGTTGACCCTGCATGGAGTTTTCCTCACATCGGCCACAGTAAGACAGCACCTGGTCATTGAGAGGAGGAGTGGTCTTCCTCGCCACCACCTCATTTTCTGCCTCGAAACGAACGTAGTTGTTCAACCCATCTAGGAGGGAGGCATCACCAGTACAGGCAGGTGATGTTGTCTTGTAGTTGGTGATGTCAACTCCAACCATCTACTGCCACTCTCTGCAATCTCTCCACAAATTTGCTCCTCTAACTCAGCCTGAAAATTGAGTGGTGTATAATATAGTCCATTAATGAGGTCATCCTCAGTTCTACCCATTTCACCTGAGATGAGGTTTCCAGTCTGTCCTTTCTCAGCACTCCTGAGACAATTTCCCTGACTAATAATGCTTCCCCCGCAACCAAGTCTCTCTAATGACTACAATATCATAATTCCACATGCTGATCTGATCCATGCTCTAAATTCCCTAAATTAATCCACCTTATCCACAATACTCCTTACATTGAAATAGACACCACTCAATATTATTCCCACCATGCTTAATCTTTCAATAGCTGTCTTTATATGATTATGAGGACACTCAGTCCTCGTTTATTGTCATTTAGAAATGCATGCATTAAGAAATGATACAATGTTCCTCCAGCATGATATCACAGAAACACAGGACAGACCAAGACTAAAACTGACAAAACCACATAATTATAACATATAGTTACAACAGTACAAAGCAATACTGTAATTTGATAAAGAGCAGAGCACGGTAAAAAATAGTCTCAAAGTCCTGATAGCCCCATCATCTCACGCAGACGGTAGAAGGGAGAAACTCTCCCTACCATGAACCTCCTGCGCCGCAAACTTGCCAATGCAGCACCCTGGAAGCACCCGACCACAGCCGACTCTGAGTCCATTTGAAAACTTCGAGCCTCCGACCAGCCCTCTGACACCGAGCACCATCAACCCCACCCCGGCCACCAAGCAACAAGCAAAGTTGAGGACTTGGGGCCTTCACCTCCGGAGACTCTGGATCACACACAAGCAGCGACAGCGAAACAGGCATTTCAGAAGTTTCACCAGATGTTCCTCCGAGCTCTGATGTCTGTCTCCATCAAATCAGGATTATGTATGTAGGCTTATCAACATCTTTCCCCAAAACCACTTTACGATCTGCTTTGGCACCGAGGTATCCATTCCCTACAACACTAGTTTAACACCACACCCCCACCCCATGCAGCACTGGCGAACCTTCCCACAAGGATATTAGTTCCCCTTCAAGTTCAGGTGCAAACCGTGCTTCCTGTACAGGTACCATCTTCCCTAGAAGAGAGCACAATGGTCTAAAAGTCTGAAGCCCTCCATCTTGCACCATGTCCTTAGCCACATGTTAAACTGTATGATCTTCCTATTTCTGCTTCACATGGCATGGTTAGCTATCCTGAGATCACAACCCTTGAGATCCTGTCCTTCAACTTAGTTTATGACCCCCTGAACTCACTTTGCAGGATCTCATTATCCTTCCTACCCCTGTCATTGGACCCAACACAGACAATGATCCCTGGCTGCTCACCCTCCCACTTAAGAATGGTATGGACTCTATCTGAGATGTTCCTGACCCTGACACTAGAGAGGAAACATACCATCTATAATCCTGTTCTTGTCCACAGAACTTCATGTACCCCTAATTAATGAATCCTCTCATTCATCTGTTCTCCCCCCTCATCTTCCTTTCTGAACCAGTCAGACTCAGTGCCAGAGACTTGACAGCTGTGCCTTTCATCTACTAGGGTATTCCCCTCCAGCAATAGTATCCAAAACCGTATACTTGTTATTGATGGGAACAACCACAGGGATAACCCACACTGGCTGCCAATCCCCCTTCTCCCACCTGTGTCCTGCACTTTAGGTGAAACTACCTCGCTCTCAATCACCTGTCAAATCAACCACCCAGCTTCCCAAATGATCCCAAGTTCATCCAGATCAAGCTCAGTTCCCTAACATTGGTCTGCAAGAAGCTGCAGCTGGATGCAATTCTTGCAGGTGTAATTGCCAGGAACAATGAAGGTCTCCCTGCCTTCCCACATCCTGCAAGAGGAGCATTCCACTATCCTGCCTGGCATTCCCACTGTTCTAACTGTGCAACAAAAAAAATCAAGGAAAAAAGCAAGCTGCCTGAAAAATCTATCTTGAACAACCACTTCTCCTTGCCAAAGCCTCTGAGACAACATGTCAAGCTCCCCACTAACACTGGCCAACTCCAACAATGGTTGCTCTGCTTAAACTTAACTTCTTATTAAGCTTTGCCAAATGTCTGATTAACCTATAATCTGTGGTGGGCGAAATGTACTGACTGACAGCACTTGCTTTTCCAAATCTTGCTCCCACTACACAAAATCTATCAGACCACAGGACATAGGAGCAGAATTAGGCCATTTGGCCTATCGAGTCTGCTCTGCCATTTCATTATAGCTGATCCAATTTTCCTCTCAACCCCAATCTCCTGTCTTCTCCCTGTATTTCTTCATGTCCTGGTCAATCAAGAATCTATCAACCTCTGCCTTAAATATACATCAAGACTTGGCCTCCACTGCTGCCTGTGGCAAAGATTCACCACTGTCAGGCTAAAGAAATTCCTCGTCTTCATTCTAAAAGGACATCCCTCTACTCTGAGGCTATGTTCCCTGGTCCAAGACTGACCACCATAGGAAACATCCTCTCCACATCCACTCTATTTGGCCTTTCACCATTCGATAGGTTTCAATGAGGTCATCACTCACTCTGAATTCTACTCAATACAAGCTTACATCAAATGCTCTTCATATGACAAGCCATTCAATCCTGGAATCATTTTTGTGAACCTCCTTTGAACCCTCTCTCGTTTCAGCACATCCTTTCTAAGGGGCGCAAAACTGCTCAATACTCCAAGTGAAGGCTCACTAGTGCTTTATAAAGATTCAACATTACACCTTTTTTTTTTATATGCTACTCCTGTTGAAATGAGTGCTATAATTGCATTTGCCTCCTGACCACACACCCAACCTGCAAATTAACTTTTAGGAATCTTGCACAAGGATTCCCAAGTCCCTTGCTTTTTTTTGCATTTTGTCTCCATTTAAAAAAAAAGTGAACCCTTTAATTTCTTTTACCAAAGTGCATGACCATATACTTCCTGACACTGTATTCCATCTGCCATTTTTTTGCCCATTCTCCTAATCTGTCTGTCCTTCTGTAGCCTCTCTACTTCCTCAAAACCACCTGCTCCTCTAGCTATCTTCATATCGTCTGCAAACTTTGCAACAAAGCCATCAATTCCATTACCCAAATCATTGACATATAACACAAAAATAATTAGTCCCAACTCAGACCCTTGTAGAACACCACTAGTAACCAGCAGCCAACCAGAAATGGCTCCTTTAATTTCCACTCTTTACCACCTGCCAATCAGCCCTTGCTCTATCCATGCTAGTATCTTTCCTGTAATACCATGGGCTTGTGGCTTGTTAAGCAGCCTCATGTGTGGCACTTTATCAAAGGCCTTCTGAAAACCCAAGTACACAACATCAACTGATTCTCCTGTCTATCCAGATTGTCATTTCTTCAATGAATTCCAACGTATTTTTCAAGCAATATTTTCCTGTGAGGAAACCATGCTGACTATAGCCTATTTTATCATGTGCCTCTCGGTACTCTGAGACCTCATCCTTAATAACCGACTCCAACACCCACACTAACTGGCCTAGAGTTTCCTTTTTTCTGCCTCTCTCCCTTCTTGATCAGTGATATTTGCAATTTTCCAGTATTCTGGAACCATTCCAACATCTAATAATTCTTGAAAGATCATTAATAATGCCTCCACAAATTCTTCAGCCACCTTTTCAGAACACCATCTGGTCCAGGTGACTTATCCACCTGCAGACCATTCAGTTTCCCAAGAACCTTCTCTCTAGAAAACGTAACTTCACATACTTCATGACCCCTGACACCTGGAACTTTCTCCATACAGCGAGTGTTTTCCACAGTGAGACTGATTCAGTTTGTCCGCCATTTTCTTGTCCCCCATTATCTCTCCAACATTGTTTTCCAGCGGTCCTATATCCACTCTCATCTCTCTTTTACACTTCATATGTCTGAAGAAACTTTTGGTATTCTCTTTAATGTTAGCTTAATTTCGTATTACATTTTTACCCTCTTAATGACTATTTGAATTGCCTCTGTTGGCAATCCTCTAACTTCTAATTTTTGCTCTATTATACGGCTTCTTTTTGTCTTTCATGTTGGCTTTGACTTCTCTTGTTAGCCACAGTTGTATCATCTTGCCTTTAGAATAGTTCTTCCTCTTCGGTATGTATATAATCTGTGCCCTCCAAATTGCTATCAGAAATTCCAGCCATTGCTGCTCTGTCATCATCCCTGCCTGTGTTCCTTTCTAATCAATTCTGGCCAATTCCTATTTCATACCTCTAATACCATTTATTCCACTGTAATACTGATACATCTGACTAGCTTCTCGATTTTCAGGGTGAATTTGATCATATTATGATCACTTGCCCCCAAGAATTATTTTATGTTAAGCTCTGTAATCAGCTCTGGTTCATTAAACAACACCCAATCCAGAATAGCTGATCCTCTAGTGGGCTCAACCATGAGCTGTTCTAAAAAGCCAACTCATAGGCACTCTAGAAATTCACTCTCTTGGAATCCAGCACTAACCTGGTTTTCTCAATCTAGCTGCATATTGAAATCCCCATAACTATTGGAACATTGCTCTTTTGGCATGCATTTTTCTATCTCCCACTGCAATTTGTAGGCCACATCCTTACTATTGTTTGGGGGTCTATATACAGCTCCAATCAGGGTCTTCTTACCCTTAGAGTTCCTTAGCTCAACCTACAATGATTAAACACCTTCCGATCCTATGTCAACTCTTTGAAAAGATTTGATTTCATTTTTTAACCAACAGAGCAATGCTGTCCCATCTGCCTTCCTGCCTGTCCTTTTGATACAATGTGTATCCATGGGCATTAAGCTCCCAGCTATAATCTTCTTTCAGCCATGATTTTGTGATGACTACTGCATCATACATGCCAATCTGTAACTGTTACAAGTTCATCTACCTTATTCTGTAAACAGCGCATTCAAATATAACACCTTCAGTCCTTTATTCACCCTTTTTGATTTTGAATACCTTTTACATTGCAACTCATCCTGTTGACTGCAATTTTACACTATCAACCTCTCCTCACTAAACTTTGCCTGTTTGTAAACCAACTACCTCATCTTCAGCACTATCATTTGCCTTTGCTACGATACTTCTTACATTGAAATATATGCTACAACTGGATACATTTCTCACAGTTGTAATAGTCAAGAACACTGGAGGTCTCTGCCTTTCCACGTCCCGCAAGAGGAGCATTCCACTATACTGCCTGGCATCTCACCTATCCTAACTGAGCAGATATAAAGAAGGGAAGGAAAAAAAAATAACCTAGAGTTCTTTTTTCTTTTGCTTTCTCTAAATGAAGTCTCTCTTCGCTGAAGTCTCAAAGAGCTAACGAGCCTCAATCACAAACGTGAATTTGTAAATGCACTATTACACTGCCGCTACCTGCTTGCTGCTGTCTTTTTTTATACCTTGGCAGTGGACCAGATTGAAATCCCCTCCTCTCATCTTCCAACATCTGGATTGGTTGCACCATTAAACCAATTGGTCAGCTGTCCCTGGATTCCATGTCATCTACTGAAGTCAACAGACAATAGGTGCAGGAGTAGGCCATTCAGCCCTTCGAGCCAGCACCATCATTCACTGTGATCATGGCTGATCATCCACAATCAGTACCCTTTTCCTGCCTTCTCCCCATATCCCTTCAGTCTGCTATCTTTAAGGGCTCTATCTAACTCTTTCTTGAAAGAATCCAGAGAATTGGCCTCCACTGCCTTCTGAGGCAAAGCATTCCACAGAACCACAACCCTCTGTGTGAAAAAGTTTTTCCTCAACTCCATTCTAAATTGTCTACCCCTTATTCGTAAACTGTGGCCTCTGGTTCTGACTCCCCTAACATCCCCAGTGTCCACATAAAGCACATCTACTGCTTTGCCCTCATCAACTTTTTTTGGTCACCTAAAATAAAACCAAAAAACTCAATCAACTCTAAGTCAGAATCTCCCACTCACAAAACCATGGTGATTACCCTAATTAATCTCCATCTCCAGATGTATATACATTGTAACCCTTTGAATCCCAGGGGGACCAATATCTTGGCAGGGAGATTAGCGAGGGCTACTGAGGTGACTTTAAACTAGAATGGTTGGGGGTTGGGAATCAAATTAAAGAGGCTAGGCGTGAGGAGGTTAGTTCACAACAGGGGGATGGGAACCAGTGCAGAGAGACGGGGGGTGTAAAGTGAGGGTAGAAGCAAAAAGTACTAAGGAGAAGAGTAAAAGTGGCAGGCCGACAAATCCAGGGCAAGCATTAAAAAGGGCCACTTTTCAACATAATTGTATAAGGGCTAAGAGAGTTGTAAAAGAGCACCTGAAGGCTTTGTGTGTCAATGCAAGGAGCATTCGTAATAAGGTGGATGAATTGAAAGTGCAGATTGTTATTAATGATTATGATATAGTTGAGATCAAAGAGACATGGCTCCAGGGTGACCAAGGATGGGAGCTCAACGTTCAGGGATATTCAATATTCAGGAGGGATAGACATGAAGGGAGGGGAGGTGGGGTGGCATTGCTGGTTAAAGAGACTAACGCAATAGAAAGGAAGGACATAAGCCAGGAAGATGTGGAATCGATATGGGTAGAGTTGCGTAACACTAAGGGGCAGAAGACGCTGGTGGGAGTTGTGTACAGGCCACCTAACAGTAGTAGTGAGGTCGGAGATGGTATTAAACAGGAAAGTAGAAATGTGTGCAATAAAGGAACAGCAGTTATAATGGGTGACTTCAATCTACATGTAGATTGGGTGAACCAAATTGGTAAAGGTGCTGAGGAAGAGGATTTCTTGGAATGTATGCGGGATGGTTTTTTGAACCAACATGTCGAGGAACCAACTAGAGAGCAGGCTATTCTGGACTGGGTTTTGAGCAATGAGGAAGGGTTAATTAGCGATCTTGTCGTGAGAGGCCCTTTGGGTAAGAGTGACCATAATATGGTGGAATTCTTCATTAAGATGGAGAGTGACATAGTTAATTCAGAAACAAAGGTTCTGAACTTAAAGAGGGGTAACTTTGAAGGTATGAGGTGTGAATTAGCTAAGATAGACTGGCAAATGACACTTAAAGGATTGACGGTGGATATGCAATGGCAAGCATTTAAAGGTTGCATGGATGAACTACAACAATTGTTCATCCCAGTTTGGCAAAAGAATAAATCAAGGAAGGTAGTGCACCCGTGGCTGACAAGAGAAATTAGGGATAGTATCAATTCCAAAGAAGCAGCATACAAATTAGTCAGAGAAAGTGGCTCACCTGAGGACTGGGAGAAATTCAGAGTTCAGCAGAGGAGGACAAAGGGCTTAATTAGGAAGGGGAAAAAAGATTATGAGAGAAAACTGGCAGGGAACATAAAAACTGACTGTAAAAGCTTTTATAGGTATGTAAAAAGGAAAAGACTGGTAAAGACAAATGTAGGTCCCCTACAGACAGAAACAGGTGAATTGATTATGGGGAGCAAGGACATGGCAGACCAATTGAATAATTACTTTGGTTCTGTCTTCACTAAGGAGGACATAAATAATCTTCCAGAAATAGTAGGGGCCAGAGGGTCCAGTGAGATGGAGGAACTGAGCGAAATACTTGTTAGTAGGGAAGTGGTGTTAGGTAAATTGAAGGGATTGAAGGCAAATAAATCCCCAGGGCCAGATGGTCTGCATCCCAGAGTGCTTAAGGAAGTAGCCCAAGAAATAGTGGATGCATTAGTGATGATTTTTCAAGACTCGTTAGATTCTGGACTAGTTCCTGAGGATTGGAGGGTGGCTAATGTAACCCCACTTTTTGAAAAAGGAGGGAGAGAGAAACCGGGGAATTATATACCGGTTAGCCTAACATCGGTGGTGGGGAAACTGCTGGAGTCAGTTATCAAAGATGTGATAACAGCAAATTTGGAAAGCGGTGAACTCATCGGACAAAGTCAACATGGATTTGTGAAGGGAAAATCATGTCTGACGAATCTCATTGAATTTTTTGAGGATGTAACTAGTAGAGTGGATAGGGGAGAACCAGTGGATGTGGTATATTTGGATTTTCAAAAGGCTTTGGACAAGGTCCTACACAGGAGATTAGTGTGCAAACTTAAAGCACACGGTATTGGGGGTAAGGTATTGATGTGGATGGAGAATTGGTTAGCAGACAGGAAGCAAAGAGTGGGAATAAACGGGACCTTTTCAGAATGGCAGGCGGTGACTAGTGGGGTACCCCAAGGCTCAGTGCTGGGACCCCAGTTGTTTACAATATATATTAATGACTTGGATGAGGGAATTAAATGCAGCATCTCCAAGTTTGCGGATGACACGAAGCTGGGTGGCAGTGTTAGCTGTGAGGAGGATGCTAAGAGGATGCAGAGTGACTTGGATAGGTTGGGTGAGTGGGCAAATTCATGGCAGATGCAATTTAATGTGGATAAATGTGAAGTTATCCACTTTGGTGGCAAAAATAGGAAAACCGATTATTATCTGAATGGTGGCCGATTAGGAAAACGGAAGGTGCAACGAGACCTGGGTGTCATTATACACCAGTCATTGAAAGTGGGCATGCAGGTACAGCAGGCGGTGAAAAAGGTGAATGGTATGCTGGCATTTATAGCGAGAGGATTCAAGTACAGGAGCAGGGAGGTACTACTGCAGTTGTACAAGGCCTTGGTGAGACCACACCTGGAGTATTGTGTGCAGTTTTGGTCCCCTAATCTGAGGAAAGACATCCTTGCCATAGAGGGAGTACAAAGAAGGTTCACCAGATTGATTCCTGGGATGGCAGGACTTTCATATGAAGAAAGACTGGATGAACTGGGCTTGTACTCGTTGGAATTTAGAAGATTGAGGGGGGATCTGATTGAAACGTATAAAATCCTAAAGGGATTGGACAGGCTAGATGCAGGAAGATTGTTCCCGATGTTGGGGAAGTCCAGAACAAGGGGTCACAGTTTGAGGATAATGGGGAAGCCTTTTAGGACAGAGATTAGGAAAAAACTTCTTCACTCAAAGAGTGGTGAATCTGTGGAATTCTCTGCCACAGGAAGCAGTTGAGGCCAGTACATTGGCTATATTTAAGAGGGAGTTAGATATGGCCCTTGTGGCTACGGGGATCAGGGGGTATGGAGGGAAGGCTGGGGCGGGGTTCTGAGTTGGATGATCAGCCATGAATGGCCTACTCCTGCACCTATTTTCTATGTTTCTATGAATTTTCACCAGTAAATTACCTATCACAGATGTTGGAGTCACTGGCTTATAGTTCCAAGGATTTTCTTTGCTACTCATTTTAGACATAGGCACAACATTCACTACCTTCCAGTCTACCAGATGTCAGCCGGGCCTCCCACAATGTACCTGAATAAACCTGGCAAGGCCTTGGCGATCTGAAACACTTCATACTTTAATTATTTAATGCTTCTTTAAAGCATCCTGATAGCACCTGTCCCAGTCAATTACCAATAAGAAAGGAATGGACAATATTTCAAAGTCATATTATTGGCCCTTACCATTGCTAAGGTCTTTTTAATAGCCAAAGCTGCAAAATTATTCACCCTCAATCATCCACAAAGAGAATAACTGAAATTGTAAAATCACATGCACTAGATCTAAATTGTGTCAGCAGTTATTTAATATTTTAATTATTTTCCATACTTTTTCTCACCTGCCAAGCTATTTCCTTCTATGTTATTCTTCCTTTGTTTCAATACACGATTCCTGTTAAAATACACTGTTTGTCTTACTTTATCAAAATCCCCAACCCATAATGCTAATTCTGGCAACACACCCCACATATTCAGCAGACTCAGGGAAAATTTTCCAAATGAAGAACAAGGGAAGAAAAACCACTGGATAGGGTATGCAAAGATCTGCTCACTCCAGTAAGAACTCAGAGTCAACATCTTCTGGCAGAAGTAACATTTCATATACATGTTCTTAAAGGACAAAAACCAATCAGCACAGTCGACGTTTCAGGCTGAGACCCTTTGGCAGGACAGGAGAAAAAAAGCTGAGGAGTAGATTTAAAAGGTGGGGGAAGGTGATAAAGAAACACAAGGTGATGAGTGAAACTGGGAGGTAGAGGAATGAAGTACAGAGCTGGGAAATTGATTGGTGAAAGAGTTACAGGGCTGAAGGGGGAGTCTGAAAGAAGAGGACAGAAAGCCATGGAAGAAAGAAAGGGGGGGGGGAAGAAGGGGCACCAGAGGGAGGTGATGGAGACAAGTTGAGAGACAGAAAAAGTGTGTGGGGGGGGGGGAGGAGAGAGAGAGAAAGGGAGAATTACTGGAAGTTCAAGAAATCAATGTTTCTACCATCAGGTTGGAGGCTATCCAGACGTAATGCAAGGTGTTGTTCCTCCAACCTCAGCACGACAGCAGAGGAGGCCATAGACAGGCATATTGATAGGGAATAGGAGGTAGAATTAAAATGGGTGGCTACTGACAGATCCTACATTTTCTGGTGGACGGAGCACAGGTGCTTGGCGAAGCAGGCTCCCAATCTACATCAGGTTTCACCGGACACATTATATGACCCCAACAGACTCACGGGTGTAGTGTTGCCTCACCTGGAAGGACTCTTTGGGGCTCTGAATGGTAGTGAGGGAGAAGGTGTAGCACTTGTTCTGTTTGTAAGATTAAGTGCCAGAAGGAGATTGGCAGGGAAGGACGAATGGACAAGGGAGTTGCGTAGGGAGCAATAACTGTGGAAAGCATAAATTGGGGAGTGGGGAGGGTGGTGGTGAACGTGCTTGGTGGTGGGACACCGTTGGATATGGTGGAGGTTATGAAGAATTATGTGCTGGATGCGGAGGCTAGTGGGGTGGTAGGAGAGGACAAGAGGAACATTATCCCCGGTAGGGTGGTGGGAGGATGGGGTGAGAGCAGACATGTGTGAAATGGAAGAGATGCAGTTGAGGGTAGCATTGATGGTGGAGGAAGGGAAGCCCCTGTCTTTGAAGGAGGACATCTCCATCACTCTGGAAATCCCACCATTAAGCATTTACTCCCCACCCCCCTCTACTTTCTGCTTTCCACAGGGATCCCTTGTCCATGTGTCCTTCCCCACTGATCTCCCTCCTAGCACTTATCCTTGCAAAGAGAACAAGTCTACATCTGCCCCTACACCACCTCCATCACTACCATTTAGAGCCCCAAAGAGTCCTTCCAGGTGAGGCGACACTTCATCTGAGTCTGTTGGGGTCATATACTATTTGGTGCCCCTGGGGTGGCATCCTGTATATCGGTGAGACCAGATGTGATTGGGAGTCCGTTTCACTGAGCACCTATGCTCTGTCCGCTAGAAAAAGTGGGATCTCCCAGTGGTCACCCATTTTAATTCCACTTTCCATTCCCATTCTGATATGTCTCTCCATGGCCTCCTCCACTGTCGTGATGAGAGTTAGGGTGAGGCCACACTCAGGTTGGAGGAACAACACCTTATATTCTGTCTGGATGGCTTCCAACCTGATGGCACAAACATAAATTCCTCAAACTTCCGGTAGTGCCCCCACCCCCCAGCTTCACCATTCCTCATCCCCATTTCCCCCTCTCAACATATCTGCTTGCCCACCCATTGCCTCCCTCTGGTGCTCCTCCCCTCTTCTTTCTTGCATGGCCTTCTGTCCTCTTCCATCAGACCTCCCCTTCTTCAGCCCTGTATCTCTTTCACCAATCAACTTCCCACTCTTCACTTCATCCCATCCCCTTCAGCTTTCACCTATCACCTTGTGTTTCTCTTCCCCCCTCCCCCACCTTTTGAATCTACTCCTCAGCTTTTTTTCCTTCCAGTCCTGCCAAAAAGATCTCTGTCTGAAATGTTGACTGTACTCTTTTCCATAGATGCTGCCTGGCCTGCTGAGTTCCTCCAGCATTGTGTGTGTGTGTGTGTGTGTGTGTGTGTGTGTGCGCGCGTGCGTGCGTGCTGGTTGGATTTCCAGCACCTGCAGATTTTCTCTTGTTTGAGCTCAAGTTATGACGTGTTGTCTTCATCATTTTCTTTGTCTTCAAATGCACGTGACTGACACTAGTTTGTTGCTGAACATTTTCATCTCCTGTACAAATTAAGTGACTTTTTTTTTCCGCTAAAAGTGCCACTTTACTTCAAGACATTGCCACTTTTCATGTTATACTTCTGCTACAGTGAATTTTTAATGTCTTCTACAAAATTCACAAGAGTCAAAGCTTGTTTTTTTTTAGCACCATCCAGAGTTTTCTTCAGGAACTACATTTAAATCCACAAATCTACTCTGCAGAGAATCTAGTATCTAGCAACTGTGAAAATGAATCCATATAGATAATATTTTTGCTATTTTATTGGTTGGTAAACAATCAGAAGCACACCTCAACATATAGTACCCATGAAATTCTGAATACAAAACTGGGATGTTGTTTTGCCATTTGAAGTTGCTTTTCTTTTTAAAAAAGAGTTTCACAGCAGAGCTTGTTCTGGTTAGGCAACATGATTCAATTCAATTGTTCAAGACCTAATATAGTCCAAAGGTCTTCACCAACTAGCTCCAGGAAAGACAAGATCAGTCAAACAAATACAGACCAAACAAATTCAAGCAAAATAGTACAAGAGTTTCGGATTCACCCAAGTGGTCCCAATCAGGAAAGAGAAACAGGCAGTTTTCCTGAACAGTAGGTAGAGAAAAGCCACACTTCCTCCAATTCGGCACTGTTTGGTTTGTAAATACAGCATATTTAGATAACTATTCCAATCTTGTAGCTGACATCTCTTAATTTGTTTTTTTTGCTATCTTCTAGTAATTCAATTGTTTTCCCTCATTTACAAAACTCCTGAGCGTAACTTCCATTCAAAAGCCTTGACTAGCCTCTTTCAGCTTGTATCAGTACCCCTTAATTAATCTCTCCTTGTTGCCATATTAGTACAATCTTCCCTTTCTAACTTAAAACTTGTTTATCTAATTTTTCCCAGAGTTTTGAGGAAATGTCCTGTTTTGTCCAGCACAGACACCACCTGGCTTGCTGAATTGTTCAGTTTGTTTTCATTTCAAATTTCCAGCATCTGCAGTATTTTGCAAACAACAGGAATTCTGCAGATGCTGGAAATTCAAGCAACACACATCAAAGTTGCTGGTGAACGCAGCAGGCCCGGCAGCATCTGTAGGAAGAGGTGCAGTCGACGTTTCAGGCCTGAAACGTCGACTGCACCTCTTCCTACAGATGCTGCCGGGCCTGCTGCGTTCACCAGCAACTTTGATGTGTGTTGCAGTATTTTGCTTCTGGTTTAGAGTATCACCAACATTTTTTTTTGAAGGTAATAAGATACAACAGGTGATGCTTGAAAAGATTTGAAATTTTACTGACAGTAATGGAGAACTGATGTGAAGATGTACACTTGAAAGGAATTTGTTAATACTTTGCACATTTTCAGTGCCACTAATTACTTTCATTACAATATATTCTTCATATGTACAATGCAGGACTTAGGTGGAAAAGCTTCCTAAATACATAGACAGAAACGGCTATAAGACAGGAGCAGAATTAGGCCATTTGCTCCATTGATTCTGTTTCACTGTTTGATAATGGCCGATTTATTTTCTCAATCAATCCTATTCTCCTGCCTTCTTGCCATCACTTTCGATGTCTGTAATATAGGGATCTATTTCTTTTAGAGCAATGACACGCCTTAGCACCAAGTATGCACTGATAACTTGTGTATTGATCCTCCCTCTCCCTCTCTCCCCAACGTAAATACACCAGTTACAGCTACCTCTGTGTGTGTTCCTATATTTAATTGACATGTAGTTGTACAGACACAACAAACAGGCGACCAGTACAAACCCAAATGTCAGTGAATATCACCAACTGCAACGACAGTTACGACTTCAGACTTCGGAGGAAGGGAGAAACAGCGAGAGGAAAGAGTTAATCAGTACGGAGAAAGCAGTCATGGAGTCACAGACTCGAACAAAGGCATGCACGAGTAAGAGTTCACAGTACACAGAAGATACACAACTAGCAAACTTAAGTGAAAATAACATAATGATGGCCTTAGTTGGGAAAATTGACAAATTTGATAGTGCTAATGAGGATTAGTAATTGCATATTGAGTAGGTTGAATTGTATTGTAACGCGAACAATGTGGATGAGGAATAAAGTATCCATGCTTCATAGCTGAATGGGTGCTAAAACATACAGGCTCTTACACAACTTAGTAACTCCTGAAAAGCCAGCAAGATGATGTTTGACAAAATTATTACCAGTTTACAAAATCACTTGAGCCCCAAACCACTGGTAATAGCTAAGAGATTTAGAGGAACCAGTCAAAGGATGAAAGCGTTTCTGAATACACTGCAGAACTGTACTAGTTTTCCCAGTACTGTGACTTCAGATATGGACTTTCTGATGCATTAAGGACAGGTTTGTATGTGGCATGCATAGTCAAAGCACTCAAAAGAGGCTACTGTCAGAACAGGCATTGACAATTGCAATATCACTAGAGACTATGGCAAAGGATGCAGCGGAACTATAGGAAAAGAGTTTAGAATGTAAAACACACAAAACATCCCTGAATGGTGTAAAAAAAAAATCTTAGCAAAAGGGAAAATTCTCCCATGATGCAAATGGCTGTTGGTTCAAAGAAAAAGTTTGCAGAAATTGTCATAGACAAAATCACAGTGTGCAAGTCAGACAAAAAGCACAACCAAGGAGAAAACTACACAGTGAAAAGTTTCAAACACAAAACCAAACAAATGCTTAAAGTGACTCAATGTGCAACTGAATCAGACAACACAGAATGGTAAAGATGAGCTCTTATGCCTAGAACTGAATAGCTTTACTGAAGCAGGTCACAAAATCAAATGTCACAATAGATGTGTCTGGTATAAAACTGAAAATGGAGCTGGATACAGGGCCAGCTTTGTCTACAACAAATTGTTTTCTAAGCTACCATTACAAAAGACCTCGGTGATGCTAAAGACCTACACAGGCAAAGAAGTGTCTCCGAAAGGTAAACAAAGTAAATGTGACATATGGAAGTAAAATATAGCAGTTAGAGTGTTTTGTGTTGAAAAGTGGAAGGCCAGCATTTTTTGGACATGAATGCTTGAGAAAATTCAACTAATTGGCACACAATCAAAGCTCTCAACGTGTCATCAACAGGCAACTGCAGCCCAAACAGCTGCACTAACCAGAGATGGTCACAGCTGTTTAATGCTAATGAAGCAGCAATATCAAGATTCCATAAAGCACGTTCAGTGCCTTATGCACTGCATCCTGAAGTGGACGCTGAACTTCAGAGCTTGGAGGCGTCTCGAATTCTCTCCAAGATTGAATGGAGCGATTGGGCCATACCCACTGGCCCCGAGATCAAGAAAGGGAAGGCCAGAGTTGTTCGTATATGCAGGAACTTCAAAGCGAGCATTAACCCTGTGCTGTGTCCTGTGCAGTATCCCCTGCCACGGACAGAAGACATTTTTGCATCTTCGGCAGGCGGGGAGAGGTTTTCAAAGATGGATGTGTCACAAATCTAGTTGCAAATGGAGGTTGAGGAATCAAGCAGGAAGTTCCTTACAATCAACATAATCATCTCGTCTTTGGTAATGCATCAGCCCCAGCAACCTGGCAAAGAGCAACAGACCAAGTGGTCCAAGATATCTGAAAAGCACAATGTTACCTTGATACCAACATTGTGACTGGCAAGAATGATCTGTTGTCTGCACATGCACATTGATCTGCTCTCTCTGCAATATGAATACACCAGTTAAAAGCTACCTCTGCGTGCGTGCCTGTATTTAATTTATATGTAGTTGTACAGACACAATAATGTCCTGACTAATCAAGAACCTATCAACCTCCGCTTTAAACATACCCATTGACTTAGCCTCCACAGATGCCTGGGGCAATAAATTCCACAGATTCGCCACCCCCTGGCTTTGCTCCCCACCAAACCCAAACTGCCCATATGCACTGAGCTAATATTTTTCACTCAGCTGATACTGCCAAAACAACTCATCTCCTCTTTACCACATTGTTTTTGGGGGAACACCATTCACAAAACAGCTACTATGTTTCCTACACTGCAAGAATTACAGTTCAAAGTGCTTCACAGCTATAAATCATCTGGAGAGGTGGCAGAGGCCCTTAAATTAAGTTGAAAAGCAAATGCAAACATCCGTATACAAGAAAACGTTAACATGTCTTGGCCTCTATCATGTTTAGCTTTTTGATGAAAAGTAAGGAAATGGAGAAACGATAATTCATGCACTGCATGGCCAGAAGTTTGAAAAAAGACACTACAGCCAACCAAGCACTTTGAAAAAACTGAGAGTTTCACTTGCTGGCCCAGCTTGAAAGAAAAAAGATATTCTGGCATCTTCGCCCTTCCTTCTTAGCCCTGAAGAAGGGTTTCAGCCTAAAGCGTCAATAGCTATTTTTTCCATAGAGGCTGCCTAGCCTGCAGAGTTCCTCCAGTGTTTTGTGTATATTGCTTTGGATTTCCAGCATCTGCAGGCCACCTTATGTTTGTGATAAACAAAAGTAGCAATGTTTTCTGTGACAAATCAAAGGGGAAACTATTCACCTAATTCATTGGTATATCTGATATCCAATTCCACAGAAGTTGACATGGAAGCACAGAAAAAAGCTTGATCTCCTTGATCCAAGTATATAATTGCTTTGAGAGAGTGCAAAAAAATGATTCACTAAATAGATTCACAAGCTGCAAGACTGTTCTGTGAGGAACTACTGAGCATACTCGATTTGTGTCTCTTCAGTCAACTTGCTGAAGCAAGATTTTAAGAGGCTTGGCAAAATATTTTTAAGTGTCTAGAACCAGGCAACGTTGTCCAAGCACTAAAGGGTGGTTGTTTGCTACAATGCATTTTAAACAAAGTTTCATTCAGATTTTAGCTTTCTGTTAGTAGTATAGAACAAAGGGAGAAATCAATAGATTCTTGGATTCCAAGGGAATCTAGGGATAGAGAAAAATTAAGATTTATCATCCATGACAGAGACTAACAGAACATGTTCAAAGAGCTGAATAGACTACACCACATACTACTTAGGTTAAGACACTGATTTTAGGACAAATAGAAGTTAATAGCTTTTCTAGCTGGGAGATACAAATCTTAATTCTAAAATCTCATAATTTTGAGTGACCAGCAGGTAGAGTCAAGATAAAAGAATGGAAGAATAGCTACCCATATTCCCACAAATCAAGGTTTCACATTCTAGGACAAAGATAGCAGAGGTATAATTGCAACAACTTTGCTAAATTATGCTTCACCCCAAACTGCACTTAAAAGAACCACAATCGAAGTTAACTCACTATCCAACAGCATTGCGCAGGACTTTAATAAATGGTACCTTCAAGGACATATCAGCTTCCCATGGACACTAGATGGATAATAACTGTGAGCCTTTACCATCTCATACTAAATAACATGTCCCATCACTAACTACAAATATGTTCTTCCTGTGTCCATGCCAATTTCCTTCCGCATTCCAGAGATGTATGATTAGGGTTAGTGAGATGTTGGCATGTTCTGTTGGCACCTGAGGTGTGAGGATACTTGCAGGCTACCCAGCACAATCTTTGCTGATTTGACGCAAACTATGTATTTCACTGTATGCTTCAATATACACATGACAAATAAACTAATCTTTATGTCAGTCAAAATATATTTTCTCCCCCAGCTCCACCATGGCACTGCAGCCATACTAACTCTAACACTATCACACCATAAACAGATGAACAGGAGGTAAAATTTAGCCCAGCTCTGTTCAAGGAGCTACACTCATGACAGAGTAAGAAACTATTAAGCACTTATTTAAAATAAAACATTTCATCTTCAGCCAAAACTATACAAAATGTATTGTGCTTTTATTTTTACCATCAGTTCTCTTCACAGTTCAAAATATGTACAGCATATTGTTTTGATCCAAGATATACTAAAATGACCACCTTTGCTTTCAGGTCATAATCAGCAAGAAAACAAGATTACATTTGCTTGAAACTTCATCCACCCAAGATAGTGATTAAAATCACTGACTGCGCTGTTTAAACAAAATAAGTTTTACTCCAAAGGATAATACTGTAAAAAGCTATGTGGATATAGAAATCAAATAGCAGAAAATGTTGGAAAGAGGTTAGGCAATATTTATGGAAATCCACAAACCATGTTTGGAGGAAAGAAAGAAGGGAGTAACAAAACTACAGATTGAAACATCAGAAGTTTTGTACCTCATGCATCTCTGCAAGCTGTATAGTGCTGCGAAACCTGGAGCTGCAATCTCTGCAGGAGGCAGTGGCTGGCTGTACAAAGCCCAAAAATTATTTATGATAGACTCAGAACGAACAGTAATCTGTTCTTCATTAGAGTAATTTCAAGTAAGGAAATATTTGATTCCCCCTCGCCCTTTTAAAAACAGATGAAGGTATGTTGTGCCAGGAAATATACAACCACTACATGATGCTCGATTGCTTACAAAGAATCTGACTGATCAAATACAGCTGGGTTAGTTTATAAATTTGCTTTAAGTTCTAACCATTTGAGATAAATGTTAATACAATAGATTCCGGTTAATTAGGCCATCAGTTAATTGTGACAGCCGCTATTTCGGACAACTCTTGAGGAACAAAAACTAATCAAGAAAATAGCAGGATTCCCTTTATCTGGGACTCTATGCTGCTAAATTGGTACAGGGGATGTTACCAAACAGTTTCTAACTAGCATCAGTCACGTGCATTTGTGTTCACAGTGATTTTTGTCAACTGATAATCGGCAAGAAAGTAGTAACAAAACAATTCAGAATTCAGCTCACTACTATTTCAACTATTCAGGCTTGGAGAGGCCAGAAATGGTCATGAGTGAAAAAGGAAACCATTTAAACTCTTCAGCAAGTTAGGAACTATTAAGGATTTGAAGGTATCAACAATCATCTTGAATGTTACAATGAAAAAGAAGATTTGGAGAATACAATTAAAAGCATTGTGTGAAAGGAGTCTATTATCTGCACTAATTTTGTTCATTTACAGTCAAAGGACATGACAATGTACAATGGATGAATTTATTTGTAAAGTTAGGAACTAACACAGTTGTATTGTACTGTAGTACTATGATAGTGTTTTAATTTGTTTGGTATTTCATTTAAATGCATAATCTGTTACTCGGTTAAACAGCAGTTTGTCTTTTAATACCTTTTAAACAATTTCCATGAAACTTCAGCTAATTCAGGTCAATTGGGCCAAAGTGTACTGGTCCCAATGTGTTCCAAATAACTGGAATCCACTGTTTTAAAGTGGATCAGTTACTAAACTTATTGTTATACACCGAGTCAACACTAAGCCTACCCAGTTAGTTATTGGCAGTAATGCAAAGTGCAAATGGAACACAAGTTTTCGTCTCAAGTCAGATATATCAAACAAAGTTGAAGTGAGCACCATCATACTGTAATAACAGGATCCTGGAGTTCCTCATTTGTACACCCCATGTATGTGTACTTATCCCCCTGTACTACTTACTTTACACCTATGACTGTGTGGCTAAGTACAGCTCCAACAACACATACAAGTTTGCCGATGATACCACTGTTGTGGGCTCTATCAAAGGTGGTGATGCATCATTCTTAAAACTGCCTTAAAACTTGGCTGAGTGGTGTTAGAACAATGGCCTCTCACTCATTATCAATAAGACCAAGGAACTGATTATAGACTTCAGGACAGGAAAACCAAGGGTCCATGAATCAGTAATCATTGGAGGATCAGGTCAGTAACTTTAAATACAGGGTGCTCAGAGGACCCATCTTGGACCATCCTATAAATATAATTGTGAAGAAAGCATGACAGCGCTTCTACTTCCTCAGGAGTCTGTGGAGGTTTGGCATGTCATCAAAAATCTTGGCATTACGGCCTGGTATGGGAACACCAATGTCTCTGAGCAGAAAATCCAACAAAAGTTAGTGGATGCGGCTCAGTACATCACGGGTAAAACCCTCCCAACCATTGAACACATCAACGTGAACCATTGATGCAGAAAAGCAGCATCCAAAGATCCTTACCATCCAGGCCATGCTCTTTTCTCGCCGCTACCTTCACGTTGAAGGTATTGGACTCAGGACGCAGACTCGTACCACCAGGTTCAAGAACAGTTACTACCCCTCAACTATCAGGTTCTTGAACAAAAGGGAATAACTGCACATTACAGGACACACTTCTATCGTTATTTCATTATTATATTGTTACATTTATTTATATCTGCATTTGCACAGTTTACAGTTACTGTTCTATAGATTTGCCAAGTATGCCTGCAAAGAGAATCTCAAGAGTTGTACATGGTGACATGTATGCACTGATTATAAATTTTACTCTGACCTTTGAATACTGGAATCAACTAGAGAAACATTTTGCTATGCATTTTGTACAAGTACCATTGTTGTGAACTGTACTATCTGCATTTCAATCACCATGCATTTAAAATAGTGTTACTGCCTACATTTAAATATGTTTGGAAAGTAAGTTGAAAGTAAAAGAAATCAGATAAATGGATCAATCAAATCCGAATGGGACAAAGCACAGACAGATGTAATGATTTGCAAATGCAATGATTTTTAATAT
Organism: Mobula birostris; assembly: GCF_030028105.1. NCBI lineage: Eukaryota > Metazoa > Chordata > Chondrichthyes > Myliobatiformes > Myliobatidae > Mobula > Mobula birostris. The sequence continues at coordinate 18,964,492 of NC_092384.1, forward strand.
AGTCCAAACTGGGTGAGAAAAGTAATAACCACCTCACATTTATTTAAAAGGATGCTTTACATGTTAATGACATGGAATAAAGAAATACAGGGGTTAAAATCCACTTTTAGACAAAGATCTGGGAGTCCTTATCTTATTCAATTTTTGTTCAATAATTTGAGAGGAATAATACCTAGATAAGATAATCCCTGACAGAAAAATTGTACATTCTCTGCTAAAGACATTTTAATCAAATGGGGCTGGGCTGGCAAATAACTATATGGACATTGAACATTACATATTTCTATTAAACCTGGTTCCACATATAGCATTGCCAGCTCCTCCCTCCCACTTCTTTATACTGGCTATCTCCCTCTACCTCTGGTGATGATTCTGGTAAAACACTTCAATGCAAGACCAGTTTAGATTGCCGACTAAGTTTTGAGTCTCCATCTATGTTTTTTAGGTTTCACCTGAATCAAAATTCAACTTGTATCCCCATTTCCTACCACAGGACTGTCTCCTCATATGGGCTAAAATGAGAGTAAAATCTTTGCAGAAGATTTTCTAGACAAATTTTAATATTTTCTGCATTTTATCTGTAAAGGAAAAAAACTGTGTGAATAGAAAATAATCTTCAATCAGAAGACAATTAAGCAAAAACAACTATTCCTGATGAAGGGTCTCTACCAAAAACGGGGACTGTTTATTCAAGCAAAGTTGAAGTGAGCATCATCACACTGTAATAACTGGATCCTAGATTTCCTTATTTGTACACCCCACAGATGCTGTTTGACCTGCTGCGTTCTTCCAGTACTGTGTGTTGCGAAAAGCCACTATAATTTTCCTAAAGCCCTGGAAACATCACAGCAACTAGATCTAGGTGATGAAACTCTGATTCAGGGTCTAACTTTCCTCCACACAAAAAAAATTGTTGAAAGAAGTCAGTGATTCTTAATGCAGGGTCTAAATGTGAAAAATAGATTATTGCCCTGGCCTCTATCCCAGGAGTTTGATTTTAGTTACATATTCCAGTGTCTGCTCTTTCATCTTTCTAATGAATATTTTCTTACATTGACAATCCAATTTCCCCCTCCCACAATCCTTAACCCATTAAGAAGCGTTCTAACCTCTCACCTCCATGTCCTCCCGATGGGACCGTTCCCTATCTTCAAAATCTCTGGCTCTTCGTCGGGCATCTTCAAATGCCTGTTGTGCTAGGGCATCTTCCTGCTAATAATGAGGAAACACATAACTCATTTTATTTTAGCTTGCATTTAGTGGTTCATTAGAAATGGAAAGGAAATGAAGTTCTAATTGTAACACTGTCATAATTCACTGATAAAATTTCCTTTTGTCCAAGTCATAGAATCAGAAAATTTACCACCCTTTCTTCCAGTGCTGCCAATTCAATGAATTCCCTTGTTCTACAGCACTCCTCAATGCCATATAGTTCAGTGTAAGATCTACCCTGATTGGTCCTACCGAAATGCAACATCTCACACTTGTCTGCATTAAATTCCAACTGCCATTTTTCAGCCAATTTTTCCACCTGGTCCACATCCTACTGCAAGCTCTGATCTTCCTCGTTGTCCACTACACCCCCAATCCTGGAGTCATCCACAAATTTGCTGATCCAGTTAACCACACCATCATCCAGATCGTTGATATAGATGACAAACAACAATGGATCCAGCACCAATCCCTGCGGCACTTCACTAATCACAGGCCTCCTCAGAGAGACAACCATCTACTATTACTCTCTGGCTTCTCCCACAAAGCCAATGTCTAATCTATTTTATTTCCTTATCTTGAATGCAGAGCCACTGAACCTTCATGACCAACCTCCCATGTGGGACCTTGTCAAATGCCTTACTAAGTCCATATAGAAAATATCCACTGGCTTGCCTTCATCAACTTTACTGGTAACTTCCTAGAAAAACTTCATAAAATTGTTTAGACATAACCTTTCAGGCCACGTTTCTCCAAATACTCATGTACCCAGTCCCTTAGAAAACCTTCTGATAACTTACCAACCACTGATGTCAGGCTCACCAGCCTATAATTTCTTAGTTTATTTTCAGAGCCTTTCTCAAACAGCAGAACAATGTTAGCCATCCTCCAATACCTCACCTGTTGCTAAGAATTATTAAAAGATCTCTGCTAGGACCCCTACAATTTCTGCACTTGCCTCCCAGTGTCCGAAGGAACACCTTGTCTGCCCTGGGGATTTATCTACCATGATTTGCCTCAAGACAGAAAACAGGATCTCCTGTCATGTGCGAGGCCCATGGACCTCCTGTCATGTGCAGGGCCCATGACCTCATTGCTGCTTTGCCTCACTCCTATAGTCTGTGTCCATCTTCTGAGTAAATACAGATCTTAAAAATGTATCTGAGATCTCCCCATCGTTATTGGCTCCATACATAGGTTACCATTCTGATCTTCCAGAGGACCAATTTAGTCCAATGCAATCCTTTTGCTCTTAACACATTTGTAGAATCGCTTAGGATTCTCCTTTACGTTGTCTGCTTGGGCAATCTCATGCCTTCTTTCAGCCCTTCTCATTTCTTTCTTAAGTGTTCTCTTGTTTTCCTATAGCCCTTCAGTGTCTTATTTGTTCCTATCTACCTACACCTGCTTTACATCTCTTTTTTTCCTTAAGTTGTAACCTGAAGGCCTCAATATCTCTTGAAAACAAATGTTCCCTAAACCTCAAAGTTGATGTGTGTTGCTTGAATTTCCAGCATCTGCAGAATCCCTGTTGTTCCCTAAACCTGTTATCTTTACCTTTTATTCTGACAGGCACATGAAAGTCTTGTGCTCTGAAATATTCACATTTGAAGGCCCCCCACTTATCATGTACTCTTTTGCAGAAAGCAGCCTACACCAATCCACACTTGCCACATCCTTTCTGATATCATCAAAATTGGCCTTTCTCCAATTTAGAATCTCAACCCACAGATCAGACCCATCTTATTCCATGTTTACTTTGAAACTAATGGCATTGTGATCACTACATTCAAAATGTTCCCCTACATAAACTTCTGTCACCTGTCCTGTTTCATTCCCTAACAGGTCAAGTATCACACTCTCTCATTGGGACTTCTATGTACTGATTAAGGAAACTTCTTTGAACACATTTGACCAACTATTCCATTTTATAGTCCTTTTACTGTATGCAAGTCACAGTCAATATGTGGCAAGTTAAAATCACCTACTATATCAACCTTATGTTTCTTGCAAGTCTGCGATCTCAACAAATTTGTTCCTGTAAATCCAGTGGACTGTTGTGCGGTCTATAATATAGCTCCATTAACATGGTCATAACTTTCTTATTCCTCAGTCCCACTTAAAGTCTCACTGAACAAGTTCTCCAATCTGTCCTGACTGATCACTGCCATGATATTTTCCCTGACTAGTGACGCCACCACTCACCCTTTAATTCCTCCTGCTCTATCATGTCTAAAACATCAAAATCCCAGAATATTGAGCTGCCAGTCCTGCAACCAAGTCTCACTAATGGCTATGATATTATAATTCCATATGTGGATCCATGCCCTGAGCTCATCCACCTTTCCTATGATACTTCTTCCATTGAAATATATGCAGCTCAGAACATTAGCTGCATCATGCTCAAGGTTTTGATTCCTGACTTTGCCTGAGGTCTTAACATGTCTCCAGAACCTCTCCACTTTCTGTTCTGGCACTCTGGTTCCCATCCACCAGCAACTTTAGTTTAAGCCCATCATGCAGTACCAGCAAAACCTCCCTGCTAGGATATTGATCCCCTTCCAATTCAGGTGCAAACCATCTCTTCCGTATAGGTTCCACCTTCTCTGGAAGAGAGCCTAATGATCCAAAATTCTGACACACTTCAACCTATACCAACTCCTGTCTGATCTGAATGATCTTCCTATTTCTGGCCTCATTAGCAAGTGCAGTAATCCTGAGGTCACAACCCTGGAGATCCCGTCCTTTAACCTAGCACCTAACTCCTTAATTCACTTTGCGGAATCTTGTCACTCTTCTTACCCATGTCATTGGTACCTGCATGCACCACGACCTCTGGCTGCTCACCCTCCCACTTAATCTGAGGTGTCCTGGACCCTGGCACCTGGCAAGCAACATACCAACTGGAAATCTAGTTCTCGCCCACAGAACCTCCTTTTTGTTCCCCTAACCAACAAAGTCACTATCACCACAGTTTGCCTCTTCTTCCCCCTTCCCTTCTGAGTCACAAAGCTAGAATCAGTACCAGAGACCTGACTGCTGTGACTTTACTCTGCTAGGTCATTCACCCCAATAGTATCCAGTGGTATACTTGTTGAGTGTAGAATGTGCAAATACCAAATATTATTATAATCAATATACTTAGGATCAGTTACATGGTTTTCTTTCAATTACAATATAAAATTCTTAAGAGAAGCCATGAATTTTCACTTGAGTTGTGACTAAAAGATGATCAATTCTGGAAACTTCCATGGCTAACAAGTGAAGTCAAAGGCAGCATAAAAGCAAAGGAAGGGCATAAAATATAGCAAAAATCAATCAAATTTCAAGTTTAATCATCATTCAACCATACATGAATATCCATGAGAAGAAACAGCGCTCCTCTGGGGACAAAATAATATTTATAGTCATATACAAGTCACATAGTATATGTATATACTATGGTGTCACCTCTCCAGGGCAGCTGCAACAGGTGACTCCGCAGCACAAGGCCTAGTCCATGCTACAATTGAGGCCATGAAGTTCCTCCTGCTATCATGTCCCACCAACAAACAAGTGAACCGGGCTGGTGGCATTCCTCATTACCAAAGTTCAACAGTCTTGCAATCACAAGTGACTAAGAGAATCACTCGCTGTTAAGACTGTATACCGCCTTCACACACCAACTTCAATGAGAATCATTCGCTGTTAAGACTGTATACCGCCTTCACACACCAACTTCAATGAGAATCACTCGCTGTTAAGACTATATACCGCCTTCACACACCAACTTCAATGCCTCTCGGTAGCAGGGAGCAACATTGTCCACACCACCTCCAGCTCCTCTGCCATTTCAAGAGCTTGCTGATGGGATAGATTTGAAGTACTTGTAGTTCTTAATGTCCAGTGGTATTTTACAATTATAAAAACAGCATTTAAAAAGATATTAATAACTTTGGCTAACTCATAGCAGCTACTGCATCTTGAGCACGCCACTATCTTACAGGAATAGTGAAAACCTAGAGAATTTTGCATCAGTCTTCACTGTGGAAGACCAGCAGCATGTCAGAAATCTGTTTATTGGGGGCAGGAGTGAGTGTAGTCACTATTACCAAAGAGAAGGCATCTAGGAAGCTGAGTGATCTGAATGTGGCCATCTGCTACCCCTAAGTAGCTGTAAGAAATTGTGAAGGTGTTAGTGATTCTTGAAAGATCATTACTAAATTCTGAAATAGTTCTGGAGGACTAGAAAATTACAAATCTCTCTCCACTCTTTGAGGAGGGAGGCAAAAGACAAGAAATTGCATGCTAGCTAGCCTGACTTCAGTGGTTGACAAGATGTTAGAGTCCATCATTAAGGATGAGGAAAGTTTCAGGGTACTTGGAGGTACATGATAAAATTGGCTGAAGTCAATATGGTTTCCTTAGGGGAGACCTTGCCTGACAAATCTGTCAGAAGCTGGGCTCCAATGTAATTGGGGATGAAGCTGAACTCAGTTAGGTGACAGGAAGTCATGAGTAATGGACAGGGGGAGGCATTGCCAATTAACCAGAACAATTCCAAGGAGTGCCTCAGGCTGAAGATGAGTTAAGAAGTCAGGAAACCCCCAGATAGGCTGGCATATGACACATTGGGGAAAGGCTGTTGTGTCTATCCGAATAGTGAGATATGTTAATGCTATTTAAAAATGGATTGGGAGTCCTGAAATCACAAAATTCATTTGAATACTGTGTTATTACTAATGGTTTGATAAGTTTCAAAGTCATGAGGACATGACTATTTTAAGTGGGAGAGAATGTAATGCCCTGGTTGAGATTTCTACAGCCAATGCTATGGGGTATTTCATCTAGTAGCTTTCTGCAAAAGCAGTGTTTCCCTTTGGTAGAATGTTTTTGTTTTGGCTAAAGGTAAGGGGCTATGATGTTCAACTTAGGAATGTTGTGTCAGCCAATCAGGATGATGGAATTGGGAGAAGGATCTAGAGAACTGGGCAGAGAGATTTGTGACCGACACTGAATAGGGTTTGTGGTCTTTTGGCGGGAGATGCGGAGAAGAGAAGATCGAGAGAGATGGCTGTAGGATTCGACTCGATATTGCAAGGAGTGCTTCACAAGATAGAGTCCAAGATGAGAAGCTCTACGGTGATTGGTGATGAGAATTCACCACCATGGTTATTCCCAGCTTTTTACTGGGTAAAAGATGTAAGCTCCATGTGCACATTTAGACTGGTTTAACTGTAATTGGCCTTTCTATTTTTTTTAATCTTTCTCTTAATAACTTTGATGAAGCTGAAATTAGTAAATATACTTTGTAATTTTATGCAGTGTATGATTTGTTATTTCTTGCTGACTGATAATTGTGTACGGGCAGTATTTCCATAGTATTTGCTCAAATCAAGGTTCTGTTAATTGGAACATCCCAACTTGCCAGTTTGGTTGAACCCCAAAAATCATACCGCCCCTAGACGCATCTTGTGTGTGAAAGGTGGCCTCCTCACCGCTGAGTCATGTGGCTGTTAGCAGAAACAGCTATCTAGCCAAGTTTGCATATGAATCAGTGAGAGCCTTGCATGTCCTTTCAGTATTTGATCAGCTTCAATGAAATACCCCCTCATTCTTCTGAAACTCCAACAAGTATGGCCTTTCTTAGATAAGGAGCTCAAAACTACTCACGGTACTACATATGTGCTCTGACCAATGCCTTATAAAGCCTCTGCATTACATCTTTGCTTTTAAGTTTTGGTCCTCTTGAAATGAATGGTAACATTCCATTTGCTTTCCTCACCACTGACTCAACCTCCAAGTTACTCTTTAGGGAATCCTGAACAAGGACTTCCAAGACCCATTGTACTTCCGATTTCATATTTTGCTCCCTGTATAGAAAATAGTCTACGCTTTTATTCCTTCAACTGAAGTGCATGAACATACTCTTCCTTAAACAGCATTCCATCTGCTATTTCCTTGCACATTCTCCTAATCTGTTCAAGTCTTTCTGCAGACTCCCTGCTTCCTCAGACTCCCTGACCCTCCACCACCTTGTATCACCTGCAAACTTGGCCACAAAATCTATTTCATTATCCAGATCACTGACAAAGAAGTGGTCCCATCAATGACTCTTGTGGAACACCACATCAATTGCAGCCAACCAAAAAAGTGCCCCTTTATTGCCTCTTTGCCTCCTGCCAGCAAGCCAAGTTTCTATCCACGCTAGAACCTTTCCTGTAATACCATTGTCTGTTGTCTTATCCCCAATTACATTGGAGCCCAGCTTCCCCTCACTGTCTAGCATGATGTCTGCTTATCTTCTGCTTGTCCTCTTCGCTACCCCGCTACAACCGAGCCAGGATTGAGAGATTCAGGAATCTCTTCATCAATTCTTGGGGAGTTTGCACAAAGTAATGTATACCACACCCAATTTCCTCATCATCTGAGTCCATACAGCATTTGGTGCTTGGGTCCTTTTCAGGTCTTTCTGCAAATTGCTTTTTTGTTCTTTTACTGTGCAAGAGTTCATCTACGTGTAGGTTCCATGTTAGGCTCTGGGTCAATACATATTTCCTGCCTTAGGGGTAAAAGGTGATTCTGATGGAGAATTTTGACAGAGCAATTCGCATCTTCTGGCTTCACCTGGAAAACTGGCACATTTGCCATCTAGCTCTCCACTACATAAGGCATAGATACCCACAGTCAGCCAATTTGTGCTTCCCTGGTAGCCCCAAATTTCTTATTAAAACTGTCTCCAGACATCAGTTAAGTGAACCCAATCTTTTGATCATATCTCCTTGTTTCCCTGATTTGGCTTGGTAGCAGAGATTGCTGCTAGCTCATAAGCCTTTTGCAGTTCTTTCCTCATGTCAGACACATACTTGAGATAAGTCTTCGGTAGCAAGTCTTCACCACTGGCTCTAAAACAGATCTCCAGGCAATCTTGCTTCATACCCAAACATCAAATAATATGGCGAGTATTTGGTAGCTTTACAGTTGTACAGGTCTACAGTTGTAGAAGTGAACCAAATGTCCAATATGCTGACTCCATTTGTTCTTTTTGCTGATATCCAGGGTTCCAAGCATGTCTACCAATGTCCAGTTGAGACTTTCAGGCTGGGGATCACCCCAAGAGTGATAGGGTGCAGTACTGGATTTCTCGACTCCAAGCATGATCAATAACTCAAGTATGAGCAGACTCTCAAAATCCCTTCCCTGATCACTGTGCATTCTTCTTGGGAGGCCATAATGAACAAACTACTTCTCCCATAACACTTTTGCAACTGTGGATGCCCTCTGATTCTTTGTGGGGAAGGACTGAACATGTAGTGAGTGATCAGTAATAACCAAGACATTTGCAGCATTGCTGGAATCAGGCTCTATGGATAAGAAATTCACACACACTAAATCAAGTGGCTCTGCACACCGTAAATGGAGCAACTCTCAAGAGCAGCGTCTTCCTCTGAAAACATCAGATGCACAACTTACCTCAGGCTTCATTCAGGGGCTAATAGAACCAATCTCAGACCAATCCGCAGGTCTTATCAAACCCCAAATGACTTGCATGAAGTGACTAACGCATTCCTCCAATCCTTCTCAGACAACACCACAGGGCTGTCTGGAGGAGACATGAGCCTCGTTCCTCAACTCCAGTTTGCTCCACTTCCTCTTCAGTAGGGGTATGGTAGGTTGCTTCGTCTTTTCAACTTGGGCCATATCCCTTTTGACTACAGATGACCAAATGGCACCCAAAGGTAGTCTTGCTGGGCTGCCGCCAATTCCGCAGACCTCAAGGCAGGCAACCGCTTCGCATCCAGAATGGTCAAGTTGCAATATGCTTGTGAAATAGCACAACCAGAAACTCCCAAATGATCCACAACTCTATCATGCCATAGATTTGACTCTAATTTCCCCACTGTGGAAAACTGGTACATTGCTTTAACACCAGAGGCATGAATGCCCTCCCATATTCCATCCATTCCCAACACCTCATGTGAATGTCGGGACAACACATCCTCAATGTTCCAGCTCCCCGGCTGATATTTCAAGCTGAAATCATAAGCAGACAACGCCATCAACCAGTGATGACTTGTGGCATCCAACTTCGCTGAGGTCCATGGATTGTTGCCAGTCCTTATCTTGAACTTGGCACCACATAATCACTTACCTTATCCACCACAGCCCACTTCAATGCCAGAAATTCTAATTTGAGCATAGGGAAGTTTCGTTCGGAGTGTGGCAGTCTCCGGCTGCTGAAAGCAACAGGTCTCAACCCTTTGCTCTGGTCCTGATAACGAACACCACTTAAACCCCCACGGCTGGCATCGGTGGGGAGTTTGCAAAGGCCAACATTGGTGCTTTAGTCAGCAGCTGAAAGGCCTTTTCCTGAAAGGATCTGAAGGGCTAAGATAAACATTGCCGCCTTCTCCTTTTGTTCTCCTCCCTTTCTTCCCCCAAGGAATGGGTAACCAGACAGTAGCTGATTCAAAGGGTGGCTTACTTTGGAGTAGTCCTTCATAAATTTCAGGGAGCACTGACAGAATCCAAGGAATAAGCATAGGGCACAACATTCTTGGGCCTTGACCATGTAGTCACTGCTTAGACGGATCCATAGCTACTCCATTCTGTGAGACTATGCGCCTGACGTAGTTGACTGACATCTTACAGAACTGGCACTTGTCCAGTGAGTTTTAACCCTTCAGCTTTCAGATGGTCTAGCCTCTTCTGTAGCCTCGTCTCAGTGCAGACCCAACACTACGAGATCAACCAAGTACACCAGCAAGCTGATGCCCTCAGCAGTCTTCTCCATGACAATTTGGAAAGTAACTGGTGCTCCTGATGTGCCCTGGGCATTCTTTCAAACGGAAAAAATCCAAATGGACACATAAATGCCATCTTCTCTTTATCAGTTTCATTCATGGGTACCTGATAATATCAACCCTTTGGGTCCAACACACTGAACCATTTTGCACCACTCAGGTAGGCCAGAGCATCCTCGATCTGCAGAACAGTATACTGGTTGGGGACTGCATGTCAGTTCAGTGTCCGATAGTCAATACACATTTGTACCTTCCCATTCTTCTTCCTCTCCACCACTATGGGTGGCCCACAGGGACTCTGACTTAGCGATAATTCCAGCTTATTTCAGTTTCAGCAGATGCTGCCAAGCATCTTCCACCTCCAATGATGCTAACCGTCTGAGACCTTTCTCTGAAAGGGGTGCCACTCAGAGAGTGGGATGAGTACTTTGGAGCAACCCACATCAAGCTCGTCAATAGAAAAGACATCTTCAAACTTCAACATCTTCTCCTTTAGTCTCCTCTTCCACCCCTCGGGTATCAGGGAATCACCAAAGTTGAATGACTTTGCTGCTAAACTTTCCCAGGAGACTGTCTCTCTCTCTCTCTCTCACACACACAGTTTTCTCACTGGAAAACTGGACATTACAGTCACCAGGAAAAGATGTGCCATCAGCGTGCCATGTCTGAGGGTGACCTCTCTTCAAGGTGTTTCTGACAATCACTGCCATCCTGTTTACATGTTCAGCCAAAGGTTTCTGCAGTTCAGATCTCATTAGCACCCCAGCAAGTCAGCATGGTTCTTCATGATCCTCTGGAGCATCCACTAGGAGGGCTTCGACATCAGGCATTCTAGGGAATCTTGGGTTTCCCGTCACTCTAGCTACTTCCCCAGCACTCAACATAATGGATTTGGGCTGGGTGCACCACACAGTTCCCCGTTTACACTCATCATCCTGCTTAGGAGGAACTTGTACCTCCTCAAAAACAGCTTTGAACACTGGGTGAATGGATAAGGTTTTCAAAAGATTCTCTCCATCTCTCCTTGCATGCTTCCACAAGCCTTTTCACAATGGGAGTATTTGTTCATACAATAATGGAAGCTTCACTTTTTTCAACCAGATCCAGATAGGCCAACACTAATGTGTCAAGGGCCTCAGCTACTCCAGCATCTGCTTCTGAAAACTCCGGCTTCAACAAGTAACCATCACATGGGTGATCATCAGTACTAAAGCTCCAAGTTTCTAGTCAATAGTAAATATGTCAAATAAAGGATCTGTAGAGTAGGGTAACCTGAGAACTTGCGTCAAGTATGGCTCTAGCAAAAGTACCCTCAATCCTTATCGATACATCCAAGCTTGGTCCAAACTAAGCCTTCAGGAATAGGGTTTTACACTTTAGTGTTTTCCTTTATACACTGATTGGAAACATGTTCTCTCCAAGATACATGGCCGTTCTCTTGCTGGGTCTCTCCCCTGAGCTTCCCAACATTTTTTCTGTTTAAACAACTGTTGGGTTATTTTCCAAAGGTTTTCCTGTCCTTCACATTTCTGCTTGAAATGTCCATCCACGCTACAGTTGTAACAGAAAATACCTGTCCCTTCCCTCGTCAAAAGACCCTTGTCAACAGCATCCCTCTGCTTAGTACATCCTACAGGTGGATCTGGTTTCCTATCGCACTTGTCACGCTTGGTGGCAGCACTAGGTAACGTCAACCGAGATACCTCGGCTTGCACTACATTGTGCAAACCCTCACTTGTGTGGCATCAGGGATTGCTTCAGCAGAGGCTACAACTGAGGACTGCTGATGGAGGCCTCCCATTTCTCCATATTTTCTTCCTCTCTTACTTCTCTGATCAACTCAACAAATGAGGGAGGGGGAATGAGTCTTATCAGACATTCTGATTAATGAAACTTGATTGAGCGAATGATGTGTGAATACTACCCATACACAATTATCGGGCAGCAAGGAATAGCAGATCATTGTTGTTGAGTGCCATTGAGTTGTCATAACGGTCAACGTCACTCTATCAGATCATACACTACATAAAATTACAAGTATATTTATAAGTTTCAGTTTTATCAAACAGTTATTAAGAAAAAAATAAAAGGGCCTATTACAGTTAAACCAGTCCACATGTGCACATGGCTGTTGGAGATCATATCTTCCAAAAGCTGGGTATTAACCATTACTCACGGTGCTGAATTCTGATCACAAATCACTGTCAGAGGTTCCCATCTTGGACTCCGTCTTGTGAAGCACTCCTTGCAATTGCAACTTCCCTTCAGATGGAATCCTACGGCCATCTCTCCCGATATTCTCTCCCCCCGCATCTCCCGCCAAAACACTACAAACCTCACCAGTGTTTAGTCACAAATCTCTCTGCCCAGCTCTCTAGAACCTTCTCCCAATTGCATCATCCTGATTGGCTGACAACATTCCTAATGTCCTTTATCTTTAACTGAAATCAAAACATTCTACCAGCAGGATACACTGCTTTTACAGAAAGCTACTAGATGAAATACCCCACAGCATTAGCTGTAGACATCTTAGCCCAGGGCATTACACCTAGATAAAGTGGATGTAGAGATATTGTTTCCCATAGTGGGAGAGTCCAGAACCAGAGGGCACAGCCTCCGAATACAAGGAGGTCCCTTTAGAACAGAGACAAAGAGGAATTTCTTTAGCCGGTATGTAAGAATCTTTGGATTTCATTACCACAGACAGCTGTGGAGGCGTCACTGGGTATAGGTAAAGCAGAGGTTCATAAGTTCTTGATTAGTAACGGCATCAATGATTATGGGAAGGAGGCAGGAAAATGGGCTTGAGGGGGACAATAACCACCATGATTGAAGAGCAGATGAGTTTCGATGGGCTGAATGGCCTTATTTTGCTTCTATGTCTTATGGTCTTTCCATCATTATTTAAAAACTAACAGAATTACGGTCAATAAAGCCAAAGAACTCCCTGACTGCCACTTCAATTATTTACGCTGCCTAGTAAAGCCCTTTATATATTTACTCTGGAAGTTTCCTGGACATATTTCACAGATTCCCCCCCATCCATCCCTCTAATACTTTGGGTGGTCCAAACAATACTGGGGAAATTAAAATTGCCCCCCTAATACAACCTTACTATTCTTACAGTTAAGATAAATTTCTCTACACACCTGTACAAGTTCCTGCTGACTATGGGGGTGGGGGGAATGGGGTAGTGATGTGGTCTGTAATACAGTCCCACAAGAATGACCCGCCCATTCTTGTTTCTAATTTCTACTTGCTTTGTTTTCATTTAATGAGATGCCAACTAGACCAGAATACCAGTCATGGTACTAGGGAGGCATCCCCTTTAATGATGTCCTTGAAAATTTAAATATTTGACCAATAGCAGGCCTCAAGATCATTTAGCCCTCTCCACAAAACTTCATTTGACCAGGCCGAGAGAATGACCCTTTTCAAAGCACTTTCCATTTAATCCAAATTTCATTTAAATCACTACATTTAGAATTTGATACGTAAATTGGGAAATTTTGAAGAACATGTGTGTTGTTATACATGTGAATTGCCAAGAATTGACAGTCAAATAGTCAAGTACTTTTCAAATGGGGGGAGGGGTCAAAAATACACAAATATATTTATAAAATAATTCCTCCATACCAAATGAATAGTTGGCCTACAAGTTTTTTTTTTTGAAAAAGCGAATTTTAGAAATTAACTATGCTTACCTGTGCCCGATCTTCATCAAACTCCAGACAGCCCATGCCATCAAGGCGCTGGAGGTCAATCCAGCCCTTCCAGATCACACAGACACCATTAAGTATCATGGGGGCCTTCAGGAATACCTTTACAAAGAATAAGAATGAATTAGAAATATACAGCTTAACATTAAACAGGGAATCTAGAAGAGTACAGCACAGGAACAGGCTATTGGGCCCACAATGTTGTACCGTACTACCTAAAGAGCAAATCAAGAACACCCAAACACTAATCTCTCCTACCTACACCACGTCAATATTCCTCCATCTACCTTACATCCATGTGCCCATCCAAACATCTCTTAAAAGCCTCTAATGTATGTCTGTTCCACCATACCAGGCAGTGCATTCCAGGCATCAATCTTACCCCTCACATCCCCCTTAAACCTACATATTCACCACCTCTCACCTTCAATGCTTGCCCTCTCATTTTACACATCTCAACCCTGGAAAACAGATAATCTGCCCACCATCTATGCTTTTCATAATCTGGTAAACTTCTGTCAGATCTCCCCTCAGCCTCTGATGCTCCAGAGAAAGCAACCCAAGTTTACCCAGCCTCTCGAGATAGCACATGCCCTCTAAACCAGGCAGCATCCTGGTAAACCTCTTCTGCACCCTTTCCAAAGCTTCAACTTATTTCCTATAGTGGGGTGACCAGAACTCTATGCAATACTCCAGATGCGGCCTAACCAGAGTTTTATGAAGTTACAACATTGACTATTGAACTCAATGCCTCGAGCAATAAAAGCAAACATTTTTATAACCATTCCTTACTACCTGTGTAGCTACTTTCAAGGAGTTATGAACTTGGATTTCAACATCTCTCTGCTCAGTAACACTGTTGAGGACCTGGCCCTTTAACAGTGTACTGTCTCCTTGCATTTGCCCCATCGAGGTGCAAAACCAGTCCATATCTGCAACTGATCTATACCGTGCTGTATTCTTTGCCAGTCTGTTACACTATCCACAACTCCACCAATTTTGGGATCATCTGCAAAAAAAAAAAAAAAAAAAAAAACTAACCCACCCATCCACAGTTTCATCCAGGTCATTTTTATACATCACATACAGCAGCGGTCCGAGCACAGATCCCTGCAGAACTCCACAAATTACAGACCTCCAGCTCGAATAAGTCCCTTCAACCACCACCCTCCTGATTTTCATGTAAATCCAGTTCTGAATCCAAACAGACCCCACACATCTTAATCTTCTGAATTAGCCTCCATAAGGAACTTTGTCAAACACCTTACTAAAATACATGTAGATAACATCCACTGCCCTACCCTCATCAATCTTTCTCGTCACCTTGTCAAAAGTCTCAATCAAGTTGTTAAGGCACAACCTGTCACACACAAAGCCATGCTGGCTCTCCCTAATTTGGTCATGGGTTTCCAAATGCTCACATATCCTATCCTTAAGAATTTTTTCCAGCAATTGCCCTACAACTATGTGTGATTCCCTGGATTTTCCCTTGTTCTCATCTTAAAAATGTATGTTAGCCACTCGCCAGTCCTCAGGGACCTTGCCTGTGGCTGGAGAGGATACAAAAGCAGACAGCCCACCCTGCAAAAGCTCATTTCAGGGAGGTACCACTCCTGCCCCCCGCAACCTCATATCCTCTCCCCCCACCCCCCCCGCCCCCGTCGACCTCCAAGAGTGAATGTAATACCTTGTTTAGTCTAAATCTATTTTGTCTAATCTGTAAACCAAGTTGGGTATATGCAGAAAATGTGATACTAAAATATATTATCATGTTTATTCTATTACAACTTTAAGTAACGCTACAGGGAGTTTGGCCTCATCACGAAGGACATCAATAGAGTAGCTCCTTAGCAGCCAGCCAGCTAGCTTAAATAATGTTAGCTGTGCTAATGAACGAATGACACCTGTTAAACTCATCTCAACATATCTTTTACATTTTAACCCACCATGAGCAATAGAAAAGTCACTGTTGCATAAAGTGCAGTGAGCAACACTCATTATTTTTGAGGTCAACTGTAAAGCCCACCCACAGAGAAAACTGATAGGTCTACTTAGCAGGGGACCCCACCCTTTTTTGCACCGCGGACCAGTTTAATATTGACAATATTCTTGCAGACCGGCCGACCGGGGGCGGGGGTGGTGTTAATCACGACCAGAATATAGGTGATGTCAACTATAAGTCACTTATAAGTGGCTAATACACTCAATTTCGTTTCTAAAAGGGTTTATCTAAGGAATTTAATATTAAACACTCAGCGCATATTTTCCTCCCATGAAAATAGTGACAAGTCAATTATAAGTCACTTATACGTCAATAGCATCATAACATTTTAAGTAACCCTTGGATATTAAACACAGCGCATATTTTCCTCGTATGAACATATAAAATCATTGCAACACGCCAATATCGCTGAATCAGTGGGAGCCCCGGGCTTGTTTCCCTGCAACAAGACGGTGCCATCGAGGGGTGATGGGAGACAGCGATACTTGAAGGGGGTTCCTTATGTCCAGTCTATTCCGCAATTTAGTTTTCGTTGCATTCATTGCAGAAAACCCCACTTCGCAGAGATATAATGTTGGAAATGGAAGCAATGTTTTCAGTGCTTCCATGGCTATCTCAGGATATTCAGCCTTGACTTTGATCCAGAATGCCGGCACAGATGTTATGTCAAACATACTTTTCAGCCCATCGTCATTTGCAAGGTCAAGGAGTTGATCATCTTCCCGCGCTGACATGGATGACGCGTGCGCAATAACCTCACGTGTGTCAAGTTCAACAGTGGGCGTCACAGGGAATGAGGAAAGGTGCAGCTGACTCATTGTTTCATATCGCCAAATCATATAGTTTCCTTGCGGCTCGGTGGTTGGGGACCACTCTTAGCATGAAGAGAGACCAATCAGGATGCTCGCTCTCCCTCTCAAAAAAAAAAAAATCCATTTCCAGGATATTGTATATAATTTCCGGGCGTCAGGGAGTTGCTATCAATATGCAGGAGACTCCCAGAACTTCCGGGAGAGGTGGGATATCTGCAAAAGATACTGGTCAAGGGCCCAGCAATCTCATCTCTTACCTCCTTCAATAACCTGGAGTAAATCCCATCAGGCCTTGGGGACTTGGCCACCTAAATACTCATTAGGAAACCCAACACCTCCTCCTCCTTGAACTCTAAACACCGTAATGCATTTATACATTCAGCACTAAGCTCCTGGGCAGCATAGTAGTGTAATGGTTAGCACAATGCTTTACAGTACAAGTGAACCAGGTTAAAATTCTTGCTGCTGCTTGTATGTTCTCTTCATGACCATGTGGGTTTCATCCAGGTGTTGCTGTTTCCTCCCACAGTCCAAAGACATACTGGTTGGAAGTTTAATGGTCATTATAAATTGTCCCATAATTGGGGTAGGGTTAAATTGGGGATTGCCACACACACACACACACACACACATCATTGAGTTAATTCAAACTCTGCAAAACTAAAAATCAATGGAAAAACTTTGCTAATATGAAATATGGAATTCTCCTCAAAGGCTCACCAGCATAACGTTAGACTTGGAGAACTTGGATAGTGAAGAAAAAGTTTACTAAAAAGTGCAGATAACAGCAGTCTATTGTTTAAGTTCTAAATGTTTGGAATGTCATATTTTCAGCGATACAACATTATATCAATGGCTTCTTTTTAGATAAATGAAACAGAAATTTTTTAAAGTGGTCATAACTTTAACCTGCAACAAATTGAAAGGTTGCACGGCACTAGAAATTTCCATTATCTCAGTACTCAGTGTTCTATTAACCACATTTCAAACTAATTATCTTATGTAAAATGGCATGTGATTACTGTATGAGTCAATTAGTACAAATCAAGCCTGCTATGACCAAAGTTGAAGTGACCATACAGAAAGAAAAATATAAAGCAATTGCTTTATAGCTAGAAACGCAAACAACAGGAATTCTGCAGATGTTGGAAATTCAAGCAACACACATCAAAGTTGCTGGTGAACGCAGCAGGCCAGGCAGCATCTGTAGGAAGAGGTGCTGTAGGCCTCCAACTTTCAAATCCCTTACTCACTCTTCCTTCAGTTAGTCCTGACGAAGGGTCTCGGCCTGAAACGTCGACTGCACCTCTTCCTACAGATGCTGCCTGGCCTGCTGCGTTCACCAGCAACTTTGATGGGTGTTGCTTTATAGCTAGGCAGGCTTAAGGACCCTGTGTAGAAGGGCTACCAACATCAGGTAATTGCCAGTGAACTAGAAATGCATCTGTGCAATCAATGAGAACAGATATGAAGGGATTTAGAATGTATGTCTAGTGCACGTTCTGGAGCAGAGGGTGGTGGTAATGCACCATTAAGCTGGATGCCAACCGCCGTAAAACAAGATACAGACAGACAGATGAGAACAGATATGCTTCTCAGCTGCGAGCTTGGATAGACTGCCTCCTCAGATATCATGTAGTCAAGTAACTAGTTCAACTTAAATTACAACAAACTGAAAGATTAATACCAAAATTAAGAATGAATTACTGACAGATCATAGAGATATGCATTTTGATATACTACTGTTTAAGCTCTTACTATGGTAGGCAAGAGGAGAAAAACAGCCTTATAATTGTTTGCCTCAAATCATTATTAATCACTGAACTCCTACTCCTCCTGGGTAGTGTTGGATTAAATGAAGTACATAATGTAATTTCTATATCCAGCATTAAAAGAATGGAGTCAAAATAAGATTCATGATTCATCTCTGAAACAGCCTTTCATGCCAAATATTCATCCCGCCATCTTAATCTACACACTAATTAAGAATATGGGCAATATCTGCCTCACATTTGCCAAGTTGCAAGTCATTGAAAACAGATGAGGATTTCAGCAAAGGTGCTGTTTATCAACAGATACAAAACACCTTGTCTTCGTTATTACAAACACTGCTTGGAGGGATTTAATTGCCCCAGGATGGGTGTAATATAGAACACTTTCTCAACCTTATTGTTCTTTTTTTAAAAAAGCGGCAGAACTTTATCCAATTCCTCCAACCTGTCATTAATTTCAACCAGTTCCACAATACTTTAAACTAGAATGGTTGGGGGGTGGGAATCAAATTAAAGAGGCTAGGCGTGAGGAGGTTAGTTCACTACAGGGGGATGGGAACCAGTGCAGAGAGACAGAGGGGTGTAAAGTGAGGGTAGAAACAAAAAGTACTATGGAGAAAAGTAAAAGTGGCAGGCCGACAAATCCAGGGCAAGCATTAAAGAGGGCCACTTTTCAGCATAATTGTAAAAGGACTAAGAGAGTTGTAAAAGAGCGCCTGAAGGCTTTGTGTGTCAATGCAAGGAGCATTCGTAATAAGGTGGATGAATTGAAAGTGCAGATTGTTATTAATGATTATGATATAGTTGGGATCACAGAGACATGGCTCCAGGGTGACCAGGGATGGGAGCTCAATGTTCAGGGATATTCAATATTCAGGAGGGATAGACATGAAGGAAGGGGAGGTGGGGTGGCGTTGCTGGTTAAAGAAGAGATTAACGCAATAGAAAGGAAGGGCATAAGCCGGGAAGATGTGGAATCGATATGGGTAGAGCTGCGAAGGGGAAGAAGACGCTGGTGGGAGTTGTGTACAGGCCACCTAACAGTAGTAGTGAGGTCGGAGATGGTATTAAACAGGAAAGTAGAAATGTGTGCAATAAAGGAACAGCAGTTATAATGGGTGACTTCAATCTACATGTAGATTGGGTGAACCAAATTGGTAAAGGTGCTGAGGAAGAGGATTTCTTGGAATGTATGCGGGATGGTTTTTTGAACCAACATGTCGAGGAACCAACTAGAGAGCAGGCTATTCTGGACTGGGTTTTGAGCAATGAGGAAGGGTTAATTAGCAATCTTGTCGTGAGAGGCCCCTTGGGTAAGAGTGACCATAATATGGTGGAATTCTTCATTAAGATGGAGAGTGACATAGTTAATTCAGAAACAAAGGTTCTGAACTTAAAGAGGGGTAACTTTGAAGGTATGAGACGTGAATTAGCTAAGACAGACTGGCAAATGACACTTAAAGGATTGACGGTGGATATGCAATGGCAAGCATTTAAAGGTTGCATGGATGAACTACAACAATTGTTCATCCCAGTTTGGCAAAAGAATAAATCAAGGAAGGTAGTGCACCCGTGGCTGACAAGAGAAATTAGGGATAGTATCAATTCCAAAGAAGAAGCATACAAATTAGCCAGAGAAAGTGGATCACCTGAGGAATGGGAGAAATTCAGAGTTCAGCGGAGGAGGACAAAGGGCTTAATTAGGAAGGGGAAAAAAGATTATGAGAGAAAACTGGCAGGAAACATAAAAACGGACTGTAAAAGCTTTTATAGATATGTGAAAAGGAAAAGACTGGTAAAGACAAATGTAGGTCCCCTGCAGACAGAAACAGGTGAATAGATTATGGGGAGCAAGGACATGGCAGACCAATTGAATAATTACTTTGGTTCTGTCTTCACTAAGGAGGACATAAATAATCTTCCAGAAATAGTAGGGGACAGAGGGTCCACTGAGATGGAGGAACTGAGCAAAATACATGTTAGTAGGGAAGTGGTGTTAGGTAAATTGAAGGGATTGAAGGCAGATAAATCCCCAGGGCCAGATGGTCTGCATCTCAGGGTGCTTAAGGAAGTAGCCCAAGAAATAGTGGATGCATTAGTGATAATTTTTCAAAACTCGTTAGATTCTGGACTAGTTCCTGAGGATTGGAGGGTGGCTAATGTAACTCCACTTTTTAAAAAAAAGGAGGGAGAGAGAAACCAGGGAATTATAGACCGGTTAGCCTAACGTCGGTGGTGGGGAAACTGCTGGAGTCAGTTATCAAGGAGGTGATAACAGCACATTTGGAAAGTGGTGAAATGATCGGACAAAGTCAGCATGGATTTGTGAAAGGAAAATCATGTCTGACGAATCTCATAGAATTTTTTGAGGATGTAACTAGTAGAGTGGATAGGGGAGAACCAGTGGATGTGGTATATTTGGATTTTCAGAAGGCTTTTGACAAGGTCCCACACAGGAGATTAGTGTGCAAACTTAAAGCACACGGTATTGCGGGTAAGGTATTGGTGTGGGTGGAGAGTTGGTTAGCAGACAGGAAGCAAAGAGTGGGAATAAACGGGACCGTTTCAGAATGGCAGGCGGTGACTAGTGGGGTACCGCAAGGCTCAGTGCTGGGACCTCAGTTGTTTACAATATATATTAATGACTTGGATGAGGGAATTAAATGCAGCATCTCCAAGTTTGCGGATGACACGAAGCTGGGTGGCAGTGTTAGCTGTGAGGAGGATGCTAAGAGGATGCAGGGTGACTTGGATAGGTTGGGTGAGTGGGCAAATTCATGGCAGATGCAATTTAATGTGGATAAATGTGAAGTTATCCACTTTGGTGGCAAAAATAGGAAAACAGATTACTATCTGAATGGTGGCCGATTAGGAAAACGGGAGGTGCAACGAGACCTGGGTGTCATTATACACCAGTCATTGAAAGTGGGCATGCAGGTACAGCAGGCGGTGAAAAAGGCAAATGGTATGCTGGCATTTATAGCGAGAGGATTCGAGTACAGGAGCAGGGAGGTACTACTACAGTTGTACAAGGCCTTGGTGAGACCACACCTGGAGTATTGTGTGCAGTTTTGGTCCCCTAATCTGAGGAAAGACATCCTTGCCATAGAGGGAGTACAAAGAAGGTTCACCAGATTGATTCCTGGGATGGCAGGACTTTCATATGAAGAAAGACTGGATGAACTGAGCTTGTACTCGTTGGAATTTAGAAGATTGAGGGGGGATCTGATTGAAACGTATAAGATCCTAAAGGGATTGGACAGGCTAGATGCAGGAAGATTGTTCCCGATGTTGGGGAAGTCCAGAACGAGGGGCCACAGTTTGAGGATAGAGGGGAAGCCCTTTAGGACCGAGATGAGGAAAAACTTCTTCACACAGAGAGTGGTGAATCTGTGGAATTCTCTGCCACAGGAAACAGTTGAGGCCAGTTCATTGGCTATATTTAAGAGGGAGTTAGATATGGCCCTTGTGGCTACGGGGGTCAGGGGGTATGGAGGGAGGGCTGGGGCGGGGTTCTGAGTTGGATGATCAGCCATGATCATAATAAATGGCGGTGCAGGCTCGAAGGGCCGAATGGCCTACTCCTGCACCTATTTTCTATGTATGTTTCAATGTATGTTAATACTCTATTGAACAACAGCTCAAATGTCTGTTATTAGACTTTAGCCCCAATTCCATGATAACACTGAACAATAAACTTAATTGTTTAAATGAACCACAGCATTTAAAAAAAAGGGGGGGGGGGGGGGAAGAGAGGAAGGTGGAGAAGCTCCACTTTCCTGCCACCCTTTCTGTGAAAGATCCTTTCTGATCTCACACCAGGTTTTCCCAGTTGGTCTAAAGTCTTAACTGATTACGTATTTAATCCCTACATTTAACATCACACTTGAATCACATCAAGGTGATAATACAGGCAGAATTTAAACAAATTGTCTCTCAATTCTGTCCTGAATCATGATGTTACGGCTATATTCTGACAGTCATCTTATCCCCTCAGTCACAAGTACATCCTACTTGTTGGATGGGAACAAATTCAATACCATTTCTTACAAGACACTGTTTATCTTATCAGTCACAATTCACTGCATGTACTCATTTTCCTCCATGTTGTATTACTGAGATTTAGATTAAATTTCCCAAATATCCCTACTTCATCCTTACATGCTGGCTTTTCTAAACTATACTCCAACTCAATGGACAAGGTGGAATGACCTAAAACACTGTTCTCAAAATCTACTGACAGAACATCTTGCTTCTTTCAATTCATACATTTATATTGTGAATATTGAGAGTTGTTTACTGCATACATAGATAATAAATGAACCTTTGAACCTTCAGTATTAAATTTGCATCAGGCAAGTTCAACTTGGATTCCTTTTGCTCACCTAATTATCTTATTCCCCCAAGCATAATTTGTTTTTGGAAATATGGTAAGCCTTCATTATTCTGCAATCCAACTATTCAGAAATCCTGATGGTTCAGCATCTGGCTCAATCATTTACCAGGGCCTGGTTCCTGTGCTTCCTTTAAACTCATCATCCTGTTCTGTTGGCCATACTCCCTTTGACTTGTGGAGATCTGCTGCATTTAAGTTATAACTACAGTGGAATTCTCCATTATATAAATCTGCTATGCTGAGGACTATGGTGGTGCAAGACCAGCAGATTTTTGGGACTATCAGTTTATTACTTTACTAAAAGCAAGTGAAACAGCAACAGTTCAGTGAACCCACGGTAAGGTTCAGGGGTTTGTAGGCACAGAAATCCCAGCAAGTGGACAGAAAGAGTAGCACATATCACCTAGTGAGACAGGTGCCGAACAATCAAGATTTCTAAATGATTGGATAGAGAATTAGTGTTCTACTGCAGTTAAGTTTCTCACTTGCTTCATTATTCAATTTGATTTTAAATTTGGTCAAACATACCATTAACTGTTAAGAATAAGTAGCAACAAAAAAAATTCTAAATCAAAAAACTTCTACATGGAAAAGCAGGAAAAAATCCTTCAGATTAGATTTTGGAAATGTAAAATAAAGGGGCAGCATCTGCAGGAGACAATGAAGTTAAAGGCAACGATCTCAAAATAGCTTCACTTTCCAGATAATGGCTGATTGTAGAATATTTCCAACATTTTTGTATAATCTCAATAATATTGTTTTTCCTGTAAACTGGCAATAAATCAGAAAAATGCTGGAGTAATATCCAAATGAGATTATTGATTGCCAGCATGATTTTTACCTCTTAAAAGTTTCAGGTCCTGATGTGACATAATGGTAAAAGTTTTCATTTCTGAACTGAAAAGGTACAAAAGTTCCAGTGAATCACTAAAACAATGTTACTGTATACCACTTTACGGAGGTGGAAAGGAATAACTGCATACGTGCCAACAACTACGTAATGACAGCTGAGCTATACTTTAGACCCTTGACTCCCAATATTGTGGCTGTTTAATCGGCTACAGAATTGCTTATAGGAAATAAATTTTCTAGGTTTTAACGTCAACAAACAAAAATACACAGAATTAATTACCTACTCCATTTATCCCATCTTTCTAATGAATACCATAGCTCTTTCACATCAACATACCCTCAGCCACATTAGTCAGTGTGCATGCGCCAGTTGTGCATGTAGCCTGGTACAGCCGTTCCAATCTATTCTTACTTTCTTCTTCTTACTTTTTAATTTTTTGTATTTTTTTTTTCCCCTCACGGTAACACGTCGAAGCTGCACCCTCTCTAACATGCTGGTGGAGAGTTTTATTTGGGTTTTCTTTAGCGCTAGAAATAGTTACATCCTGACACGCGGGACAGAAGCAAGGTCGCATTGTGTATTCCACAGACCAGCAAATACTGGCCGGTTTAGTGAGCAGAGCGGCGGACACCCCTGCTGAAATCCGGAGGAAAACACAGAGGATGCAGAGGAGGATCACAAAGCCGAGGAAAGAGGACCGGGTCAAGACAACAGAGACTTTTGGAGAAGAGGAGTTCGGTGGGTAATACTGTTCCAGCTGACCGGAAGTGCACTGAGAGCGGTAAGCGTAAAGGAGGTGGGTGCTTACTGATCTGGTTAACAACGGATGGTGCAATCTGGGGCATATTACGATCGAGGAACGTGTTTGCAGACTGGATATTGAACTTTCTACTGTTGGACTTCGGCCACATTCCACCGTGATACAACACTTGGCGGCACGGGAGGTCGTTCCTGCCTGTGGCCATCGAACGTGCAGCTCCTCCCGTGGAGGGTCAGACACCCTGAGCCAATAGACTGGTCCTGGACTTATTTTCCATCTGGCATAGTTTGCATTTTGTTGTTGATTGTTGGGGGTTTTTGTATTGCTATATTTACGCTCTATTCTTAGTTGGT
This sequence comes from Mobula birostris, assembly GCF_030028105.1. Classification (NCBI taxonomy): domain Eukaryota; kingdom Metazoa; phylum Chordata; class Chondrichthyes; order Myliobatiformes; family Myliobatidae; genus Mobula; species Mobula birostris. The sequence goes on from NC_092384.1 coordinate 18,989,154, forward strand.
GCGGCTGTACCGAAACCAAATTTCCCTCGAGATTAATAAAGTATATCTATCTATCTATATCTATCTATCTCCTTCATCTTAAATATACAAACCCTAACAGGAAAGATGAAGCATCAGTCTATGCAAAAAATTGCTAAACACACACTTCCTCCAAAGTCTCAGTCCGTCACCTCTCAACCTCGAAGCAACCTCCTCTGCACTGGTGAGACCCGATGTAGATTGAGGGACCACTCTGCCAAATGCCTCTGCTCCATCTGCAAAAAGCAGGATTTCCCAGTGGCTAACCAATTCCAATCCCTATTACATGTCAGTATATGACCTCCTCTACTTCTATGATGAGGTCACTCGCAGGTTGGAGGAGCAATGCCTCATTCTGTCCAAACCGATGGCATGAACATCAATTTTTCCAGCTTTTGGCAGTTTTTCCCCTCCCCCTTTCCTTCTTCAATTCCTCACTTTGGCTCCTCCATTTCTTCTTCTCTTCTCTCCACCTGCTTAGCAACACCCCCCTCCCCCACCGACAGTGCCCTTCCTGCTTCCCTTTCTCCCATAGTCCACTCTCCTTTCCTATCAGATTCATTCTTCTCCAGCCCTTTACTTTTTCCACCTGTCACCTCCCAGCTTCTCACTTCATAAATCTGGCCCACCCACCTGGCTTCACCTATCATTTTCTAGTTTGTATTCCTTACCTCCCTCCCACTTTCATATTCTGCCTTCTTACCCCTTCCTTTCCAATCCTAATGAAGGGTCTCAGCCCGAAACATCAACTGTTTATTCATTTCCATTGATACTACCTGATCTGCTGACTCCCTCCAGCATTTTGTGCATGTTGCTTAAAATTTGCAGGAGTTACTTTTACAAAAAAGGATGCACAAGGGGACTTGAAATTGTGGTCATGCCATTCAGGAAATCTAGAAGCCTTGGAAGATTTTAACTGCAGAATTCATTTAACACATTTTCCAATTTCCTGGCCAGCAGAATGTGAGGCTGGTTGATTGCCATTTGCAACCTTTGTTGGTAGGCTGCTGACAGTGCAGGTAGTAGGGAGGGCAAGTTCAATGGCAAGATCTCAGGGAGGGAATAAAGTGTTAACTCTAAATAGTTGGGAGTTTCGAGATAGAGCAGAGGTAAAGTACAAGGAAGGCTTCTGTGCCTGCTGGTCTACACAATATTGCTCAAAAAGCAATTTTTGCCTTCCTTCCTGAGCCCTAGAATATGGAGACAAATAGTCAAAAGCTTAAGGAAGTTTGCCAATGCTGAAAATCCAAAGCAACACACACAAAATGCTGGAGGAACTCAGCATTTATGGAAATGAATCAACAGTCAACATTTTGGGCTGAGACTCTTCTTCGGGACTGAAAAGGAACTGAGAAGATGCCAGGATAAAAAGATGGGGGGGGGGGGGGAGGGTACGGAGGTTAGCTGATAGGTGAAGCCAGGTGGGTGGGAAAGCTCAATGGCTGGACAAGCAAGCTAAGAGGAGAGTGGACCATAGCAAAAAGGGACCTGGGAAAGTGATAGGGAGGTGAGAAGAGGTAAAAGGCCAGAGTGGAGAATGGAAGAAGAGGGGGAATATTTTTTTTACTGGAAGTAGAAATTGATATTCATGCCATCAGGTTGGCGGCTACCCATCGGGAATACAAGGTAGCCTCATCTTGGCACAAGAGAAGGCCATGGAACATGTCAGAACAGGAATGGAAATTAAAATATTTGCCCATGGGATGTTCCATCTTTAGTGGGTGGAGTGGAAGAGCTCGACGAAGCTGTCTCCTAATTTATGACGGGTCTCACCAACGTAGAAGAGGCTGCATCGAGACACCGGGCACAATAGGCGACTCCAGCAGATTCGCAGGTGAAGTGCTGCCTCACCTGGATGGGCCATTTGGGACCATGAATGGAGGTAAGGGAGCTGTGAATGGATAGGTGTAGCACTTAGGCTGCTTGCAGGGATAAGTGCCACGAGGGAAATTAGTGGGAGAAAAGTCACTGAGGGAGCAATCCCTGCAGAAAGCAGAGGGTGGAGGGTGGTAAAGACGTGTTTAATGGTGGGATCCCTTTGGAGATGCTGGAAGTTGTGGAGGATGATGAGGTGGTAGGTAGGGATGAGAGGAACTCTAACACTGTTGAGGCAGCAGGGAGAAGAGGTGAGCATGGCTGTTTCCTGTTAGCTTCCTCAAACAACTCCAAGATTGGAAAGAAATGACTTAACATGCACAAAGTCACAATGACTATCCCTAACCAGTCCCTGCCTATCTAAATACTTATATATCTGGTGCCTTAGAATATCTTCCAATAACTTTCCTACTATTGCTGCCAGGCTCACTGATCTACAATTTCCTGGCTTATCCTTGGAGGATTTCTTAAACATCAGAATAACATTAGCTATCCTCCAATCCTCCAGCATCCTACCGATGGCTAAAAATGTTTTAAATATCTCTGCTAGGGCCGCTGCAATTTCCTCGCTATCCTCTAACGTGCTCCTTGTCAGGCCCTGGGGATTTATCCACCCTAATTTGCCTCAAGGCAGCAAACACCTCCTCCCCCTCTGTAACCTGTATAAAGTCTTGACCTCGCTGAATCTGTTTAGGGCCCTTGACCTCCTCACATCTACAGACCCAGGAGACAGACACAGCAAATACAGATACAAATAAATCCATTTAAGATCCCCCCCCCCATCTCTTGACTCCATATATAAATTACCACTCTGATCTTCCAGAGGAACAATTTTATCCCTTACTATCATTTTGTTCTTAATATCTGCAGAAGCCCTTAGGATTCTCCTTCACCTTGTCTCCTGGAGCAATCTCATACATTCTTTTGTCCCTTCTGATTTGCTTAAGTGTTCTTTCATTTCTTATACACCTCAAGTAACTTATTTGTTCCTGCCTGCCATTAGCTGCTATGCATTTTTTTCTTAACCAGGGCCTCCAGATCTCTCCAAAGATATATATTAAAAAAGGTTTCAAAAACATGTTATCCTTGTCCTTTATTCTGACAGTAACATACAAACTCTGCACTCTCAATATTTTTATTTAAGGCCTCCCATTTATCAAGTACAACTTTGCCAGAAAACAACTTGTCCCAATCTACACTTCCAATTCAAATCCTTTCTAATTCCATCAAAATTGCCGTTTCTCCAATTTGGAGTTTCAACCCACATCTAAATCAACGGAACACCAGAAAATTGAGCTGCGAATCCTGCCCCTCCTGCAACTAAGTCTCACAAATGGCTACAATATCATAATTCTGTGTGTTGTGATCAATGCCCCAAGCACATCCACCTTTCCTACAATATTCCTTACATTGAAATATATGCAGTTCAGAACATTCGACCCACCATGCTTAACCTTTTGATTCCTGATCTTGTATGTGGGGTTAACAACATCTTTCTCCACAACCACTTCACTATCTGTTCTGGTGTTCTGGTTCCCATCCCCCTACAACCCTTGTTTAAGCCCACCCCTGCACAGAACTAGCAAACCTTCACACTGGGATATTAATCCCCCTCTGGTTCAGGTGCAAACTCTCAACTCTGTACAGGTTCTGTCTTCCATGGAAGAGAGCCCAATGACCCAAAAATCTGAAGCCCTCCTTCCTCCACCAACTCCTTAGCCAAATGATAAACTGTATGATCTTCCCACTTCTGGCCACACTAGAATGAGACATGGATAGCAATCCCGAGATCACAACCCTGGAGGTTCTGTCCTTTAACTTAGCACCTAACTTCTTGAACTCACTCTGCAGGATCTCATCACCTATCCTACCCATGTCATTGTTACCGATGTGGATCACAACCTCTGGCTACTTACACTTCTACTTCAGAACGCTGTGATCTCGATCCAAGATGTGCAGGACCCTGGCATCTAGGAGGCAACAAACCATCTGGGAATCTTATTCTCCTCCACAGAACATGTCTGTTTCCCCAAGCAATGAATCCCCAAAACTATGGCTTCCCTTCTGAGTTCTTGTTCTTTCAGCTATGTTTCCTAACAACTGACTGCATGCTATTTAGGATGACCAGACCAATTGATCAACCGTACATTCCTGCTCCACCACATCCTAATTCTTCTTTCAAGCCCAATATTCAGAAGCTTGCCTTTTTCCCATATTAACTCTACTTTGTGGGACAGCAGCAATTCTAATCATACCCTCCCACGACTTCTGTAATTGGAGATCATGAATCAGTGCAGCAAATCCACACCATCAGGAAATGGCTGAGACCCTAGACAAGCAGTCTGCCCTCCCTCAAGTTATTCAGCCCCAATGGAATCTTTCAAAGAGCTGCGTTCCTTTGGAGACAGTTCTGACTCATTCGTTCACTCTCAGTCACATGAATCTGTCTATTCATCCACCAACAAACCACAGCTATCTTCATAATATCTTATACTACACCCACCTGCTCTTGAATCATCTACATTATCAGAAGGCTTTAATCATTAACAGCTTGTACCCAGTACAGTTAAAAAGGAAGTATACTAAAATATAGCATTTTAAATCATTCAGAGTTGACAATGAAGGCAAGAGACTGTAGACAGATCTGGAGCATAAATAAACTGCAGCAAGAACTCAACTGGTCAAACAACATCTGTTGAGGCAGCTAGATATTGTTGTTGTTGTTGTTCGTCCTTCGTAGTCAAAGATGACCATGGCTTCAAAGTCAAATGGGAGATTGGTGGCTGTGGGTCCGGAGGTGACTGAGGAGGCCAATCCGGGCCCTGAAGGCTCGCCCACACTGTCCTAAAGAATCGCACATGTGAAGTCTCAAGACTGTTAAAGCAGAATTTGTCAGTTAATGCCCACAAAAAGTGAAACTTCAGGGACCATGAGGATCTTCAAAGCCATGAGGATCACAGAAGCCTCTATAAGCAGTGAAAGAGCACAGCACTGCAAACTACTAATTGTTTGCTATGTTAGCCACCTCCTACCACATTGTAGAGAATATTGAACAAGAGGACACGTTTACAAAATAAAAGGCCAGTCAATAAAAAATGAGGTGCATAGAACCATCTTTTGGAGGTAGTAAATATCTGGAAATTTCTGTCCCTTGGGGTGATATTCACTTGAAGTATTTAAAGTGAGATAAATAAATATTTGAATGAAAGATCAAGGAGTTGAAGGGCATGAGAAACGGGTACACAAAAGGATGGGAGGAGGGGAGAATGAATGCATCTTCATCCCAGGATCCGCTACACTGGCAGTAAGCTCAGGGAAGAGTGGCGATGTAGAATAGGTCTCAGTAAATCATGGAATGTAGGACAGATTACTATTATGTTCAGAACCACCCTTTGTAAAAAGTCCTAACGTAAACCCAACTCTTGGTATCATAATTTGCTCTGGTCCTGATTCTAGTTCATGAACTGCCGTACGGGACCTGATGCTTACTTGGCAAGATCAGATCCAGCCTCATGGTTTTCTATTCTATTACTAATCTTAACATTAAAAATGACAACTAATCCTACTAGACTAAAAGTTTTTCCATTACCAATTAACCACATGAAGCTTTATTAATTTAATTGACACTGGATCTTGGATTATAAATAACCCTAAACATTTCTCCTCTGCAGACAATAGAAACCACAGATATAATTCCATAGCACAAGCAATACTGTCCTTCTATACTATACCAGTGTGAGGCCCCATGCGCCACCTAGGCACTAAAGGTTAAGACGACGACGACAATACTCTGCAGTGTACAGCTTGTCTCCATTTATTTTCTCCCCATCATCCTGAAACTGGCAAAAAGCCATCATTTCCTAGTTTAAATATATACTTATTGAACTTATAAACATACCAGGGGACTTCTCAGTCTGATGACATCTTTGAATTATTGACTAGAAAAGCAAATCAGCAAAATAAAAACATTGAATTTGGTTCAGCCAGACAGGAAATTAACTAAAATTAAGTCTAGTCACAATATTGCTGGCAATTCATCTGATAGTATCCTTCAAGAGCTTCCAGAACATTCTATTCCAAGTACAACATGTTTTGGTATGTTTACATTGAATGGAATGGGTAGAAGTGAGAAAGTAATTTGGTCATTAGCACTCAATCTATGGCAAATAAAAGATGCAGTTTGTTCAGTAAAAGATTAAAGCAGTGAAAATTTTACATATTTTAAATATGTATGCAAGTGTAAAAGTAATAAAAATGGAAATATACCCACAATTCAGAAGATTAAATTTCTATCTTGAGATACAAAAATTGAAGCCTTATAACTCAATTTAATAAATCCTTCAAGTAGACAACTCACAGCTCTCTTCAAAACACAGCTAGTCACTCTCCTCATCAAGATTCAACAACCATCAAGTTATTGCCATTTTTGTGATGAAGTGCCTAAAGAGGTTGGGCATGGCTAGAATTAACTTCTGCCCGAGCAAGAACCTAGACCCACTAAAATTTGCCTACTGTAGTGAAGTACCTAGACAATGGGAAAACATTATCAGGCTGCTATTTATTGATTACATCTCAACACCTAACACCATCCCCCCTTCACCATCTGAAATAACAATGAGTCAGAGTACAGGAATTAGATAGAGAGCTTATTAACAAGGTGTTATAAAATCAACCTTTCCCTCAATGTCAGAAACCACAAGGAATTTATTGCGGAAATTAGGAAAACATACACCAGTCCTCTTTTACAGATCAGTAGTGGTAAGAGTAAGCAGCTTCAAGTTCCTGGGTGCCAACATCTCAGATCTACCTTGGGCTCGATATTCATGCAACCACAAAGAAGCCAGGCCAAAAGCTCTACCTCTTCAAGAATTTGAGGAGATTTATGTCACCAAAGGCCTTATCAAATATCTACATTTGTATGGTGGAAAGCATTCTGACTGGTTACAACACTACCTGGTAAGGATGGCCCAATGCACAGGATCCAGAGACTGCAGGAGGTTGTATACTCAACTAGTTCTAACATAGGCACAACTGTCCCTGCCATCAATTTTCAAAAGTTAATGCCTCAAGATAGCAGCATCCATCATTAAGGACCCTCACCACCCAGGGCATGCCCACTTCTTATTACTATTATCATGCAGCCTTAAGACACACACTCATTTTAGGATTAGCTTTTTCCTCTCTACCATATAACTGCAAGAGTTGCCGACATAGCTCAGCACATCATGGAAACAAGCCTCCTCTCCATGGCCTCTGTCTACACTTCTGACTGGTTGCATCACAGCCTGGTTTGGAGCCTCCAATGCACAGGACTGCAAGAAGCTTCCGAGGGTTGTCATCTTAACCAATTCCATCACAGGCATAACACCCCCCCACCCCCAGGGACATCTTCAAGAGGAAGAGCCTCAAAAAGGTGCCAACCCTGGCCATCTGGGATGTGCTTTATTTGTGCTATTATCATCAGGCAGGTGGTACAGGTGCCTGAAGACCCACACTCAATGTTTAAAGAACAATTTCTTCCCCTCTGCCATCAGATTTCAAGAGTTCATCAACCCATAACTTTTTGCACTATTTGTAGCTTGTAGTAATTTTGTCTGGACACTGTATTGTTGCTGCAAACCAATAAATTTCATGCCACAAGTGATAATAAACCTGATACAGGAGCTCCAAACAACGGTGCTTACTTTATTGAACATTTTAACATAAAGGAATTTCATACACATGGTGTTATACAAAATATAGAGCAGATAATGCTATTACATATTCTGGTTACATACATTTACATGTTTACCTACAATATGCAATGCTGCTTTCCCTCCTGAAGACAGAGCATTTTACAGTTAGCTATATACAAGAAAAACAGATAAAGCCTATTAACTGGCTTCCTTAGTAGAGTTTCTTCAAGAGCACTGATCTTTGTCGATGTCGGAAATAGATTCATCATTTATACATTACTTCAGTGCCTTCAGATGGATCTCTTGTTGTAATTATTTTATCTACATTTCTGATTTAACCCTTTAAACTGGAAATATGGAGCACTTTATCATGGCCCAATTGCTGAACCTTGTACATGCTCACTCATCTGATGCCCAACACTTTGAATAATTCAAAATTACGTGTTCTTCCTCAAACTATTACTTTCTGCTCCAATTATCATTTTTCTACTTTAAAAGTTAGATTCCAAAGTCCAGCATACAAAAATCAAATTCTCTCTAGAGTAAAATCAGAAACAAATCACTAAGTTCTATGTTATTTAAATATGTAGTTAGTCAAATACTGGTTTATTGGGAAGACCGTATTCTTTAACACATGCACCCAACATGTACAGATCAATCAGTTGCTTCCCTGGAAGATGATGTGGAGAAATCTCTGGATTCTTAATACCGTTGCATTGCTTGAACTGTGGTCCATCATTGCACACCATCTCTGTTAGTATTCCACAGGATGCAAATTACCCATTTAAACTTTTCAACAGTACATTCTGCTGTACAAATACCTACAAAATTTGACTTCAATCTATTTTTGCATGTGTTTTAACAAAGGAAACAAAGGAATTTCATCCCTTTAAAAACAAGGATGAAATGGATCCAGTCATTTTAACAGTCATATATGTCTGAGGTGGGACTGCTTTGCATTATCAACAAAATTTACAAATTTCCCTTCATTTCTTAAAAACGGATGCTGGAAATGCTAGGAGGTTTGGCAGAGAAACTGGAACCTGACAAATATTTCCAGCATCTACCACCATTTGAACTCCTTAAGCCACACAATAGGACTCTCAGTACACTGAGGCTGGGGGAGGAGGGGGAACCTAACTGAGGTAGATAATAGGAAACTTTACCCACAATAGAATGATAGGTTTAATGCAAAGAATAAAAGGGATAGAGATCAGAGCATATTTTTCCATCCAGTGTGTTAGTCATCTGAAATGCACTAAGGTAGTAGAGACCGGTACTCTCACATTTAAAGATCATCTCCATGAGCATGTGAATCAGAAAGCTGTGTAATATAGTGTACATAAAGTCTGATTGATGTGGATGGATTTCTGGTTTGGTATGGACATGTATCTATGCAACATAAATATAGTGTGTTGCATATGCTACAAGCAAGTAAATCTTGGATCTTCAGCAGTAGTTGTAATATTTATGTTGATTTTCTTTTGTGACTGATTTTAAAAGTTAATTTCTTCTTTGCATACTGCACTTGAGTCTACATTCCTGTTTATAATGATTGTTTTACAAGTTAATGCTGTACTTCTTTCTGTTCTCATGAAGTCATTGATTCAAAACATTAACTGTTGCTTTCTCCATGAATGACACCCAACCTACTGAGTAAACCCCACATTTTCAGTTTTTGCTTATTTCCAGCATCTGCATTCTTTTGCTTCTTACTTCCTCCATCTCTTCATTAGGCTTTTGTGTATTGGTAGTATATGGTTTTTAGTTCAACAATTCCTATAGGTAGCTTATCTCCAATTTTTCTAAGTAAATTATTATCAAAGTACATACAGTACCTATATAAAAAAGTATTCATCCCCCTTGGAAGTTTTCATGTTTTATTGTTTTTACAATACAGGTGTCCCCCGCTTTTCGAACGTTCGCTTTACGAAACATCACTGTTACGAAAGACCTACATTAGTTCCCTGTTTTCGCTAACAGAAGGTGTTTTCACGGTTACGAAAAAAAGCAGCCACTCCTCCTCGGAACGGCATTCAAGCCAGCATTGTTTAAACACGTGCCTGTGAGCAGCCGTTAGCAAGATGAGTTCTAAGGCATCAGAAAAGCCTAAAAGAGCTCCTAAGGGTGTTACACTTAGCATAAAACTAGATATAATTAAGCGTTTGGATCATGGTGAACGAAGTAAGGACAAAGTGAGTTTGGCTTGTGGAAGTTGACAAAGATGATGTTGAAGAGGTTTTGGCATCCCATGACCAAGAACTGATAGATGAAGAGCTGATGCAATTGGAAGAGGAAAGGATAACAATCGAAACCAAATGCAGTAGTGAATGGACTGAAAGTTAAGTCGTCCAGGAACTGAATGTGAAGCAACTGCATAAGATTTTCGCTGCAATGATTGCAGAAAAGTACTACTTTAATTTTGAAAGGGTACATCGATTTAGGGCGTATTTGCAAGATGGTTTGAGTGCTTACAAAGAACTGTATGATAGAAAAATGCGCGAGGCTAGCAGTCAAGCAAGCCTTCCACATCAGCCACAGCAGACAACGAACCTCGACCTTCAACATAGAGGTAGGCAGACATAGAAGATGACCTGCCTGCCCTCATGGAAACAGACAAGATGACACACCAGTGTCCCACCACCTCAACCTCCGGGCTGCGGACAGATACCGATTCGCGGAAAATGCAGTAGCCGGGTCGCGGAGAATGCAGCGGTAGCCGGGAGGCACCCAACACATCTTTAAGAAAAAAGCCAAAATAAACAAGCTAATTAATTAGGTGCCGCCCAGCACCTAATTGTTTGCCCAGATCAGAGGCGATTGCCGATTGCGTCGCCTCTGATCTGGTCCGACATTTGCGTGCTGGGCGGCACCTAATTAATTAGCTTGTTTATTTTGGTTTTTTTTCTTAAAGATGAGCTGGGTGCATTCCGACTACCTGCATGCTTCGCAGATCAGTACCGGTTTGCTGCCCGGAGGGTGGGGGCCACTGCACCACCCCAAACTCCGACGACTCAGCCTAACACACCATAAGTGTGCTCAATGTCTTCCCGATTCCAGTAAGTGATACTACACTGTACATACATTATTTCTACTTTATACGGGCTGTGTATTTTTGTGTGTTATTTGGTATGATTTGGCAGCTTCATAGCTTAAAGGTTACTGGAGAGCGCTTGTGCCATGTTTTTGCCAACAGTGCTTGCGTGAGATTTTCGCTACAGAGAACAGTGCGGTAATGATTGTAGAGAAGTATTTCTACTTTATATAGGCTGTGTATTTCTCATATCATTCCTGCTTTTACAATATGTTCCTGTTATTTTAGGTTTTATGTGTTATTTGGCATGATTTGGTAGGTTATTTTTGGGTCTGTGAACGCTGACAAATTTTTCCCATATAAATAAAAGGTAATTGCTTCTTCACTTTACAACCCATTTCATAGGAACGCTACCTTCGGGTGGCGGGGGAAACCTATATTGAATCGGTGAATTTAATTTAGCTTTTTGACACTGGTCAACAGAAAAAGACTTGTGTCAAAGTGAAAGCATCTCTACAAAGTGATGAACAAATTACAAATAAAATACACAAAATAATTGATTCCAGAAGTCCCCCCCCCCCCTTTAATATGGCACAGCAAATCAATACTGGCGCAGGTTTTGGAAGTCACTTAACTAGTTAAATGGAGATCACTGTGTGCAGTCAAGGTGCTTCAATTGATTAGAGTAAAAATACACCTGTATCTGGAAAGTCCAACTGCTGGTGAGTCAGTATCCTGGCAAAAACTACACCATGAAGACAAAAGCAAGTCCACGAAAAGGTTATTGAAAAGCACAAGTCAGGATATGGATACAAGAAAATTTCCAAGAAATGGAAAAAATATGGCACTGCTGCAAATCTGCCTGGAGCAGGCCATCCTCAAAAACTGAGAGACAGTACGAGGAGGGTACTAGCGAGGGAGGCCACTAAGAGAGGCCCATGACAATTCTGGAGGAGTTACAAGCTTCAGTGCTTGAGATGGGAGAGAGTGCAATACAACAACTGTCGCTCAAGTGCTTTACCAGTCAGAGCTTTATGAAAGAGTGGCAAAGGGAAACTACTGTTGAAAGCAACTCACACAAAAGGCTGGTGGAACGCAGCAGGTCAGGCAGCATCTGTAGGAAAAAGTACAGTCGACGTTTCAAGCTGAGACCCTGTCAGGACTAACTGAAAGAAGAGATAGTAAAAGATTTGTGCGTCAAATGTACGCCGTGGGTATCGTGTACCTTACGCCATAGGGTGACGTGCATCTCCCTAAAAAATGTAACCCACGTGTCGTGGCGACGCAGACCGCAACAACTATGACTGGTCCGCTTGGTAGCAGTGCATTTTTCTCAACCACATTTCCGGTTGCTTTTCTCCGCCATGTCTGTACACTGACGTGAAATAAATGGTTGGAGGCGATGAACCAAATCGTCAAATCTACCTGCCAACTATATTTGAAATGCATTTCCTCATCCATGTCTCTCACGAAGAAACTCACAGTGGCATAGAAACCCCACCGCCAACTGGCATTTTTGCAGAGCGACGCAGACACTACGCATGCTCGCTATGGCGTAGGGCTACGCAAAAGTATAAATCAGCTTGAGAGCTGGAAAGTTGATTGGTAAAAGGGATACAGAGTTGGAGTAGGGGGAGGATCATGGGACAGAAGGCCTAGGGAGAAAGAAAGGGGGAGGGGAGCCCAGAGGAAGATGGAGAGCAGGCAAGGAGTGTTTGTGAGAAGGAGAGAGAGAGAGAGAGAGGAAAAAAAGGGAGGGAATAAAAATAAATAAGGGATAGGGTAAGAAGAGGAGGAGGGGCATTAACTGAAGTTAGAGAAATCAATGTTCATGCCATCAGGTTGGAGGCCACCCAGACGGAATACAAGGTGTAGATCCTCCAAGTGCATCTAACAAGTATTATATAGCTGCAACATGACTTCCTGACTTTTGGCCTCAATGTCTTGCCAATGAAGATAACCATGCTATAAGCATTCTTTATCACCACTTCAATTACTTGCGTGGCTACTTTCAGGGAGCTATGGGCACAGACCTCAAAATCTTTCTGTACAGTGTTGTTAAGAGCCCTGCCATGAACTATACATTCTCCTTAAATTAGCTTCTCATTTCAGGACATCAGAGATGGCCTCCCTCTTCAAAGAATGGGGTTTCCCTCCCTCTACTATTGATGTTGCCCTCACCCACATTTCCTCCATTTCCCAAATAGCTGCTCCAACTTATCTTCTCACCACCCTAACAGTGATAGAGTTCCTTGTGCCCTTACCTACCACCCCATCAGCCTCCACTTCCAACACATTAGCCTCCAAAACTTCTGCCATCTCTTAAGAGATCCACCACTAAACATTTTTACCTTCCCACTCCTCCCCACTTTCCACAGGGTAAAGGAGCAACACCTTATATTGTGTCTGGGTGGCCTCCAACCCAATTTTCTTTCTGGTTAAAAAAATTCCATCCCTACCCTCTTCCCCACTATGACATTTTATCTCTTCTCACCTGCCTATCATGCCCCCATAGGTCCCCTCCTCCTTCCTTTCTCTTATAGAAGACTTCAGATTTCTTCTTCTCCAGCCCTTGACCTTTCCCACACACCTGGATTCATCTGTCACCTAAAAGCTAGTCTCCTCCCCCTCCCTTTTTTATTCTGGCATTTTCCCCCTTCCTTCTCAGTCCAGAACAAGGGTCTTGGCTTGAAACATCAACTATTTATTCCATAGATGCTGCCTGACCTCCTGAGATCCTCCAGCATTTCGTGTGTGTTGCATTAGTTTTCCCCAATTAAATTCTATTTACTCATTTCTGTCACTGATCTGTATTCTGCTTTGTCACTTGACAGCCTTCTACACTGTCCACAACTTCAATATATACCTTTTGAACAATTAACAACTCCCGCATCTACATTGCGAAGTCATTTCCATATTCCACAAACATACACCCTAGCACCGATCCCTTTGCAACACCACTTGTCACACCATTCAGCCACAATAATACCCTTCCACCACTATCCTCTATTTTCATGGGCAAGCCATGACCAAACTATCTCAATTTTCTGGAACAGCCACCACATGGGACCTTATCAAATGTCTTACTACAATCAATGAAGACAACATCCACTGCCCTACCATCACCTTCAACGCCTCTTCATGTCTCACTAACTTGAGTTTTGATCTGCCCTGCACAAAGCTACACGACTGTCCTTAACAGGCCATATTTTTCCAAATGCATACAAATTCTATTCCCAAGAATGGTCTCCAATAGCTTCCCTGTGACTTGAAGTTTATTGGCTATAATTTACTAGATTCACATTTCTCTTCTTGAAGAAAGGAGTAAAATTAGTACTCACCATTCCTCCTGGACCTTTCCTGTTATTACTGAGGAACCAATACATAATTTAACAGCAATCAATATAGATTTTCAGCACCATTCTCCAACTCAATGTAGGTGGAAACAAAAAAAAGTTTATTTTCAGCCTTTTGATACAACCTACAAATGGTTCCTCATCTCATCACATGCCCAAAGCTGTCTTAGAAACTTTTTACTTTCAGCCTGTTTCAATACTTGGACTTCCACATTCTTCCTTGCTATAATTTTGCTTCAAAAATGTGTTTATCCACCTTCATGAGTGCTGCAGCTCTACAATAAAATGCAGCTGCCTGGAGATCTCCTTAATGATATACTGATCTGACCTGCAGCACTGCGTTTAGTCATCAATGATGCAATATGTTTTTAGGCTGTTGACTTGTAACTGTCTCTGAAATTTACTTGTGAAATCAAATCCTATAAAAACTATAATAAAAGATAGATCGGCTGGCTTCAACCTTTCCACTTGACATTAAAAAGAACATTGTTAGCTGCTCGCAGTCCTCACAAAATTTCATGACAAACTACTGGTTGTTTAATTTCACAGAACTGTACCTTTCGGACAATATTCCAGGTTTTTTCAGTATTATTTACTGGATTTGTCCTGATGGACAGATCCATCAGAAGTAACGTCACAATCAAAATCATTCATCAGGAGGCATGCAAATCGTTAACTCTAAAATCAGGTCAAACATAGACAAAGATATCTTCCCAACCCCTCCACTGCTCCCTCATCTGATGAACAAAATCTGTAAAGAGCAGCAATGGTAAGAGAGCAAGGGCAAAGAATATGCTTTATGTAGAGTCTCCAACATTCACCAAGCTTGGCTACACTACAACACTACAAAAGGAAAATAACTTTTGTTTTTGTTTAGGGTTGTCTGACCATCCACAAGTCACAAGCCTCTACTTCCTCAGGAGTCTGTGAAGATTTGGCATGTCATCAAAAACCTTGGCAAACTTCTATAGATATGTGGTGGAAAGTGTGCTTACTGGCTGAATTACAGCCTAGTATGGGAACACCAATGCCTTCGAGCAGAAAATTCTACAAAAGGTAATGGATTCAGCCCAGTACATCATAGGTAAAACCCTCCCAACCACTGAGCAGCACTCAAAAGATCCTCACCTCCCAGGCCACGCTCTTTTCTCCATCACGCACAGGTTTCTGTTGTGCGATTCTTCTCAGTCCAAACTCAAGTCGTCAAGTCCTGCGGCGATGAGAGAGTGGCGAAGCAACAGGTGGAGATGACCACTGGCAGTTGCAGCCACAAACCTGCACGTAGGCGGCCCTTGGACCAGTGGTTGCTCGTCTCTGTACCTGGGGCAGCAGGGATGTCCAGCAGCATCCAGGGCAACTGGGCAGCCCTTTTTGGGACAGCACTGCCTACCATCGCATGAGGGAGGGGGTTAGAAAAGGTACCCTAAACATTGCCTGCCCCACAACATCTGGCTAGCTAAGCGCGGCTGGTGGATCATTTCCTTAGCGGTCGACGTGCATCAAGAAAAACAAATCAAAGGCGGCTCATCTTTGGAGCCTGGAACGTCCGCACCTTGCTGGACAAAGCCCAAAAGACGAACAGCACTCATAGGGGCCAAGCTTCGCCGTTATCACATTGACATCGCTGCACTCAGTGAGACCAGGCTTGCAGACAAGGGTTCATTACAAGATCAGTGAGTGGATATACGTTCTTTTGGAAAGGGAAACCACAAAATGACGACAGGAATCACGGAGTAGGTTCTGCAATCAAAACTGCAGAAGAACATCCCTACTCTACCCACTGGAATAAATGCATCATGAAGTTCGGCTTTCCTTTCAGCAAGTCCTGGAATATCACCGTTGTCAGTGTCTATGCACCAAGTCTCGTGAGTCTAAACGAAGACAAGGAAAGTTGCTATGAGGACCCTGTCCAGACTATTTGGACAACCCCCGCCAGCAACAAACTCGTCATCTTGGGCGACTTCAACACTAGGGTGGAATCAGACAGCGACAACTGGGACAGAGTCCTTGGGAGACGTGGGGTGGGAAAACTTAACAGTAACGGCCTGCTGCTTCTGAGCAAGTGTGCTGAGCACAACCTGTGCATCACTAACACAATGTTCAGACTTGCAAACAAGTACAAAACAACCTGGATGCATCCCAGATCGAAACACTGGCACCTACTCAACTATGTCATAGTACGCCAGCATGACCTTCAAAACGTCACCGTCACCCGGGCCATGTGAGGTGCTGAGTGTTGGACACATCACAGGCTGGTTCGGTCGGTCCTCAACCTGCACATAGCCCCTTTGCATCGTAAGCAACCAAAGACTGTCAGTGTCATTCAACATCGGCAGACTGCAAGACCCAAGTCAAGTCCAACATTCTCAAGGTGTACTTAATGAAAAACTCTCCGGCAATTCACTGCTTGTGGCAACCTGTTCTCAAAAGTGGATGCAGTTCAAAGATGTCATCATGCAGACTGTAACAACCATACTCAAACTGAAAACCCGAATGCATCGAGACTGGTTTGATGAAAACCACGAGACCATTTCAGCAGCTCTTCAGGCCAAGAACAAGGCCGATGCAGACTGGCAGAATGACCCGTCATCTGTCTCAAAGAAAGACAAGTTTAAACATCTGCAGTCCAAAGTACAGGCGGAACTGGGAGAAATGCAGGACGAGTGGTGGCAGAGAAAGGCTGAGCAGGTGGAATGCTATGCAGACATGCATGCCACCAGAGAGTTCTTCAGCACCATAAAGTCAGTTTACCGTCTTTCTAAATCAGAATGCTCCCCCTTGCTGTCATCTGACGGGTTGAGCCTGATCAAAGACCAGGACGGACTGAAAAACCACTGGGCTGAAACTCTTCCAACCTACTCAATATGCCATCCACAGTTGACCCTAATGTCTTACAGAAGATCCCTCAGCAGCCAGTCCTGGATGACCTGGATCTGCTGTCCTCTACCAATAAGATCAAGAAAGCGATCTCACAGATGAACTCAAATAAAGCAACAAGGCAGGATGGCGTTCCTGCCGAGATCTACAAAGCATTAGGCCCAAACGCCTTACAGACGTTCCAGGACATCCTGGAAGACATCTGGATCACAGAGCAGATGCCTGACGACTTCTGCAATGCCCGCTCTATGAAAACAAGGGAAGCAAAGACTGCGGAAACTATAGGGGTATCTCACTGCTGTCCATCGCAGGCAAGATTTTTGCCCGCATTCTCCTGAACAGACTTGTCACTGTCTCGGAAAGGAACCTGCCGGAGGCGCAGTGTGGCTTTTGGCCAGAATGGAGTACAGTAGACATGATATTTACCATGGAGGCAAGTCCAGGAGAAGTGCATCGAGCAGAACAAGCCTCTTTACTCTGTCTTCATTGACCTGACAAAGGCATTTAACACTGTAAACAGGGAGGCTCTCTGGATCATCCTGAGATGTCATGGATGCCCAAGGAAATTCGTGAAGATGAATCAGCTGCTCCACGACAGAATGACAGGACAGGTCCTTTGCAGTGGTGATACGTCAGCTGCATTTGCCATTTCTAATGAGGTGAAGCAGAGATGTGTACTAGCCACAGTCCTGTTCAATCTGTTCTTCACTTGCATGTTGTGACATGCTGTCCAAGATCTGAGGGAGGGAGTGTACATCAGGTATCAATTGGGCGGCTCTCTCTTTGACCTTCGCCGCTTGAACACACGGACGAAGTGTCTCCATACAGTCATTCAAGAAACCCTCTTAGCTGATGACTGTGCGCTCCTGGCACACAAAGACAGTGATCTACAGTTGATGCTGAACAAGTTCTCAGATGCTGCTACACCCTTTGGCCTGACTATCAGCCTAAACAAGACTGAAGTACTTTACCAGCCCGTATCAGATACCAACCCCATAGATCCAAAAAATCACTTGACAACACCCAGCTGACAAATGTAAACAGCTTCAATAATTGGGAAGCATCATCTCGAGTGATGGGTCTTTGGACAAAGAAACTGACTACAGGATCAGCAAGGCCAGCCAGGCTCTGGGAAGGCTGCGTACCAGAGTGCTCAATCAACACAACATCCGCATCTCCACAAAGCTGAAAGTCTACAGAGCGGTGGTCATCCCTTCTCTCCTGTATGGATACGAGACCTGGACTCTGTACTGACGACACATCAAACAACTGGAGAAATTTCACATGTGCGCCCTTTGCTCCATCCTTGGCATTCGTTGGCAAGACTGTGTCTCCAACCTGGAGGTCTTGGATCGCGCAGAGTCCACCAGCATTGAGTCCCTGATCATCAAAATGGACGACTACTGTATGTCTCACCAGCTGCTCTATGGTGAACTGGAGACCGGAAAGAGACCTCAAGGTCGTCCACGCAAGCGCTACAAAGACACTGCGAAGGAAGCCCTACGCTACTGTGACATCCTGCCAAGGGAACTAGAAGCTGCGGCTGCTGACAGAACCCGCTGGTGAGCCCCGTGCTATGAAGCCGACACCAGTTTTGAAGACAGGCGCTGCCAAAAACTGATGGAAAACCGTGAGTGGCGTCACAGAACAGCAGCCACAATTATTACAACAACGGACTTCCAGTGCCCCCATTCTGCTAGACTCTGCGCTTCCAGACTGGGACTGCAGAGCCACTTCCGTGTTCATAGATGAAATGCACAACAGCGTGTCTTCTTCAAATCTGAAGGACTACCACTGCCATCAGGTAGAAGATACAAATGCTTCAGAACTTGCACCACCAGGTTCAAGAACAGTTACTACCCCTCAACCATCAGGCTCTTTAACAAAAGTAGATAACCACAGCCATTTGAGGACTCATTTATCTTGTTATTTCACGCTCATTATTCATTGTCTGCATTTGCTCAGCTTGTTTACAGTTTAGATCCTGTTCACAGTTACTGTTCTGTAGACTTGCTAAGTGTGCCTGCAGAGAAAGAATCTCAGGGTTATGTGTGGTATCATGTATATACTCTGATAATAAATTTTACTTTGAACAATGAGGGGAAACCCAACTTGAATTCACTACCAATCAGCCTTCCACAGATGCATATATCTTCTATGAAATTGGTTCGAGCAGTACTTGAGATAAAATGTTATGTTCATACTGTGGATTACATTGTTTGGCACCAGTCAGCTAAACAATGTAAAAGAATTAAAAATTCCAAGCAGCTCAGACTGGAAATATATTCACTCCACTACAATCTAACTTTTTATGCCTTAAGACAGTGGTCCCCAACCTTGTGCTACTGGGCCGCGAGGAAACGATATGATTTGGCAATATGAAATGATGTGAGTCAGCTGCACCTTTCCTCATTCCCTGTCACGCACTGTTGGAACTTGAACGCACGCGAGGTCATTATGTCAGCGTGGGAAGAAGATCAACTCTGAGCTTGCATATGACAGTGGGCTGAAAAGTATGTTTGACATAACATCTCTGCCGGCATTCTGGATCAAAGTCAAGGTTGAATATCCTGAGATAGCCACGAAAGCGCTCTAAACATTGCTTCCATTTCCAACATCATAACTCTGTGAAGCAGGCTTTTCTGCAATGAATGCAATGAAAACTAAATTGCAGAATAGACTGGACACAAGGAACCTCCTTTGAGTATCGCTGTCTCCCATCACCCCTCGATGGGATCGTCTTGTTGCAGGGTAACCCAGGGCTCCCACTGGTTCAGCGATACTGGTGTGTTGCAATGATTTTATATGTTCATACGAGGAAAATATGCGCTGTGTGTTTAATATTAAATTCGTTAGATAAACCCTTTTAGAAACGAAATTGAGTGTATTAGCCACTTATAACACTTGGTTTAAACAACATCCAAGGAGGAAATGAACATGGAGAAGCCCAGATGGGAACAACAAAAATCAAATCAACTACATAACAATTAATAACAGATTCAAAAACTCGATAACTCAATCTAAAAGCTGCCCTGGAGCAGACTGTGGAAGCGACCACATACCAGTCATTTGCAAAATGAAAATATAGATGAGAAAATTAAAGAAACCAAAACGATCAGAACCACTGGATTATCAACAACTACAAAACAACCCTCATCTGAAAACAGAATACACAATCAAGGTGAAAAACCATTTTCAATTGCTGCAGGATGAAGGAGGCAAACCTTCCTGGGACATACTGAAGGAATCCATGGTTGTAGCTGCAAAAGAAACCATCCCATGAAAAGAACGGAAAAGTAAGAAGAAATGGATCACTGAAGATATAATACAATTAATGCAACAAAAGCAGACCATCAAACTAAGAGATAGCAAAAAATACAAACAACTTGATAAAACAATAAGAAAATGCAGGGAAGCTAAAGACAGATGGCTAAATGAGAAATGTTCAGAGATAGAAATGCTACAAACCCATAACCCTGGAACAAAGTTGATGCACAATAAGATTAAAGAACTAACAGGGAAATTACCTTGCTCAGCAAGTGGATGCATCAAGGCAAAAGATGGCAGCTTAATTATGAACAAAGAGGAAATCCTAAACAGATGGACAGAATATATAAAAGAACTTTATACTACAGAAAGGGTGGGTAATGTAGCAGGATCCTCTTTTGAGTCAGTAAGGGTGGAAGTCAGGAATAGGAAGGGAGCAGTTACTCTATTGGGGGTATTCTATAGGCCCCCTGGTAGCAGCAGAGACACAGAGGAGCAGATTGGGAGGCAGATTTTGGAAAGGTGCAAAAATAACAGGGTTATCATGAGTGACTTTAACTTCCCTAATTTTGATTGGCACCTGATTAGTTCCAAGGATTTAGATGGGGCAGAGTTTGTTAAGTGTGTCCAGGACGGATTCCTGTCACAGTATGTGGACAGGCCGACTAGGGAGAATGCCATACTAGATCTAGTATTAGGTAATGAACTGGGTCAGGTCACAGATCTCACAGTGGGTGAGCATCTGGGGGACAGTGACCACCACTCCCTGGCCTTTAGCATTATCATAGAAAAGGAGAGAATCAGAGTGGACAGGAAAATTTTTAATTGGGGAAGGGCAAATTATGAGGCTATAAGGCTAGAACTTGCGAGTGTGAATTGGGATGATGTTTTTGCAGGGAAATGTACTATGGACACGTGGTCGATGTTTAGAGATCTCTTGCAGGATGTTAGGGATAAATTTGTCCCGGTGAGGAAGATAAAGAATGCTAGGGTGAAGGAACAATGGGTGACAAGTGAGGTGGAAAACCTAGTCAGGTGAAAGAAGGCAGCATACATGAGGTTTAGGAAGCAGGGATCAGATGGGTCTATTGAGGAATATAGGGAAGCAAGAAAGGAGCTTAAGAAGGAGCTGAGAAGACCAAGAAGGGGGCATGAGAAGGCCTTGGCAAGTACGGTAAAGGAAAACCCCAAGGCATTCTTCAATTATGTAAAGAAAAAAAGGATGACAGGAGTGAAGGTAGGACCGATTAAAGGTGGGAAGATGTGCCTGGAGGCTGTGGAAGTGAGTGAGGTCCTCAATGAATACTTCTCTTCGGTATTCACCAATAAAAGGGAACTTGATGATGGTGAGGACAATATGAGTGAGGTTGATGTTCTGGCGCATGTTGATATTAAGGGACGTGGTGTTGGAGTTGTTAAAATACATTAGGACAGGTAAGTCCCCGGGGCCTGACGGAATATTCCGCAGGCTGCTCCACGAGGGAAGGGAAGAGATTGCTGAGCCTCTGGCTAGGATCTTTATGTTCTCGTTGTCCACAGGAATGGTACCGGAGGATTGGAGGGAGGCGAATGTTGTTCCCTTGTTTAAAAAAGGTAGTAGGGATAGTCCGGGTAATTATAGACCAGTGAGCGTTACGTTTGTGGTGGGAAAGCTGTTGGAAAAGATTCTTAGAAATAGGATCTCTGGGCATTTAGAGAATCATGGTCTGATCAGGGACAGTCAGCATGGCTTTGTGAAGGGCAGATTGTGTCTAACAACCCTAATAGAGTTCTTTGAGGAGGTGATCAGGCATATAGATGAGGGTAGTGCAGTGTATGTGATCTACATGGACTTTAGTAAGGCATTTGACAAGGTTCCACACGGTAGGCTTATTCAGAAAGTCAGAAGGCATGAGATCCAGGGAAGTTTGGCCAGGTGGATTCAGAATTGGCTTGCCTGCAGAAGGCAGAGGGTGGTGGTGGAGGGAGTACATTCAGATTGGAGGATTGTGACTAGTGGTGTCCCACAAGGATCTGTTCT
Organism: Mobula birostris; assembly: GCF_030028105.1. Taxonomy (NCBI): domain Eukaryota; kingdom Metazoa; phylum Chordata; class Chondrichthyes; order Myliobatiformes; family Myliobatidae; genus Mobula; species Mobula birostris. Next base: position 19,011,276 of record NC_092384.1, read on the forward strand.
GGGACCTCTACTTTTTGTGATTTTTATTAGCGACCTGGATGTGGGGGTAGAAGGGTGGGTTGGCAAGTTTGCAGATGACACAAAGGTTGGTGATGTTGTAGATAGTGTAGAGGATTGTCAAAGATTGCAGAGAGACATTGATAGGATGCAGAAGTGGGCTGAGAAGTGGCAGATGGAGTTCAACCGGGCGAAGTGTAAGTTGGTACACTTTAGAAGGACAAACTCCAAGGCAGAGTACAAAATAAATGGCAGGATACTTGGTAGTGTGGAGGAGCAGAGGGATCTGGGGGTACATGTCCACAGATCCCTGAAAGTTGCCTCACAGGTGGATGGGGTAGTTAAGAAAGATTATGGGGTGTTAGCTTTCATAAGTCGAGGGACAGAGTTTAAGAGTCGCGATGTAATGCTGCAGCTCTATAAAACTCTGGTTAGGCCACATTTGGAGTACTGTGTCCAGTTCTGGTTGCCTCACTATAGGAAGGATGTGGAAGCATTGGAAAGGATACAGAGGAGATTTACCAGGATGCTGCCTGGTTCAGAGAGTATGCATTATGATCAGAGATTAAGGGAGCTAGGGCTTTACTCTTTGGAGAGAAGGAGGATGACAGGAGACATGATAGAGGTGTACAAGATAATAAGAGGAATTGATAGAGTGGATAGCCAGCGCCTCTTCCCCAGGGCACCACTGCTCAATACAAGAGGACATAGCTTTAAGGGGTGGGAAGTTCAAGGGGGATATTAGAGGAAGGTTTTTTTACTCAGAGAGTGGTTGGTGCGTGGAATACACTGCCTGAGTCAGTGGTCGAGGCAGATACACTAGTGAAGTTTAAGAGACTACTAGACAGGTATATGGAGGAATTTAAGGTGGGGGCTTATATGGGAGGCAGGGTTTGAGGGTCAGCACAACATTGTGGGCCAGAGGGCCTGTACTGTGCTGTACTTTTCTATGTTCCATTAACTTTTTGAAGACCAAAGAGAAGAAAACCCAAACATAAAGAAGAATTTTGAAGGACCTAGCATTCTAAAATCAGAAATTCGAGCAGCTGTAAATAAAACAAAACACAACAAAACAACATAACAGGGCAACTGGTCCAGACAACATCGCTGCTGAAATTATACTGGCCTTAGAAGATTTTGGAATTGAGGAAATAGCAAATGAGATCTATCATCATGGGGGAGATACCTGATGATTTAAGTAAATCAGTGTTCATCACAATTCCAAAGAATGAGGGAGCAACAGTGAGTTACATCGTACAATAAGCTTGATGAGCCACGTGACAAAAATTATTCTCAGAGTAATCATGATGAGAGCAAGACGCTGTATAAAACCAGAAATCAGTAAAGAACAATGCGGCTTTGTGGAAAACACTGGAACCAGAAATGCAATTTTCATGCTACGGATGATCTATGAACGAGCCATCCAGGTACAAAAAGACATCTACCTATGTTTCATTGACGATACAAAAGCTTTTGACACTGTTAGACAGCAAGATCTTCTGGAAATGCTTCAAGATCTTGACATAGATGGGAAAGATACACATTTCTTAAGAAACATACTGCGACCAGACAGCATCCATCAGGATAGGAGTGAGTGAGTATGTGAATATTATGAGAGGAGTCAGGCAAGGCTGTGTCTTTTTGCCAGACTTATTCAATCTGTATAGTGAAAATATCTTGAGAAGTATCAAAGGCATCAAAGGATTCACAATTGGAGGCCATAACATAAATAACACCAGATAAGCTGATGACATCGTACTAACAGCTGACTCAGAAACAAAACTTCAAGAACTACTCACTATAGTGGCAGCAGAAAGTAATCGCAGAGGCCTCTCAATCAACACCAAGGCAGAAAGCATGGTCATCTCCAGAAAGACAAATACCCCACAATGCGTGATCAAGATCGGAAATACAAACATCAAACAAGTCAACAAATTCAAATATCTTGGCAGCCTAATAACAAGTAATGGCAGGTGCAACACAGGTATCAAATACAGGATAGCAATGGCGAATAGAAGCTTTCCAAAAAATGGACCATATTAACAGACAGAAAGATGAGCACCTACACTAAAAACAGAATACTGCAGTGACACATTTATTCTATCCTGACTTATGGAAGTGAATGCTGGACCATTTCTCTAGCAATGGAAAATAGACTAGAAGCAGCTGAATTATGGTTCTACAGGAGAATGTTAAAAATATCATGGACCACATACACATCAAATGAAGAAGTTCTCAGAAGAGCCCAAGCACTCATACCAACAATAAGAGAAAGACAACTCAGATTCCTGGGACACATCATGTGGAAAGATGAACTAGAAAAACTCATACTCTCTGGAAAGATTGAGGGGAGCTAACCAAGACGAAGACCTCGGCTTATGTACATCAAAAGCATAGCCAGGTGGCTACACATCGAGGAAATGGAAGTCATCCAAAAAACAAAGGCTAGATCGATATGGAAAACCATGGTCACCAAAGTCTACATCGGATATGGTACCTAGACAGACAGACACTTAAAAGTGACTTATAGTTGACTTATCACCTATATTCCGGTCATGATTAACACTGTGCGCCCCCCCCCCGCCCCTGTTGGCCGGTCCGCAAGAATATTGTCACTACTAAACCGGTTTGCGGTGCAAAAAAGGTTGGGAACCTCTGCCTTAAGATGTCCTCTGCTCTTACCAAGCCAGGGGTCAAAATCTTGTTATGATTAAAGTAGGGGAGCAAGTCAGAAGCAACATTACAAGTTAGCTGAAAAAGTACACATATTCACAAATAATGGATCTAATGAAAGCTCTATAGTCCTGCCAGATCCAGATAATAATAGTGATAATCAACAGGGAAAAAAAGCAGCTGTATAGATTCCAGTGCTAGTAAAAGAGGCAAACCTAAAGATTTGCAACCACCAGTCTAGAGTTCTAAGAAAATAACAGCTATTCTTGAGGCCCAGTCATAAAAGTCCATCTTCAGCCAATTTGGTTCACTTACACCAATGAAAACCAGCTGTGCAACCAAAGTTGATGGTTCTGATAACAATCAAGTTTAATTTGAAGTTTTGAGCTCTTGAATTAGCTTCTACAGGAAAACTACAGCAAGATCTTACACCCACAATAAAGATAAATAAAATACATCTAATTACTGACCCAGTCACACAATTAAAGTTATGGGCAACGCTATCCAGGGACAATTATTCACCAATACTCAGTCAGGTTCTCCCACAGATACTTGACTGCAGAGCAAAAAATCTAAGCAAAAATGATAGGTCTCAGTGCCTCAACCTCTCTTACTTGCTGTAATCTGTTCTCTCACAACTTCCCATTAACCTCCTCTTATTCCCACTACCACCTAGGTATGTTAATGGCAATAAACAACATTCAGGCCCTCCCTGGTCAATTGACTGCTCAGTGATGTAACAGGTGTCAATCATTCCATTCAACACTGGTGCATTCCTGTGCACCACCTACAAAATGTAGCATATTAATTTGCTGAGCATTCCTTTATACAAGTCAGCAATTGGAGATGCAAGCAATGTGGACGTAGGGTTTTAAATGTGTAAACCACACAAAGTTGGTGGAGAAGAAAAATTGGACACATTTGGACCTCAACTAGCAGACATGAGTAGGGTGGATGAATTTGGTGTAGAAAAATGTGACACGCTCACCTTGTATCAGAATAAAGCAACTTAGAATATAGGCAGATTTTTAGGTATTAAAGGAATCAAGGGGAATGAGGATAGTGCATGAAAACATCATTTAGTTGACCAGCTGTCATCTTACTGATAACCTGCCAAGCATTCCCAGCATGTTTTACAACATGGAAGTCTCCCCCTACCTGTATTGCTTTTTATTTTAAGTTTATTCTCCCTAACAAGCAGCAATGCAACAGTGAATGACTAGATACCCAGAATGGAAAGCTGGGCCAAAATGTTGTAGGGGCTGGATGTTATGCACCATTGATTTAACAATGTTCGTATATCCCAAGCCTTTAATATTTCACTTAATTGTCTAACTTTGCCCATTTGCAGAAGATAAAAATACAGGAAGTTCAGTGTTCAGTATGTATGTAAAGCTTCGTTAAATGAGCCAAATGGAGTTAAAAAACTATTAACAGCAATACAGATGATTTCAGTAATGGGTGCAGCAGCTTATTCTGTGAAGCTGAGGTAAAAGAATATTTAAAAGAAAAAATTATGTTAGTAAATTCTTGCCAGTACAAGAATCAGAAATCAGTTTTTTTTCCAGACTCCTATGCAAACTTGAATTATTCTTCCCGCAGTCAATGACCTACTCTTGTGGAAACTGGGGGAAAGGTTGTATCCTAATACCATGTTACTAAGCTCTATATTTCCTTTCTTTAATTCATTGTTATTTGAGATATGATTCACTACAGTGGTGTGATCAGCTAACTTGTATATAGAATTGGAGCAGAATGTGGCCACGTGTCTGAATGTATTGGGAATCAAGTCATGTGCTGAAGAAAAGGACAAGGACAATTGTTTGAAATTATAGTATTGAAGGCAGTCTACTAGTCAATAAACATTCTACTGCTGGTATCTGTACTGTCTAGACCAGGGGTTCCTAACCTGTACTCCCTGGACCACTTGGTTAATGGTAGGTTTCCAAGGCATAAAAGAATTTTGGGAACCCCTGGGTCTACAGCAGTGGTCCCCAACCACCGGGCCGCAAAGATGTGTGACCTGGCCGTGAGGAAACGCTATGATTTGGCAATATGAAATGATATGAGTCAGCTACACCTTTCCTCATTCCCTGTCACGCACTGTTGAACTTGAACACCCTCTCACCCTGTCTGGAGGTCTGCAAGGATATCGTCAACATTAAACCAGTCTGCGGTGCACAAAAGGTTGGGGACCCCTGGTCTAGATGTTCCTGAGAAGTGCAGGGCCAGAAAATAGTGTCTGCCATAGACCCATTTCAGGAGTAGGCAAATTGCAATGGGTTGAGGTTGACTGGAGTTCATGCATGTCAAAACCAGACACTCAAAGCACTTCACGGTGGTAGACATCAGAGCCACCATGGTAGATACCAAGACTTGTTTCCTTAAGTACTGTGATGATAGTGATCTTTATAAGGCAGGTGGGAATGTCAGCTTGGAGCAGGTACAAGTTGGTATAGTTGTGAGGCAGGTAGGGGAACACAGAGGTAGTGATGGACAAGCCTCAGCCCTTGAGGATGATCTCAAAGCTTATCCAAAGGTCTAAGATCCTTGCTCCTGCTGGGGATGAGAGTGAGAACTGCAGGAAGGATGAGCAACAAACAATTGCACTGTGGGTCAAAGACATAGTTGTAATTAGAGATACTATGGTAAGAGAATAGAAAATTCTGTCAAAAGGATCGAGAGTCCCAAAAAATTGTTGTCTCCCTGGTGCCTAGGTACAAGACCTAGCACTTGGGAGTACTGTCAACAGTTTTGGGCCTCTTATCTCAGAAAGGATGTATTGTCACTGGAGACAGAGCCCAAAGGAGGCTCACGAGGATGGTTTCGGGAATGATGAGGAGCATCTAACAGCTTTGGGCCTGTACTCACTGGAATTTAGAAGAATGCAGGGTGGCAGGGGGGAGGAGATCTCATTGAAACTCACCGAATGTTGAAAGGACTAGATAAGGTTGATGTGGAGAGGATATTTCCTCTGATGGGGGTATAAAGAACTAGAGGGCATAGTCTCAAATTGAGTGACCTTTTAGAACAGAAGCAAGCAGGAATTTTTTTTTTTAAGCCAGTGGAATGCTCTGCCACAGTCTGCAGTAGAGGCCAAGTTCATAGGTATATTTAAAGCGGAAGTTGATAGATTCATGATTGGTTGGGACATCAAGGCATATGGTGAGACAGCAGGTTTATGGGGTGAAACAGTGGAGCAGACTATGGGTTGAATGGCCTAATTCTGCTCTTATGAGCTTATCATAGGGGATGAATAATCAGGATACAAGAGGGAGACCAAAACCTTAGCTGAGGGGTATAATAACAACCACCACTCAATGTCAATAAGATCAAGGGCTAATTGTAGACTTCAGAAGAGGGAAACCAGGGACCCATGAACCAATAATCAGAAGTGGACAGGTTCAGTAACTTTAAATTCTTCGGTATCACCATCTCAGAAGACCTGTCCTGGACGCATCATATAAATATAATTGCGAAGAAAGCACGACAGTGCCTCTACTTATTCAGGAGGCTGTGGAGGTTCGGCATGTCATCAATAACCTTGGCAAACTTCTATAGAAGTGTGATGGAAAGTGTGCTTACTGGCTGCCTTGTGGCCTGGTATGGAAATACCAATGTCTTCGAGCAGAAAACCCTACAAAAGGTAATAGATTTGGCCCAGTACATCACGGGTAAAACCCTCCCAACCTTTGAGCATATCTGCATGAAACGTTGCAGCATATATTAAAGATCCTCACCACCCAGGCCATGCCTTTTTCTCGTTGCTGCCATCAGACAGAAGGTACTGCACTCAGGACTCACTACCAGGTTCAAGAATTGTTACTACCCCTCAACCATCAGGCCCTTGAACAAAAGGGGATAGCTACCCTCATTTAAGAACTCATTTATCTTATTATGTCATGCTCGGTATTTATTGCTATTTATTTATATCTGCATTTGCAATTTGTTTACAGTTTACATTTCCTGATGTTTACAGTTACTGTTCTATAGATTAGGTAAGTATGCCCTCAGGAAAAAAAAAGAATCTCAGGGTTGTCTGTGGTAACATGCATATAACCCTGATAATAAATTTTACTTTGAAGCATGCTGGGACCAGGGTCCTGGTGAATCACATAACTAGAGATGTTTATAGGTCTTTAAACTAAATTATAGGTGTGGGGGAGGTGGGAGGGAGTCAGCTTGGAAAACCATGGATAAAGTAAAGAGTGCAGGAGAAGCTACTGAATTCTCTAAAATAAAGAACAAGACAAAAATGGATGAAAATTTAACTTCAGGCAATAAAACTGAAAACGGTGGCAAATACAGGACTGAAGGTGAATGCACACAGTATACATAATAAGACAGATGATCTTGTAGCACAATTAGAAATTGATAATATGAAGTTGTAAGCATCACTGAATTACGGTTGAAAACTGATTACAACTGGGAGCTTAACATCCAAGAACATACAAGAATGATCTTGGGGATAAAAGGGATAATGTATAAGGAATGTTTGATGGTTATGGTTCTGTATTCACTGGAGTTGTAATCTCATTGAAACCAACTAAATATTGAAAGCAACATTGAACGGTCTAAATAGAAAGTACACAGAGAAGATGTTTCAATTAGTGGAAAAGTCAAAGACCACTCACCTGAAAAGGTGAACCTCTGGTATTAGCCATTGCTACTCTGGGGAGAAAGGTGTTGGCTGTGTGCACTATCTTATGCACTTCTATCAAGCCACCTCTCCTCCTCCTTTGGTTCAAAGAGAAATGCCCTAGCTCACTCAACTGTTCTTCATAGGCACGTTCTCTAATCCAGACAACATCTTGGTAAATTTGGTAAGCATAGCTGATCTGGTTTTGGTGGTGTTGAATGAGAGAAGGAGCTAGCTTCAGATGATCAGATGGTGGCACTGTATCACTGTTCCTTTTAAAAATAATGTCTGGGATGTTGGATGCAAAACTGGGGCCAGACTAGATGCCCAAGTGTTATCTCCATGTAGTATAGACTAAGCTAAACACTTACCAAGACCATGTTACAAACACTGCAATTACTGCTCAGACAAAACCCTGTTGGTGTACCCACTCCTCCATTATCATCACCATTCTTTTCTCCTTCATGTATTTACACCATCCCTTTAGAACAGATTCTTTCTACAAGTTCACTCTCTGAAAGACTTATCTTTCATCTGTAATGGTGATTGTGGATTCAGTTGCATTGGAGGGTGTCATGAGTGATATTCCAATCCCCTTCCATTCAAAACATTGCTCAACTACATTAAACTCATTGGGAAGGGATGCACTGTTGGCAGCACAATATACAAAAGCCTAAAAGCACGCACCACCAGGCTCAAGGACAGTGTCCATCCCCAATGTTACAAGTCAAACGAATGGCTCTCTAGTATGATGTACTCTTGATATCAATCTACCTTGTCATGACCTTGCACCTTACCATCCTACCTGCTCTTCAACACATCATTCTATAGTTATCGTTTTACCTTATACCTCAGAAGTGACAATAACAAACCAAATTTTGTTGCAACCACATACTGTTGAACAGAGACAAAATTCATAAGTGTCTTTCATGATTTAGAATATTTTTCACTGTATATTGATACAAGTAACAATAAGCAATTACAAATTTTAACACTCAATAGTATTACATGCTACAAAGTTTAAGTTTATTATCAGTATCCATATATAGCACCAACTACTACCCTGATTCATTTTCTTGTGGGCATTCACAGTAAATACAAGAATGGAATCAATGAAAAACAACACACAATGAATAAACAACCAATGTGCAAAAGAGCAAACTATCAAATGCATAATAAGTAATAAATAATATTGAGAACATGATTTGTTGAGTCCTTGAAATCGAGTCCATAGACTGTGGAATCAGATTAGTATCTTGAAACACATGAAAATCTTTACAAGTAATTGTTGCAGCTTCCATTAGGGCTGAGCCTACTGGAAAATGACAGCAGCTCTGTGGCAAAATGCCAGCATTTACTTCAAGTGTCAGCAAATCTAGGACTCCAACACAAACAATTCCTGAGCATGATGGCCGAGTTCTGCTGCCTTGCTAGTTGCGATCTATTACTAGATTCTATGAAGCACGAACTTGCTGAATTCCCAGCACTTGCTCTAGGGGAATGTGCCCATTGAATGCATGCCAAAAACACAACCCATTTTAAATGGAGAACAGCACCAGTGTGGAATGTGAAACAAATTTTCTATTTCTTTAATTATGTTTACATTGTGATATCAATGTAATTATGTTGCAAATAACATTCCTAACTTGAAACCATAATGATTCCATTCCTAAGCTAATTGATGCTTAATATCTTTTAATTTTGCCAAGTGTCCGGGTAATTAAAGAAAAAGCTGCTTTTCAGCAGTTCCTTGCACACATCCACATCAATGCATTGCATCACACAAGACCCTGCTGCGACACAGGGGTCACGAGTTTGGAGCTGGTAGTTGCAATAACAAAAACTTGCTTTTTAAAGTTTTACTGCAAGTTAACAATGAGCAGCGACAAATTGCCACCACTAACAAGTTTTTGGCCAAAAATAATAACATGTGTAAACCAGTGGCATACATAATTTCTGGTAAAGTTTTATAAACCTGACTGATGCTTAAAAACCTAATAAAGAACATTCCAATATACTGTAGCATCATTTCGGGTGATGTTGGAGAAAGGAGTTACAGAATGTGTGTCCTCAAGCAAAGGAAGTATTTATCGTCCATATTTAAATACCCTCAAACAGGACAACGATGGAACACACCTTGCTGAACTGATGCCATCCTTTTTTTTTGGGGGGGGGGAATTTTCTGCAGCTTTATTCCACAAAAATTTCCAGGATCTAAACTCTGCCATTTCATTACTGCTTTCACATGGATTTTTTTTTTTTTTTTTTTTTAAAAAAAAGATTAGCTATATCAGGCTCCTGTACCACCACCTCATTGGTAGAAACACAGATAGGGCATGCCCTAGATGGAGAGGGTCCTTGATAATTGATGCCACCTTAGCTAATATGATTGATGAATGTTGCAAATTACAGGTAATAGTATGGGACATGATGACAAGTTATTATTCATTATCATTCTCAGAACCAAAAAGCTTACAAAAGACAGCACATCTAACCTAAAGTCATACAAAAGTAGCAGTGATTATGTGCATTGTTGATTTGACAACCAGGGAGTTCAACTTTGAGCCTTTTCTGCTGGTAGAAATGTTACTGCATATGCTACCAGGTTGATTAATGTGCACTTTCACTGTATCTGTGGACAACCAGAATAAGATATGATGACAGCATACGTGTAAAGCAAAGTCACAATTCAAGCAATACAGATTCTGCCAATTTCAAAAGTAATTGTAGTGATACTCAGAATCAGGTTTATTATCACTGACATAGGTGATGAAATTTTTTTTTTGCAGGACAAAAATCACTACAAGTTACTAAAGTAAACAAGTTCATGAGTTTATACACTGTTCAGAAATCTGATGGCAGAGGGGAAGAAACTGTTCCTAAAGCGTTGAGTGTGGGTCTTCAGGCTCCTGTACCACCACCTCACTGGCAGAAATATAAATAGGGTATGCCCTAGATGGAGAGGGTCCTTGATGATTGATGCCACCTTTCGAGGCATCACCTTTTGAAAATGACCTTTGACAGAGGGTTGTGCTCCATGATGGAATTGGCAGAGTCTATAATCCCTCTGCAGCCTCTTGCAATCCTGCCCATTGGAGGCCAAGATAAAACCTGTCAGAATCCTCTCCACTGCACTTCTGTAAAAAAATTTGCAAGTTTTTGATGCATTCTTCATGAATACACCAGTGTTGAGTCAAAGATTTGTCCTGTGAGATGTGGATAGCCTGTAGTTCAAAGCTGCCCTTCCTACTGACCCCTCAATGAGGACTGTTGTATATCCTGGTGACTTCCCCTTCCTGAACCCCAAAAATTTCAAGTGTTTATCATTTTTCTGTTTATCAAAAGAAAAAAACTGAGTTGAACCACAAAGGTTAGTTATTAGCTGAATGTCAAGGTGGGCTCTAATCTGAGCCAGGAACTTAATCCAATTTGAAATCGTATACAAAACTTCTCAGAATCAGAATGTGGATTAATACTACTGCCAGATGTTGTGAATTTATTTTTGTTTTGCAGCAACACACACATTCACTCTATTTCAGTAAACTGGGACAGATCAGTCCACTTAAGCAGCTACCCCAATTAGTTGATTTCCATGGAAATAACAAGGTATTAAAAAAAAATAATAATTTATGTATCCAAACGAAATACAAAACAAATCAGAACACGATCAATAGTACTACAGTACTATGAAACTGTATTAGCTCCTAATATTTATGGACAGAAGAATTCATCCAGTGAATGCTGTGTTCTTTTTGATTGACTATAAATGAATGAAATCACTGCAGATGCCTAGTGCAGACAATGGACTACCTTCATACAGTGATGTCAACGACTGCATCCTCCAAATCTTTATTTTTATTGTAATAGTAAAGTTGATCGTTGATACCTTCAAATTCTTCATAGTTCCTAACCAGAAGCCATGAAATTGTTCCATTTTCACTTCCGGCCGTTTCTGACATCTCCATGTCGGAATGCTTAAAACCACAGTGAACAAAACAGTTCTGAGTTGTCTTACCGCTTACTCCTTGCCAACTATCAGTGACAAAACTCACTGCTTTTTGAACACAAACACACACATATGATGCTATTTAAAAACTGATCGATCTAAGCATGGCAAAGCATCAAACAGCTAGACAAGAGGTGGTAGTAAACTGGATTAGACTTGGTTTTGTGGGAAAAGCCAGGAATTGGTAGTATATGGTTGCCTCTCTGACTGGAGGGCTGCAACTAGTGGAGTGCCGCAGGGATCTGTGCTGGGTCTGTTTTTTTGTCGTCTATATCAATGATCTGGATGATAATGTGATTTACGATCAGTAAATTTGCAGATGACACTAAGATTGGGGGGGCACTGGACAGCAAGGAATATTATCAGAGCTTGCAGTGGGATCAGGACCAGCTGGAAAATGGGCTGAAAAATGGCAGCACAGGTAAACAGGGTCATAATGAAATTTTTTGGCGCATTGGCCTTCACAAATTAAAGTATTGAACACAGGAGCTGGGATATTATGTTGAAGTTATATAAGACTCCCAGAAGGTTAATTTACAGGTTGAGTGTGGTTAAGAAAGCAAATGCAATGCTGGCATTTATTTCAAGGGGAATAGAATATAAAAACAAGGAGATAATGCTAAGCCTTTATAAAGACACTAGTCAGATCACACTTGGAGTATTGTCAACAGTTTTAGGCCACACAGAAAGGATGTGTTGTCATTGGAGAGTGTCCAGAGGAGATTCATGAGGATGATTTCAGGAAAGAGGTGGTTAACATATGAGGAGTGTTTGGCAGCTTTGGGCCTGTACTCACCGGAATTTAGAAGAATGCAGGGGGGTTTCATTGAAACCTACCGAATATTGAAAGGACTAGATAAGATGGATGTGAAAAGGATGTTGCCTATGGTGGGGTCATCCAGAACTAGAGGGCACAGCCTCAAAATTGAGGGGCATCCTTTTAGAACAGGAGAAATTTTTTTTAGCCAGAGAATAGGGAATCTGTCCGGCACTTGGCTGGGGGCTGTGGTTGACGACTTGGGCCGGCTCCGCCACCGAACTTAGTCTGGTGAGGAGGGTGTGAGGACACCCAGCAGAGACTAAGGAATTGATGATACACTTCAGGAAGGGAAAAACCAGAACAGACACCACTCCTCACTGAGGGCTCAGTGGTAGAAGGGTGAGCAGCTTAAGGTTCCTGGGTGTCAAATACTCAGGATCAATCCCGAGGCCAACACAGTGATGTAATCACAAAGAAGGGACACCAACACCTCTACTTCATTGAGGGTGAGGTAACATGACAAGTCAAAAACTCGTGCAAGTTTCTACAGATGTATGGTGGAGAACATTTTGACTGGTTGCTTCACAGCCTGTCATGGTACTTCTAACATTCATGGGTTCCCAGTCTTTTATGTTATGAAGCAAGGGGTCCATGGACCCTAGCTTGGAAACCACTGCTTTAGACAGTCGTACACTCAGCCAACTCCATCATGGGCACAGTCCTCCCCACCTTCCAAAGACATCAAGAGGTGGAATTCTAAAAGAAGACATCCTTCATTAAGGACTCTCATCATCCAGGACATGCCCTCCTCGTGTTACTATGAGAAAGATAGTGAAGTCTAAACAGCCACACTCAATTCTGGAACAGCTTCTTCCCTCCCACCAGATTTTAGAATGATCTGTGAACACTATCTCATAATTCCTTTATTTTTGCATAATTTTTCAATTTATAGAATCGTCTTTGCACCACACAGCTGCCACAAAATAACAAATTCCACATATGTCAGTGATAATAAATTTGATTCTGAATTTCCACCTTCACTTGGCATATCTCATTTCAGAGAAGGGGAGCCTAAAACACATGGGCCCAAGATGGCATACACAAAAACTTTGTTGGTACATGGAATGTAGTGTCACCCTTCAATTCTTAAAACCTTACCCATAATATGATACATAATGATTAGCTTAACTGCCAACTACAGCAGCAATTTTTCCCCAACCTGGGAGCAAACGAGTCGCTTTCATCGGAAATGTCTCACGCTGACTCGATGCCAGCCAGATGGCTGTAAGAATGTACAACACTGGATGATACATTGAAATCTTTTTAAACCTGGTTTACACATCAGTATTTAGACAGTAATTAGACAGTTACATGAAAACTATTAAGAAACAATTTTTAAAACGCAAACAACAGGAATTCTGCAGATGCTGGAAATTCAAGCAACACACATCAAAGTTGTTGGTGAATACAGCAGGCCAGGCAGCATCTCTAGGAAGAGGTACAGTTGACATTTCAGGCCGAGATCCTTCATCAGGACTAACTGAAGGAAGAGTTAGTAAGAGATTTGAAAGTGGGAGGGGGAGGGGGAGATCCAAAATGATAGGAGAAGACAGGAGGGGGAGGGATGGAGCCAAGAGCTGGACAGGTGATTGGCAAAGGGGATATGAGAGGATCATGGGACAGGAGGTCTGGGGAGAAAGACGGGGGGGGGGGGGGGGGGAGACGGACCCAGAGGATGGGCAAGGGGTACAGTCAGAGGGTCAGAGGGAGAAAAAGGAGACTGAGAGAAAGAATGTGTGTATAAAAATAAATAACGGATGGGGTACGAGGAGGAGGTGGGAGATTAGCAGAAGTTAGAGAAGTCAATGATCATGCCATCAGGTTGGAGGCTACCCAGACGCAATATAAGGTGTTGTTCCTCCAACCTGAGTGTGGATCAACTCTGCTCTCAAACGCATTTTCCCCATTTCACACACATCTGCTCTCACTCCATCCTCCTGCCACCCCACTAGGAATAGGGTTCCCCTGGTCCTCACCGACCACTCCACCAGCCTCCAGGTCCAACATATTATTCTCCGTTACTTCCGTCACCTCCAACGGGATCCCACCACTAAGCACATCTTTTCCTCCCCGCTTTCCGCAGGGATCGCTCCCTATGCGACTCCCTTGTCCATTTGTCCCCCCCCATCCCTCCCCACCGATCTCCTTCCTGGCACTTATCCTTGTAAGCAGAACAAGTGCCACACATGCCCTCATACTTCCTCCCTTACCACCATTCAGGGCCCCAGACAGTCCTTCCAGGTGAGGCAACACTTCACCTGTGAGTCGGCTGGGGTGATATACTGCGTCCAGTGCTCCCGATGGGACCTTCTATATATTGGCGAGACCCAACGCAGACTGGGAGACCGCTTTGCTGAACACCTATGCTCTGTGCGCCAGAGAAAGCAGGATCTCCCAGTAGCCACACATTTTAATTCCACATCCCATTCCCATTCTGACATGTCTATCCACGGCCTTCTCTACTGTAAAGATGAAGCCACACTCAGGTTGGAGGAACAACACCTTATATTCCGTCTGGGTAGCCTCCAATCTGATGGCATGAACATTGACTTCTCTAACTTCCGCTAACGCCCCACCTCCCCCTTGTACCCCATCCGTTATTTATTTTTATACACACATTCTTTCTCTCACTCTCCTTTTTCTCCCTCTGACTATACCCCTTGCCCATCCTCTGGGTTCCCCCCCTTGTCTTTCTCCCCGTACCTCCTGTCACATGATCCTCTCATATCCCCTTTGCCAATCACCTGTCCAGCTCTTGACTCCATCTCCCCCCCCCCCCGTCTTCTCCCATCATTTTGGATCTCCCCCTCCCACTTTCAAATCTCTAACTCTTCCTTCAGTTAGTCCTGACGAAGGGTCTCTGCCTGAAACGTCGACTGTACCTCTTCCTAGAGATGCTGCCTGGCCTGCTGCATTCACCAGCAACTTTGATGTGTGTTGCAAGAAACAATTTTTGATTGTCTTTTTAAAAGATTAACACTAATAATTTTTGAATAGGTTTTCTAAAATGCTTCATCTATTTCAATCTGTTATACTTCATTAATAGCAAATCAATGAATACACAAATAATGAATATTTGTAAATAAGCAACAGGTTCATTCTTTTTCCTTAAGTTCATAATTATAATTACTAATTCATTAATGATTACCTCTGCTTAAAATTGCTGCGGCAAGCAAGAGATTTTTAAGATTATTACAAATTTGGATACATGCTCAAAAATCTTCGTCACCTGTTCTATCAGTTTTTACACAACAACCAGATTGGATAATCACTTTCACCATTATTACAAAAGCAAATTCCAATCCAATGCCTTAGTATTCTTGTGTTTTTATGACTGAACATTATTATTAGAATGGGAGACATAATATAAATTATAAACTATTTTTGTAAGAATAAGTTATCTATTGGAAAATGGCAGGCAGGAAGTCTTCAGAGGTTTGACAATTTCATCATAGGATTCACTTCAAAATTTGTTCAAAAATACTATTCTTCATAAAGTAGAAAGGCCAGATGTGCAAGTAATTGACTGAGAAAAAGTGCCATAGTCTAAAGATTGAACAGACAGAGGTGGGGAAAGAAAAATTCCTAGACAACTAAAAGCCTGTGATTAAATTGGTAACAAATAATTCAGATTATTGAAAATTATGCTGTACTTTCAAAACAGTGACGAATTTTACAACATTGGTGTGAGCAAATTGAGTCACTTCAAAACTCTACATTTTCACTAAAACTGCCACTCCTTCGCAATATCGAGGCAACCATGTTACTTAATCTGCCATGTTAATATTCTCTTTTCGCCACATTTTAATCCCAGTGCAATGCTTATATACAACTACCTAAAACATGCACAGGTTCACTTACAACATAAGGTAATGTGCATAAACAGGACAAGAAAGTTGCATCAAGGCGACGTCAGAATTATAATTCAGGAGTACTACATTACCCTTTGCCCTAGTGTAAAGCTGTGTTGACAAAAAACACTTGCAACTACTGAACTGAAATTATAAGCAAAATGATTATAATCATGCCCGTCTAAAATAAAGGACAAACCATTTTGGTTCATGCCTTTCGTAGTACATGAACCAAACTTTACCTAATGGCAGCTCTGATTAAAGATCCTCAATCTAATGTGTTAACTTTCACCCTTGATGACTGTTTTTAGCACTTTGATTTTATTTCAGACATACAGCAGCTGCAGGATTGTTATTTTAAAAAAATCTATTTGAATGTGAAACAGACTTAATTTGTAGGTCACATTTACAGGGTTAATTTATCCCTCTACTTAAAAACTGATAAGGAAAAGAACCAGCCTAGAACGAAATGTACCTTTTCCAACCCCCCCCCCACCACTTCATTATTATGCAAAGCCAAGATTGTCATTCATTACAGCACACAAGTTACAGCTTTAGTTTTAGCTGAAGTCATTGCTCATTAGACAAAGAGCAAAGCACTAACCAAATTCACCATGGAATGGTGTAAACAAATTAATCTATTTCACGATTAGGACACGACATCACTGCAATGATTTGCAATTCATAGTGTCACTCATATTAAATTCTTGCTGAATACATGAATTGAGTGGGTACATAATGCAATAATGTAACAATGCTATTTAATTGAAATCAAATTACTTATAATGGGTGTGCAAGGCAAGATGATAAACAGACTAGTGAAAAAGCAAGGGATTTTAAGGCAAACGAGCACTGACTTAAAGAAGTCTAACTATTTAAAATTCAGGTAGAAGATTAATAAAAACTCAGTGTGCACAGCAAGATACATACTTTATCTGAAGTTAAACTGAACCACTTAAGTTTGACTGTTTGGTCTACCATCTCCAGGTTACGCATCCAAACAAAAAAAATCCCAGAGGAATTAAAAGCAACAAACAGGGATTTTAGCCACTCATCTTAGTTTATGGACAAAATTCAGAACTGGTTGTTGTCAGCAGAAGGGTTACAGTTTACCATATAAATAGACAAAAATTGCATCTCCCACCAGTGCATGATTGCAGATAGATCAGCAGCAACATACACTATTATTCAACGCCTTGTAAAAATAGAAATCGGGAAAAAATGAGTACATGAATACAATAACCAGACTATTCAATACTTTTCCCCATGCACAACATTGCCCCTTAAAACCTCATACCTTACAAAAGCACTTCCAGCTCACTTCACTTCCAGAGAAGATAAAGGAAGAGTTAGAACGGTCCACAACTGTAGTCTAGCTAATAGATAGAGAAGCAGCAGTTGCTGTTTTAAGATTGATCAATATAAAGAACAGATATAACAATGGTCAAATTTGAACTTTGGCTATACAAACTGCAATTTAACTTGTTTTCTTCCTCCAGATGCTGCCTGACCTGCTGGATATATCCACCAGTTTCAGTTAGAATCTGCAAGCATGAATAGGCAATGAGAGACAGTGATGTAAATTATCTCCAAATTTTGCTCAGCTAGACACACATACATGCTGAATCCCACTCCCCAAAAGACCAAGCAGTAAAAGTGCTAAAACACCGACAGAAACTTAGCCAGATTCATAACAGTAGTGAAAAATAAACTTCCCACGAATGGATAGGATAAGTGGGGAGCTGCAAGAATGTCTGTCAAGAGACTAGTTTACTGAACTTCAAGCATGGCTTGAGGTGCAGAAACCTCAGGTTCCACATCACGAGGTTCAGGAACAGTTATTACTCTACAACCATCAGGCTCCTGAACTGATGGAGCTCATCATTGCTCTGATTGATTCTATGATCTACAGACTCAATTTCAAGGGCCCTTTACAACTCTTGCTTGGTACTTTTTTTTATTTGTAGAATCTGTGTTTTGTACATTAGTGTTTGTCAGTTTATGTATAGTTTGTCATAAATTCAATTGTATTTCTACCCTGTAAAATGGCTGCAAGAAAATGATTCACAAGGCATTAAATGGTAACACATACTTTGATAATAAGTTTACTTTGAACTAGATTAACAAATTTTAAACATCTAAATGCTCTCGGATTAATCTGTAACAAATGTCTTATTTTCATTGTAGGGAACAAGTCAAAGAGAGACATGAGGAAACTTATCTTTTATCACCATCCTTCTGGTTATGCCTGATGAAACATGCATATGATTACCGAGTTTAGCTGAGTAGAAGTGTAAAGTCATTACACATCATTTTTTGATAGAATACACCAGTTACAGCACTTTAGTGATGAGTTTGTGAATACTTAAGGTGACAATCAACCAAGTTATAGTTTTGATAGTGCCAAGCTTAAATAAATACTGTATGCTATTTAATATGAATCTACTCAGCAGTCTCCTTGCACTGAGAATGATCCCACCAGACCCAGGGCCTGCGTATTCACAGGTAGTCTGTATAGTCTTATTAAGTTTTGTTGCCATTACTCTAGTAGTACAGATCACCTTGCTGGCAACTGAGAATCAACATTCTTACGAAATTGGGCCAGGCAAGAGTCACGTGTGAAATTAATATATTTAAGAACAATTCAGAAGTTTCATCCTCCAAGAGGACCACAATCTTGCAGTAGGGTTTTGGAGGTTTGCATGCCTCAATGACCCGGAGAGCTATGTTGGCTGGAGTCAGGGCCTTGTGCTCTTGGTAGGGTCACCTATGCCAAACAGATCAAAGAGTAAGTGTGGTGCTTCAGCTCAGGACCAACTACCCTGACTGGTCACAACAATGAGGTACAGAGAGAGGAGGACCTTCATTGCTGCCCTAAACACCGGCAGCATAAACGGGCAGTAAGCTTCATGGTAACATTACTATTACTTTTTTTTTGCAAGTTTATATAGCTACTGAATTTAAATCCTTTAAATGCCACAATAGAATTTGAACTTCTAGATTATCCAGATCCTTGTACAAACAGGCTGATAAAGACAATCAAGCTTCACTTTCATATCATGCATCATCCAGTTAGTTTATATCAAATTACTTTACTTAGAGTACGAGGGTTTATAGAATAGAAACCTTCCTGTTCATTTATATATCTTATATTTATTAACAAGCTTGCTTAGAATCATGCCTCACGTTGGCTGAGTGCTTAGCCAAACTATCTTCTGTAGGCTCATGTGGGTTACAACAGAACTACGGTGGATTCTGGTTAATTGAGACACATCAGAATGAGTACATTTTGGCCCAATTAAGCAGCTGCCTCAATTAACTAAAGTTTCATGGAAATAGTTAAAAAGGTATAAAAAGTCAAACTACCATTTAACTGAACAAATTATGCATTTAAATTAAATACAGAACAAATTATAACGCTAATACTACCACTGCACGAAAATAATAGTTTTTTCGGTAAATCGACAGAGGAAATCATCCAGTGTACCTGTATGCTACCGTGTCCTTTTGATTGACTGTAAATGAACAAAATCAACAGACACCTAGTGTAGACAATGGGCTGCCTTCATGCAATATGATCAACAATTGCATCCTCCAAATCTCAATTTTCACTATAACATTCAAAATGATTGTCGATAGAAACACAACTATTTAAAAGCTATTTGATTTAAGCATGGTAAAGCAGTTAACAGTTACACAAATGGACACCACTGATGCTAGTTAGAACCTGTTCAGCAACAGTCTCCTGTCCCAATTAAACAGCAGAATGTCCCAAATAAACAAAGGGAATCCCAGCAATTTGTCCACTGTACGGCACGCAAAAGTTTGTGTACCCCGGTCAAAATTTCTGTTACTGTGAATAGTTAAGTGAGTAGAAGATGAACTGATCTCCAAAAGTCCAAGTTAAAGATGAAACATTCTTTTCAACATTTTAAGGAAGATTAGTGTATTATTTTTGTTTTGTACAATTTTAGAGTGAAAAAAAGGAAAGGAGCACCAGGCAGAAGTTTGGGCACCCCGAGAGATTTGAGCTCTCAGATAACTTTTACCAAGGTCTCAGACCTTAATTAGCTTGTTAGGGCTATGGCTTGTTCAGTTATCGTTAGGAAAGACCAGGTTATGCAAATTTCAAAGCTTTATAAATACCCTGACTCCTCAAACCTTGTCCCAACAATCAGTAGCCATGGGCTCCTCTAAGCAGCTGCCTAGCACTCTGAAATTAAAATAATTGATGCCCACAAAGCAGGAGAAGGCTATAAGAAGATTGCAAAGCATTTTCAGGTAGCCCTTTCCTCAGATCATAATGTAACTAAGAAATAGCAGTTAACAGGAAGGGTGGAGGTCAAGTTGAGGTCTGGAAGACCAAGAAAACTTTCCAAGAGAACTGCTCATATGATTGTTAGAAAGGCAAATCAAAACCCCCGTTTGACTGCAAAAGACCTTCAGGAAGATTTAGCAGACTGTGGAGTGCAGCGACACCTACACAAATATGACCTTCATGGAAGAGTCAACAGAAGAAAACCTTTCCTGCGCCCTCACCACAAAATTCAGCGTCAGAAGTTTGCAAAGGAACGTCTAAACAAGCCTGATGCATTTTGGAAACAAGTCCTGGGGACTGATGAAGTTAAAATAGAACTTTTTGGCCGCAATGAGCAAAGGTATGTTTGGAGAAAAAAGGATGCAGAATTTCATGAAAAGGACACCTCCCCAACTGTTAAGCACGGGGGTGGATCGATCATGCTTTGGGCTTGTGTTGCAGCCAGTGGCACAGGGAACATTTCACTGGTAGAGGGAAGAATGAATTCAATTAAGTACCAGCAAATTCTGGAGGCAAACATCACACCGTCTGTAAAAAAGATGGAAATAATGATCCTAAAGACACCTCAAGATCCACAATGGACTACCTCAAGAGGCGCAAGCTGAAGGTTTTGCCATGGCCCTCACAGTCCGCCGACCTAAACATCATTGAAAATCTGTGGATAGACCTCAAAAGAGCAGTGCATGCAAGACAGCCCAAGAATCTCTCAGAACCGGAAACCTTTTGCAAGGAAGAATGGGCGAGAATTCCCCGAACAAGAATTGAAAGACTCTTAGCTGGCTGCAGAAAGCATTTACAAGCTGTGATACTTGCCAAAGGGGGTGTTACTAAGTACTGACCATGCAGGGTGCCCAAACTTTTGCTTCAGGCCCTTTTCCTTTTTTGTTATTTTGAAACTGTAAAAGATGGAAATAAAAAAGTAATCTTGCTTAAAATATTAAAGAAATGTGTCATCTTTAACTTTATACCTTTTGGAAATCAGGTCATCTTTAACTCACTTAGCTATTCATAGTAACAGAAATTTTAACCAGCGGTGCCCAAACTTTTGCATGCCACTGTATACATAAATTAAAAAAGTTATGCAAGAAGAGAGAAAATATATAGTGGAGTACTACACATGGCTCATCGTCCATTCAGAAATCTGATGGTGGAGGGGAAGAAGCAATTCCCAAAACATTGAGAGTCTTCAGGCTCCCGTACTTCCTCCTTGAGTAGCAATGAGAAGGGGGCATGCCCTGCATGATGGAACTCCTTAATGATGGATACCATCTTTTTGAGGCATTGCCTTCTGAAGATGTCCTCTATGGGGAGGGTAGTGCCCATGGAGGTGGCTGAGTTTGCAACTTTCTGAAGTTTTGGAGTGTATTCCCTGTTTCGCCTTCCTGAACTCCACAATCAATTCCTTGGTCTTACTGATGATGAGTGCAGGTTGTTGCTGCAACACCATTCAACCAGCTGATCTCTCTTGCTCCTTTACATCTCCTTGTCACCATCTGAAATTCTGCTAACAATTTTGGGGCACCAAATTTATAGACGGCATTAGAGCTGCGCACAGCCACAGTGTCATGGTTGTAGAGAGTAGAGCAATAGATTAACCACACACCTTTGACGTGTGCCAGTGTTGATTGTCAGGGAGATGTTATTTCCAATCCGCTCTGACTGTGGTCTCCCACTGAGGAAGTCGAGGATCCAGCTGCAGAGGGACATACAGAGGCCATTTTCAAAGGGCAACTGCTCTTCAGATTTGCCTCCATTACCATCTCCTCCCCATCCCCCATTAAACAAGTCTCCTTAAACCTTCCAGTTGGATGTTCAAAATAAAGTTTCTCCTAGCCTGCCTGAAGCAATATCTAATCTAGATGAGGAAAGTGCAACCAGATTTTAAAAGGAGTTGCAAAGTAAACAGCAATTCAGTTGGGGTAGGGGGAGAAGCTGCCAAAGATTAATAAGCAGATAACACCATGATATTTGCTTTCCCAAATTAACCTGGTATTAAATATGTTGTATTGTCTTTGAAAACATACTCAGTCTTCCTAATCCAGAAGCCTCGGATGAACCAAATTTGCATCTGCTGAGGGCAGATCTGTTGTATTCAATACTGACAATCCAGGATGCAACAAGTAGCCCAGCTACAACCTTATGGAAAGGCCATTGTGAAGCAAAAAGGCAATTTCCTGTGAAGCTAGAAACAATGAAATGCACAACAGTTGTGGCAGTAATTGCATGGTTTGTGGATGGTATTAATCTGGTATTTCTTTAGGATCCTGGTGATCCTTCCAGAACCATGGAAATATAGGGGAGACATGCAGTAGCAAGGGTACCTCCTTGTTTAAAAACGCAAACATGAGGAAATCTGCAGATACTGGAAATTCAAGCAACACCCAAAATGTTGGTGGAACACAGCAGGCCAGGCAGCATCTATAGGAAGAAGTACAGTCGACGTTTCGGGTCGAGACCCTTCATCAGGACTAACGGAAAAAAAAAAGAGATAGTAAGAGATTTGAAAGGGGGAGGGGGAGGGGGAGGGATGACGCTAAGAACTGGAAATTGATTGGCAAAAGGGATACAAGGCTGGAGAAGGGGAAGTATCATAGGACGGAAGGCCTTGGAAGAAAATTAAGGGGGAGGGGACCACCAGAGGAAGATGGAGAACAGGCAAGGAGTTATTGTAAGAGAGAAGAAAAAAAAAATAAAAATATGGATGGGGTAAGAAGGGGAGGAGGGGCATTAACAGAAGTTAGAGAAATTAATGTTCATGCCATCAGGTTGGAGGCCACCCAGACGGAATATAAGGTGTTATTCCTCCAACCTGAGTGTGGCTTCATCTCGACAGTAGAGGCCGGACCAAACCTGTGCTGTACCGGGCAGGAAGATCTCAGACAGCCTCGCGCTGCTGAGGGACACCATCGCCTACGTGCAGGACAGGGGGGTGGACGCCTGCCTGGTCAGCTTGGACCAGGAGAAAGCCTTCGACAGGATATCGCACACGTACATGGCGGACGTGCTCTCCAAAATGGGATTTGGGGAGGGAATCCGGAATTGGATCAGACTGCTCTACACAGACATCCGTAGTGCAGTCCAGGTCAACGGGTGGGAAACAGACAGCTTCCCCATCAGGTCTGGAGTCAGGCAGGGCTGCCCCCTCTCCCCTGTCTTGTTTGTCTGCTGCATAGAACCCTTTGTGGAAGCCATCAGGAGGGATGGGGGCATAAGAGGGGTGACGCTGCCAGGCAGTGGAGGGACCCAAGTGAAAACCTCCCTGTACATGGACGACGTCACCGTCTTCTGCTCTGATCCGAGGTCAGTTCGCAGGTTGATTGGCACCTGCGAACAGTTCGAGCTAGCGTCGGGGGCCAGGGTCAACCGCACAAAGAGCGAAGCCATGCTCTTTGGCAACTGGCCCGACCGATCCAGCGTCCCCTTCACCATCAGGTCCGACCACGTGAAGGTGTTGGGGATCTGGTTCGGAGGGGCTGAGGCGTGCAACAAGAACTGGCAGGAGCGGACTGCCAAGGTGAAACAGAAACTGGGACTGTGGGGAGGGCGCTCCCTGTCGATAACGGGCAAGAACCTGGTCATCAGGTGTGAGGTGCTCTCAGGGCTGCTGTACTTGGCGCAGGTCTGGCCCGTCCCCCGCTCCTACAGCTCGGAAATCACCCGAGCTGTCTTCAGATTCGTCTGGGGATCCAAGATGGAGCGGGTGAGACGGACCGCCATGCACAAGTCCCTGGACAACGGGGGCAAGAACGTCCCCAATGTCGCCCTCACCCTGATGGCCAGCTTCGTATGTGGCTGCATCAGGTTGTGTGTAGAGCCCAGGTATGTGGGCACCAAGTACTACTATGTGCCCAGGTTCTACTTGTCGCCCTGGCTACGAAGGATGGGTCTGGCCCCACTCCCGCGCAACGCCCCAGTCAGCTGGTCGTTGCCGGCATACCTATCCCACGTAGCAAAGTTCTTCCAGGAGAACGCCTTTGACCACAAGGCCATCAGGCAGTGGTCGGCACGAAGTGTCCTGCAGGCACTGCAGGAGAAGGACGTGATGGACACAGTGGGGTGGTTCCCTGAGCAGACTGTCCAGTTCATCTGGCAAAATGCCTCATCGCCAGATCTCACCAACAGGCACCAAGACCTCGCCTGGCTGGTGGTGAGAGGGGCCCTCCCAGTCAGAGCCCTCCTGTACGCCCGGAACGTCATCTCCGCACCCCACTGCCCACGGGAGGACTGCAGTGAGGAAGAGTCTGTGACTCACCTCTTTGCACACTGCCAGTTCGCAAAGAGGGTGTGGAGGAGGATGGACGGGCTAGTGTCACGTTTCATCCCCAGCAGCTGCGTAACAGAGGACTCTCTGATCTACGGGCTGTTCCCGGGGACGCACACGGAGACCAACATCCAGTGCTGCTGGCAGATCATCAACTCGGTGAAAGACGCTCTTTGGTCAGCCCGAAACTTGATGATCTACCAGCACATGGAGATGTCCGTGGGAGAATGCTGCCGACTGGCACACTCTCGGCTGCAGGAGTACGTGCTGAGGGACGCACTGAAACTTGGTGCAGCCACCGCAAGGGCCCGGTGGGGAAGGACCACAGTATAGGTTTCTCCACCCGTGGGAGTGGGAGGGGTCGGTGGGCGGGGAGTATACCCCTCAACAATGAGATGCTAAGCTGAACTACTGGAGTGCCACGTGGGTGGCTAGAAACACAGGTATTTTACTGAGTATAATGGAAACGTATGTAAAGGATGAAAAGTTATTGAATGGTTTATTGTATATATTTATTTTTGAATAAAGTATATTTTGAAATAAAAAAAAAATTGGAATGGGAGTGGGACGTGGAATTAAAATGTGTGGCCACTGGGAGATCCTGCTTCCTCTGGTGGACAGGGCATAGGTGTTCAGCGAAGCAGTCTCCCAATCTGCGTCGGATCTCGCCAATATATAGAAGGCCACATCGGGAGCACCAGACACAGAATATCACACCAGCAGACTCACAGGTGAAGTGTCGCCTCACCTGGAAGGACTGTCTGGGGCCCTGAACGGTGGCGAGGAAGGAAGTGTAAGGGCAGGTGTAGCACTTGTTCCGCTTACAAGGATAAGTGCCAGGAGGGAGATCAGTGGGACGAGTGGACAAGGGAGTCACATAGGGAGTGATACCTGCGGAAAGCAGAAAGTTTGGGGGGGGGGGGGGAGGGGGAGATCTCCTATCATTTCGAGTCTCACCCTCCCAAATCTCTTACTATCTCTTTTTTCCATTAGTCCTGAAGGGTCTCGATCCGAAACGTCCACTGTACTTCTTCCTATAGATGCTGCCTAGCCTGCTGCGTTCCATCAACATTTTGTGTTGCATGCCATTTGAACTGCTTTTTTAACATAAGTGCATACAACAGATGCTATCTAAAAAACAGTTCACTCCAATAGTGTAGTAAAATTTGCACGCATCTGACACTACCTAGAAACTGTTCAGCAAGAATGTCCTGTCCCAATTAAGCAGCATAGTGTCCCAGATAAACAAAGGGGATCCCAACTATATTCTCGATTAGTTTTTGTTCTTAAGAGTTGTTCCAAATAAGTGGCTGTCACAATTAACCATTGCCCCAATTAACCAGAATCAACTGTACATTCAATAAATGCTTCGTGCAGATGCCAGATGAACCCAAAAGAAACATACAACAAAACCCAATGGGCACTGCCACAGTTAATGGCAAATAAAATCAAAGGTGAAGCAACACTCAGCAGGCCAGACAGCATCTTTGTAAAAGAATATAGTCAACATTTTGGGACTGCCGAAGGGTCTAGGCCCAAAATGTTGACTGTCCTCTTTTCCATAGATGTTATCTAGCCTGTTGAATTCCTCCAGCATTTTGTGTGTGTTGTTTAGATTTCCAGCATCTGCAGATTTTCTCATTTGTGAAACCAAAGATAAAGTCATCTGGGACTTGAAAGACACCCTATTTTTTTTCCGTTTTTTTTAAAGAAAGGGAATACGCAATCACTTACCCTGCAGGAAACATGGTAGACAATTTACACAGAACTTTCACCGTGACATTGAATGGAGAGAAGATGATACTAAAAATTTCTAAGTTTGAAACACAGAAGTCCTGTGAAGAATGGTATTAATGCCAAGGCACACAGATCTGTTATAGAACACAAGAATATTACAAATAGAAGCATCATGACCTTTCACTTACAGCACTGCTTTTCAGCACTAAGCCATTTCTCAAATTCTTTCCCACACAAAATGCTTTAACATCCAAGCATTTTTAAGCAACTGAACCACCACAGCCATCATGTTAGCCAACCTTTGTAATTCCTATCATCTGGATTAAGAAATATTACTCATTTGTCCTGAATGGCTCTTGGTTTAAGGCATCTTAGTCAGGGGAAACCTCATCTGTGAAAATGCACCATCCAGACTTGCAATTTCCCAAAAGACAACTTGCATTCATATTCCACCAAAAACTCCCACCCCAGTATTCAAATTGGTGAACCTTTGTTCACTTCCTCAACCTCAAGAATATCCTTTTTTTGGGAAAATTAGCACATGTGCATAATTAAAGCAGAACTTTTGTTAAATAATCATATGTTACAGCAATAATCCCTAAAGTCACAAATGATCACTACAAGAACATTTGAAGATAAATGCATCATATAATAATTATTTTCCTATTCTTTCATTGGTGTTCGTGAAAAATCAAACTGGAAAAGCTTAAATAAAAACATTATCAACAACTAGGTCAGCTCCATGAACGTTGCAAATGTATGGCAACCCCAGATATTACCACAGCCCTGTACATCTTCACTCCACTCACCTCTACAATTTAAAGCTGGATTTCTAACTATACTACTTGAAGTCCTCAATGTAAAACATCTTTGCCTGTTTTTCCACAGTTTCTGCTTTAAGCTGTTGAACAAGTCTTAAGCTTTGCTTCAGGTGAAGCAAATGCATAACCTGCCAAACATGCATGCAAAGCTTAGCTGTCTCACAGCAAGACACCTCAAGGTAATAGTCACTTTATACTTCAACTTTATTCCAATGACTGAGCAGTGGATCCTTTTCTCTGGCAATATTTCAGTTTCAGTCTTCTCTGGTAAGAGTCTCCAAGTGTCCCAATAGCTCTATATATAAAAATACTCAGGAAAGCCTTCGATCAAATCTTTGTACAATACTCAGTACATGCAAATGCATTTGCAGAGGCACCACCTTGACAGTATTTTTTTTGACAGAAAGATAGCTTTGATTGCCAGTATAACTGTGTCCAATTACAATCCAGAAGAATGAATTTTTGATTAAACAGGAAGCTCATAATAGGAAGGAGAATGGTTAAATTTCTTTTAATTCCCAATTCTGTAATACAAAGCTCATCAGAAACTAAGCCACTTTCCTGGAAATCACTATTTGCAGAAACTTGCCACACATGAATATTGTTTTAATTATAAATACTTTTCATTTCGTCTTGGGAAAAGCTGCAAATTTAAGTTATTGTTATCCACCTTAATTTGCACAACACATCCACTTTAATGTTTAAGATGTTGCGCACTCAGAGATGCTCTTCTGCACACCATGGTTATTTGAGATACTGTTGCTTTCCTGTCAGCTTGAACCAGTCTGGCCATACTCTAACCCCTCTCATTAACAAGACACTTTCACCAACAGAGCAGCAGCTCACTGGGTTCCTTTTGTTTTTTTTTGCATGATTCTCTGGAAACTGAACCTCTTGACTGTGTCTGCATGCTCTTATGCAATGTGTTGCTGCCACACAATTGGCTGATTAAATATATGCATTAATGTACGGGTACAATATACCTAATAAAGTGGCCACTGTGAATAGATTCATACATGTGCAATTAAGTATTAAGACTTCCAACAATATGGTGTATAAACATACAATTGTTGTCAGCTGCTGTTATTTATAATACTCAGCATCAATATCCTAATATTGCATTTACATCAGTATAATGGGCCACCAAATAAACTGCCTGAACACAACTATATCAGACCGCAAAAAAAATGTACAGAATACACAAGTCTCGTTTCTGATTACTTAACAATTAATCTCACTTTAAACACCAGAATGTTGACTTTCACTCTATGAAACCAAATACTTAGCTCCAATTTCTATATGTCTTATTCATAGCTTTATATCAAAATACTGTACATACAAATCTACTCATTCTATTACTATTAGCCATCTCTCCTTCAACCTCAATATGTATAAATGCATCACAGAAACCATCCTATCCAGTTGCATTATGGCTTGGCATGGCAAGGCAACTCTTCTGCCTGGGACAAGAAACCACAGAGCATTGTAGACACAGATCAACATTTCATGGAAAGCAGACTCCCTTCAATGAACCCCGGCTACACTTTTCACTGCCTCAGTAAAGCAACCAACATAATTAAAGACCTCTCCCACCCCCAAACACATAGCACCAGGATCTAGAACATCTCTTATCCTGCTGTTAAATTATTGAATGACCCCTTAGTGCAGTGAATATGTACTTTTGACCCCTCAGTTGACCTTGATATGTCCTTGCACCTTCCTATCTATCTGCACTCTCTGTACTGTACTTTACAATGCACTAATATTGTTTTCCTTGCACTAATGTGATGAAATATGTGGATGACATACAAAAGTTTTTCTACTGTACACATTAGTAGTAACACCACTTCTTTCAACTTGTTCATCTTGCAAGCATAATCAAAGACCTCTCTTTCCACAATTGACCTTCATCAATTTTCTTAGTTACCTCCCAAAGACAAAGTAAATCAGATTTGAGTGATAGAAATTCCCTTGCATAAAACTTAGCTGACTCTTCTTAACCAGTCCCCACCTTTCCAAGTGAATATATTTCTTGCCCCTTAGAATTTGTTTCCCAATAATTTCCCTACTTTAATACAAGGCTGCAGTTTCCTGTCTTATCCCTATTGCCCTTTCTGTCTAAGGGAACACTGTTAGCTATCCTCCCATCTTCTGGTATCTCTTCTGTGATGACTGAAGATTCCCATTAAATCTCCCCACCCCCACCCTAAACCTAAGCTCTCTAGTTCATAGATTTCCCCAACCCTGGGGAGAAACACTTGCATGCATTCATCCTATCTATTCTCCTCATAACAGCTTGTTCTCCAAATTGTACTGCCCTGGCTTGCATGTCCAGACAGCTGGATCCAACATCCATGACCGACCCTGACCAAGGGAAGCCTCGATTCCCCTCATGATTTCATGCCCCTCTACAAGATCACTTCTCAATCTCCTATGTTCCAATGAATAAAGTCACAGCCTGCTCAACCTCTTTTCATGCATCAGTCCCTCACATACCACCAACATTGCTGTAAATCTCCTCTGCACTCTTTCTAGCTTAAAGGCATCTTTTCCACAGCACGGCAACCCAAAATGAACACAACCTGGGTGGTGTCCAACCTGATGGGATGAATATTGATTTCTCCTTCTGGTTTTAAAAAAATTCCCTCTGCTCACCTTTCTTTTATTCCCCACACTGGCCCCTTACCTCTTTTCATCTATCACCTCCCTCTGGGGCCACTCCTCCTTCCCTCTCTCATGTCCTCTCAGATTCTTTCCTCTCCAGGCTTTCACTTTTCCCAACCATATGGCTTCACGTATCACTTTCTAGCTATCCTCTTCCCCCTCTAACTTTTTGTTCTGACATCTTCCTCCCTTCCTTTCCAGTCCTGAAGAAAGGTCTCCACCCAAAATATCAAATGTTTATTCATTTCCATGGATGCTGCCTGACCTGCTAAGCCCCCCAGCATTTTGTGCGAGTTGCAGGAAATACAAAAGCCTCAAAGCACGTACCACCTGGTTCAAATAGCTTCTATCCTGCAGTTATTCTATTGAATGGTCCGCTAGTATGATAAAAATGGGCTCTTGACCATGCACCTTATTGGCTACCTGCACAGCACTTTCTGTGCTGTAACACTACCCTACATTTTGTATTGCTTTACCTTGCACTACCCAAATGTGCATTTATGAATTAATCTTATGGGTCATGTGCAAGAACAGTTCTTCCACTGTACATCTGGCAATAATAAATCCATTTACCAATTACTAATTTACAATATGGTTTCAATACAATCTACTTTAGGGATCAATTTTAACTGGAATTTATATTATATCATAATATCTTTAGGTCACACAATAGA
This sequence comes from Mobula birostris, assembly GCF_030028105.1. Lineage (NCBI taxonomy): Eukaryota > Metazoa > Chordata > Chondrichthyes > Myliobatiformes > Myliobatidae > Mobula > Mobula birostris. The sequence continues at coordinate 19,041,737 of NC_092384.1, forward strand.
CATAATATTCATTCCTAGAATTACCTTAAAATGCAATTTAAAAACTGGCAAAATGTAGGACAAAAACAAGCATTTGGAATACCTACTGACCATATTCTATTCCATTTCCAAGTTTCAAGTTTGTCAACTTAATGAAAAAAAAGCATTCTTTCAGTATCTGACTCTTAGTCAGGTCACCTCAGTCAGATCAAAAGGTACAAAATTTTGTATACTCCTAAATAGGCATAGAATCATATTACCTTTGTTTTTCCTTTTGTAGTATGACTTGAATTTACCCAAGTAAGAAATTATGATTTTTCTCCTGAGAATACTTTGGCAAAAATTGGTTTAATACCCCCTCAATCTACAGCAATTCCATTATTTATCCAATTGCAGCAAGGGAATAGCCTCCAATTGTTTCTCCATCCAAGTCTAGGTATCTAGCTCTGGATCTACCAAAAACCTATCCTCCCCCCACCATTCTAGACACACACAGATTCTGAGACAATAGCTTTCACCTCCAATGTCAAAGATCAAACTCAATACTTGTCTGAATATCTCCATTGTGCAATCTGTCACAATGCTTGCCTGACGTTCAACAATGATTAAATATTGTGAAGATTAAAGACAGTGCCTTCATACCTGCCTGAAGCTAGCTACTTACCAAACGTCTAGTCAGATTATTCAGCTTTACTGCCGATCCACAAATGAGGTTCTGACTATATATCCACATTGTTAATATGGTGAAAAGGTCTATTAGAACAAGTGCAGTGTAAAACATCCCATTCAGCTTTTCATAGTCTATGACTCAAGCACCAAGTTCTTACCTTGCCTGGATCACGTTCAAAGTCCACGTATTCTCTTGTGGGTGTTTGCCGCTGCTCTCCATGCCAATTTGCCGGAAAAAACTGCAGAGATAGATTAGTTCCAGTCGCCACAAAAGCCTTTCAGAAAAATCAATACAAAATATATCAGAGGAAAGGATTTAAAATAAATTATGCATTTTTTGTACATCAGTGCTGTGTTCCAAGGTTAGCGTCATACAGGCAGAACCGTATATTCTAAACTCTAGAATTGCATAAAATATGGACTCAATCAATTCTTATCAAGTGTACAGTTACAAGCATCCAATTCTGCTACAACATAGACCACAAATGGTCGATACTATAAGATATGCCATTAGTCAACGTCCCAGCCATCAATCAACGTATTGTCACTTCTCAAAACAATTGTGCACTTTCAAAATTGGAAGATGCAGTAATTCTTCTTTCTCTTGACATAAACAAAATAACTGAATTATGTAGCATCACTTTATTATTAAAACAGATTAGTTATGTTTTTCATTTAAAAATATTTAGATATAGATGAAATTTCTCATGCTCTGAGCAATGCAAACGTCATGTTGACCTACTTTATTTATAGTAACTATCAGTCGCACCCTTAGGGGGCCTAGGAGTGTGTTGGGGTGGGGGAAGGGGTGCAAGGCATTTAGCAGACAGAGGCAAAAGGAAAAAGCAGACAGATTAGTCAAAAAGCAAATATGCTTATCACCCAAGTGAAAGAAACTAATCTCCTGACAAGAACACACACATCCAATGTTTACTTCCAGACCCCAAGACAATTCTGCTCAATTGTGTACACAGTACACAAACTAATGCACTAAAATGGCACGAATCCAAAGTTAAAATAAGTGTAGAAAATATATATTAAAAAATGTTCCCAAACCAGCAAGTCATTAATCTAACACAGTAAAACAAACTGACAAACAGAATCACAAGCACTGAGTAGATGCCTGCCTTTTCTTTCAAAAAAGGTAGATTTTCCAAATATGCCCAGTCAGCAGTATGAGATTACCAATCAGAATGAGAGTTTGAGATTTCAGCCTTGAAAGACAGAGACAATGGACCATTTGCACACCTAACAACTGGATCCAAAGTAGTTCTGATATTGAATGGTCATATTGTTGGATAATGAAGTGTAGTTTAGATGAACCAAAGGCTAAATTTTAAATAAATACCTAAAAAATCTTCAGTGGCTCCTGTTTTAATCATACAGGTGGAGCATAGATCAAACCATGCTGGTTGAACAAAAAGTCCAAGATGAACTTTATTACACGCACATCAAAACATATAGAGAGTGTGTTGAGGATGTGCTGGGCCAGCCTACAAATCTCACCATGTTTCCAGTGCCAGCACAGCATGCCCACAACTTATTAATTCATACATCTTTGGGATGTGGGAGGAAGCCCATGCAGTCATAAGGACAACATATAAACTCTACAGGCAGCAGTGGGAATTGAACCCTGATCTTGCAGTTGGTGCTGTAAAGCATTACACTAACCACTACGCTACTCTGCCACCCGTTATGACAGTTCCAAGTTTCTCAGCCACACTTCAATCACAGAGAATATACCAGGATTCAAACTTGATCCAACTTTGAGATTCAAGTATTGTTACCCACATTACATAAAAACGCAAAGGAAGGAATTAGAAACAAGTATGTAGCAACACTTGGCAGGAGAAACATCTGAAGAGTTCATACACATGGACAGGACAACCGAGGCACCTTCCACATATAGCGTGTTATCACTCATTGTGAAAGCTCAAAGTTAATGAGAGAAAACTGTCACCCACATTCCCATGTGGAAATTTAGAACCGTTAGTGAAAACATATCAATATAAAATGTTACTAACTGTAAAAAATACTTAATCATGTGAAATGAGTACATTATGCCTTGATTTTTATAAGAAAATTAATCCTTGCAATACTGATGTACTTCCCAGTGGATTATTAAAGGGCATAACTGATATCAAGCTCTCTCATCAAGATTAGGTATAATCCATAAATTTACATTTAAAGTACAATGTTATAAACAAAATGGCACTGGACTCACAAACATTCCTTCTGATATAAACATATATAGATATATTACCTGGGTAAAGTAAACCCACGCATAACCTTCTACCCTCAAAGACCTTTTAAATTAATCTGCTGAAACACATCTCATGTGAAAACCTGCTTGAACAAGTCCTTGAAAAACATATGGAAAACAAATTGATGTATAGATCCATAGCTATTAACTAACAGCGATGAAGCAGAGCATAAGGGTCTATATCTTGAGCAAAGGAAGTAACTTAAAAAGTGATAGTCTATCCAATTATTTTTCTGCTTGAGGGAAGCAAGCATTCCCAGGAGAACGTGAAAAAATCTGGCAGCTTCCAAAGCAAGGAAAAAAACAATTCCTTTTATATGTTCATAGTTACATTTTACAAATCAATTTATTTAGCTTAATTCATTGGAAAACACGAACTATATTCTATTGTAGACATGCCCTTTATACTCTACGCGTTCTAAAAACTAACTCACTCATAGATACTTAAGATAATCTAAAGCGTTCTTTTCCAAGAAAAAAAAACAATAAACAATATTGCTGCAAATAGCAAACGGGAATGGTAGGGTGGGATTAAGTATTAAACTTCGACAATCGTTCTAGCACGCTTTTCGGTGGAAGGGATTCCACACGAAGTGTTAATCTGGGTTTTTGCGTTTGCATGCTGATTGAAAACAGAAACGTTAGTGGCGTTTACTATTTCAGCGTGCAGGAAGGAGCACTTAGATCCAGCAGTTTAGCTTGTTCATTCAAAGCAGTTTGGGTCCACTGCCGGCGTCGAGGACCGAATATCGAGAAGGAAGTGAGGAATATCCTGGGTACTTACGATCTCAGACCTGCCGTCCCTGCAGGCATTTTGAAACCGCATCTGTCTCTCGTCGTGCGGCCGATCGCGGAAACCCGTGTACTTAATCTGTTAGAAAGAAAGTCAAACTCTCACTGAAGCAAAAAATGAGTGAGCGAGCAACCAACCAACCCCACCCCTCCCCCCAACAACAGAAGAGTAAGTCAGGAGATCAGGAGGAGTCTAAATTTCTAAGTTAGAGGAAGCCCCCCCACCACCCCCCAGTCCCAGGACACGAGGGTGAGGGTGAGTAACTCTCGGTCCATTTTACCCAACTTCCAGGAGATGACCAGCTCCTCTGACGCAACAGCCGGTGGATCGGCTCCAGCTGATCACCATGTGTGCGCCTGCCTGCCGGCCGCGCTCCTCCATCCAGCTCCCCCCTCCGCTCTCACCTCACATTCCCGGCTGAGTTTGCGGAAGAACTCCTCGTTCTCGAACTTGCTCCTCTGATCGGGGACGACCCGCGGCATCTCTCCCGAGTCTCCGCCTGTCCGTCTCCGGCGGGCTGGGTGTGGATGTGGGTGTCTGCACTCGCGCTGCCCTCCCCGGGTCGCGCCGCCTCGCGCTCACTGTCTGGCTCTCTAACGGACTCCCGCCGCTCACGCGCTCACTTCCTCCTGCCTCGCGGCGCCTCTCCAACACACCGCCCCCTCCCTTCTCGAGCTCCCACTTCCTCCGCGAGTAATTCAACTTCTCTCACACTGCACCATTCACAAGGGCCGGCAGCAACGCGCAAGCGCACTTGCCTTCCTATTTAAACCGGGCTCCAGCGGGCTTCTTTATAGTGCGCAAGCGCACTGTTCCTGTCTCCACAGCGCCCTTTAGGCGGGCTTCTGCACGGCACGCATGCGCACTGTTCTCCCTTTCGAGTCGTCTGTGCTCCCGCTGTTGGCGGTTCTGTTGAGGTCCGCACATACAGATTATTTTAAAAACAGACTTTCTAACATACTACAGGTGCAAGAAATCTGTGAACTAATATTGTGGTTTCCCGAAGAGCTACAGCACAATGAAGGAAATCGATCAGGTTAGGACTGGAGCCTCCATGTGCTAAGCAAAAACAGCTTCCGCTGCTGCACCCATAGCTCCAATTTACATGATTCGTACAGCCTGAAATTTTCCTATTTGTTTGGCAGCGTGTAGTTTTCTTTCTGGCTTGACAACTTGAAAAGAACACTGCACATCAAGGAAGTTCCCTTTGCCAGGCTCACGTTGCCCAAACCCTCCTGGTTATTTTCGTTTTTCTTCTAAACTAAGCTTCACGCTATTAGTAATCCAAAATTACAGTAGTGTGAAACTTAGCTTACATCCGATGTCAAGTCTGGATAGTGCATTAAACCAAAATCTTTAAGGTGTAATACTCCAATTTAAAAATAAGCGCACTAAATTTTAGGATCAGGGCATTATTGAAAAGGCCAGCTTTAATTTATCTCAGACTAACTGACTTACTAACTCCAAGTGTTGCAAACTAATCCCTCTAACATGAAATCTAACAGGAGGCGGATCAACTGGCCTGCAGCTAACATGACTTCACTGTGGAAGCAGTTTGATGAAGATGTTAACCAAATTCTGGAGGCAGCGGCGAAGGGAGGGGTTGATAGGAAGCTGCAAGCCATGACAACAATTATTGTCCCAGTGGAGGTTGGTTGTACGAGATTCGCAGCCCGTTCCTTAGTTAGAGCCTTCAGCATTTTGGGCTTTGAGGGAGAGAGGAAGAGGAGAGCCATCCGCAGTACCACCGATGCAGCCTCAAGATGGCTGTGGCTCAAAAGAGGGGAGCCACGGAGCCATAAGTAGCTAGCCATCTGGACACAAGGTGGGATCTGATCAGCCCCAGCTGGGTCACCTGGAGGAGGTTGTGTGATGTTGAAAGACCCAAAACACCCCATGATTCCAGGAACATCACTGAAGATGTGTCCAGAAGCATCAGTAGATGTATGTAAACAGCAGAAAAGTCAACTGCAATTATATGTATTTACTTAAAATTACCCTCTAAAATGAGGCTTAAATATGAACATATCACTTGGTTGTAAAGCACAACAATTCCAAGAAACTAAGGCATGAGTGTTGTCCTACTGTCAGCACTATGCAATCATAAACTACTGCCTTCATTAGACAAGTCACTTTTTATTGTCATTTCAACCGTAACTGCTGGTACAGAACACAATAAAAATGAAACGTTTTCCAGGACCATGGTGCTACATGAAACAATGCAAAAACTACACTGAACTACGTAAGAAAAAAACACAAAAACTACACTAGACTACAGACCTACCCAGAACTGCATAAAGTGCACTAAACAGTGCAGGCATTACAATAAATAATAAACAAGACAGTAGGCACAGTAGAGGGTATAGTAGGGTGGTGTCAAGGCAGGCTCTGGGTATTGAGGAGTCTGATGGCTTGGGGAAGAAACTGTTACATAGTCTGGTCATGAGAGCCCGAATGCTTTGGTGCCTTTTTCCAGATGGCAGGAGGGAGAAGAGTTTGTATGAGTGGTGCGTGGGGTCCTTCATAATGCTATTTGCTTTGCAGATGCAGCGTGTGGTGTAAATGTCTCTAATGGCGGGAAGAGAGACTCCGATGATCTTCTCAGCTGATCTCACTTTCTGCTGCAGGGTCTGCGATCCGAGATGGTACAATTTCCGAACCAGGCCGTGATGCAGCTGCTCAGGGTGCTCTCAATACAACCTCTGTAGAATGTGGTGAGGATGATTAAACATGTATGCAGGTTTAAACTCTTCAAAATGTTAAAAGGTGGAAACTGTAGTAAACAGTATTTCTGTTGGGACCAAGCATGAAAGCTAGGAAAAATAATTGGCAACAAATTGCATTTGACTTCTTTTTGGTGGT